>NC_088217.1:24664259-24974259 GCF_036934945.1 Oncorhynchus masou masou | reverse complement strand
GCAGATGCTCTCAGCTACATTAACTTACAGTTAGTGAATTCATCTTAAGATAGCTAGCTGAGACAACCACATATCACAGTTATCAGCAAATACAGTGCTAGTAGGAAAAGACAACTGTATGTTTTTTTTTGGGGGGGGGTGGCTGAGATGTCTTATTTAATATGGTCTTTGTAGAGGAAGGGTTTCAGACATTTTTTCGGAAGATGGGCAGGGACTCTGCTGTCCTAGCACCAGGGGGAAGCTGGTTCCACCATTGGGGTACCAGGACAGAGAAGACTTTGACTGGGCTGAGCGGGAGCGGACCTCCTGTAGGGGTGAGATGAACAGGAGGCCAGAGGTGCCAGAATGGAGTGCTCTGCAGTATGCCACATAGGCTACTTCCCTGGCCTCTTGTCTGACTGCTGATGCTGGGTCTGGGTCTGACCCATCTTTCAAACAGAGTTTGTGATAGATTATTGGGATATCAAAGATACGTTATTGTTATTTGTCTATCGATTATTGTGTTCAATCAGAAGACAATAAGAAGAGTGCTCGCATCTGGGTGCCATCGATGGGGGGTAATCCATGGTCTATACAACATGGTACACGACAAACAACACTCATCCATGCTTGATTGATTTGATACTTAAGTATATTCCATGCTCTATTCCATGGTCATTTTTCACATGTTGATGCTACAATAAATTACTTGTTTAATGTTCCAGGTATATGTGATGTCTGTCTTTAGCGCTCGTTGTGACATAGAATCTTCCTACAGTACTGTATGTAACTGATTTGGAAAAAATTCAGTGAAAGAATTCCCGGTATGCTCAGGCAAGGGTGAGGCCAGATAGATCTACACAAACATGTCTCAGTGCCAGTGGTGAAGGTTATATGTAACATACAGTATCTATAGTTGAAGTCGGAGGTTTACATACCCTTAGATTGGAGTCATTAAAACTAGTTTTTCATCCACTCCACAAATTTCTTGTTAACAAACTATAGTTTTGTCAAGTCGGTTAGGACATCCACTATGTTAATGACACTCATTTTACCAACAATTGTTTACAGACAGATTATTTCACTTATAATTCACTGTATCACAATTCCAGTGGGCCAGAAGTTTACATAGACTAAGTTGACTGTGCCTTTAAACATATTGGAAAATTCCAGAATATGATGTAATGGCTTTAGAAGCTTTGAAGAGGCCAATTGACATCATTTGAGTCAATTGGAGGTGTACCTGTGGATGTATTTCAAGGACTACCTTCAAACTCAGTGTCTCTTTGCTTGACATCATGGGAAAATCAAAGAAATCAGCCAAGACCTCAGAAAATACATTGTAGACCCACAAGTCTGGTTTATCCTTGGGAGAAATTTCCAAATGCCTGAAGGTACCACGTTCATCTGTACAAACAACAGAATGCAAGTATAAACACCATGGGACCACGCAGTTGTCATACCGCTCAGGAAGGAGATGTGTTCTGTCTCATAGAGATGAACGTACTTTGGTGCGAAAAGTGCAAATCAATCCCAGAACAACAGCAAAGGACCTTGTGAAGATGCTGGAGGAAACAGGTACAAAACTATATATATCCACAGTAAAACGAGTCCTATATCGACATAACCTGAAAGGTTGCTCAACAAGGAGGAAGCCACTGCTCCAAAACCGACATAAAAAAGCCAGACTACGGTTTGCAACTGCACATGGGGACAAAGATCATACTTTTTTGAGAAATGTCCTCTGATCTGATTAAAATAGAACTGTTTGGCCATAATGACCAGCGTTATGTTTGGAGGAAAAAGGGGGAGGCTTGCAAGCCGAAGAACACCATCCCAACCGTGAATCACGGGGGTGGCAGCATGTTGTGTAGGTGATTTGCTGCAAGAGGGACGGGTGCACTTCGCAAAATAGATGGCATCATGAAGGATGAAAATTATATGGATATGTTGAAGCAACATCTCAAGACATCAGTCAGGAAGTTAGAGCTTGGTCGCAAATGGTTCAACCAAATGGACAACGACCTCAAACATATTTCCAAAGTTGTAGCAAAATGGCTTAAGGACAACAAAGTCAAGGTATTGGAGTGGCCATCACAAAGCCCTGACCTCAATCCTATAGAACATTTGTGGGCAGAACTGAAAAAGTGTGTGGGAGCAAGGAGGCCTACAAACCTGACTCAATTACACCAGCTCTGTCAGGAGGAATGGGCCAAATTTCACCCAACTTATTGTGGGAAGCTTGTGGAAACCTACCTGAAACGTTTGACCTAAGTTAAACAATTGAATGGCAATGCTACCAAATACTAATTGAGTGTATGGAAACTTCTGACTCACTGGGAATGTGATGAAAGAAATAAAAGCTGAAATAAATCATTCTCTCTACTATTATTCTGACATTTCACATTCTTAAAATTAAGTGGTGATCCTGACTGACCAAAGACAGAGAATGTTTACTAGGATTAAATGTAAGGAATTGTGAACAACTGAGTTTAAATGTACTTGGCTAAGGTGTATGTAAACCTCCAACTTCAACTGCATGTGTGTGTGACATGGAATTGCAATATATAGGAATTCACTGCATGTTTATCCAAGTCAAAGAAGAATCTGATGATCGAGAGATTGCCTGTAAAAAGATGCCAAGTTTGGATTTATACATCCCATCTAACGTATCAACAAATGAGGAGGAATATTCTGTTTTCTGATCTAAAGATACACCATTAAATCCTCTACGTTAAACATTTAAAAAAGTGTCATCACTCCAAGGTACACTCCAGACACGGCTCTGTAAACACAAAGGTTATAACCGACACCAGGGTCGTGTTCATTAGGCATCAAATGGAAGAAAATGGATTGAAACAGGGAGTGACTACCTATCCTTGTCCAGTAGGAAACATTCATTTTAGATTTACATTTCAAAATGCTTTAAAGCATGTTCCGTTACGTGCCCTGGTGAACACGTCCCAGTTACAAAGAAAGTCCACTGAAAGATATTTATAATTAACCCAAGATAGATTGTCTGTGTCGTTTGCAGTAGGATAAAATAATGCATAGTGGGCAGGACAAGCAAAGAAGTGGGCAAAGCCAAGCATGAACTAGCGAGATCCTATTGCTGTGTTGTAGCATTTATTTGCATATTTCCGTTATGGAACCCCTCGTCTGTGAAGTGCGTATGTGCACAAACTCAATTCGACCTTGCACTCCTAAACAATGCCATTTTTTTTTTACTTTGGCAAAGTGTCAAGTCTATAAAACTTGCGCTGTGTTCGTAACAGATTCTAGGTTTGGGAACATAAAAAGTTTCACCTAGTTCCATATCATATTTGGTGGTGAGAAAACATTCTAAACGGACGCTTCAATGGATGCTTATGGCCTCTGTGACGTGGCTGGGTTATACCTTCTGACTGTAACCACACTTTTCTGAAAGACCTACAAACCTTTCTGGCCACTAGGAGGAACTACAGGGCAAGTGGTCCATCCTCTGCTTGCTATTCTCAGCTCCCTTACAGGGAGTGACTTGATCTGAATCATAGACATTGACAGGACTTGAGTAATCCAAGACCTTCACAAATGTGACACCTTTCATAATTATACTGACATCAATCTGACTGCTTAAATTATTTAGTATGGATGGACCAAGCTCCTCTATCTATGCATAACTGAACATTTTGGAGACACACATTTTTTATTTTTTATCATACATTAGTGATACATTTAATATACTTACATTCAAAGAAATGGTTGATACAAAGGGAGAATCTTTACTTTCTGAATATATTGTGAACACAGTTAGGTATTAATCAGAAAGGTGAATGTGTATGAGAGGATACATATATACACAAATTAACATCTGCGTTGATCTAATCACCCACACAACGACAAAGAAGAAAGACACAGCCAATAGTGTTGGAACACATTTAAAATTTAGTCCACATTTTCAAAGCTACAGTATGCCTGTAGCTTTGGGGATATCAAAGATACTTCATTGTTATTTGTCTATCGAAGACATTTTATGGCACCTCATTCCTTATATAGTGCACTACTTTTGACCGGAACCCTATAGGCCCTGGTCAAATGTAGTGCACTGTAAGGAATAGGGTGCCATTTGGGACACACAGCCTTAGAAAAATAACAATAAAGTCAATAAACAATAAAGTCTTTAATATCCCCTCCATGATCTGAAGATATAGGCAATATAATCTAACATCTCTCTGTGTAGAGATCAATAACAATGCAATATCCTTGACTGAGCAGAAAGGTCACCAAGATAATAGGTTTGTGAAACTTCATTCTGTTTCTATTTCCCATTTTGTTATTGTGGTGACTGAAAGGTCAACTTGTTGTGAACAAGCTCTGCTAAAAAGCTCTGCTCTCTACCTAGACCTGAGGAATATTCAGAGTCACAGAGCTGTGTGTAGAAACAAATTGTATATCAAGTGTTAGAAAACATAATAAGAATCCAATGCAACCTTTTTGCTGGGGAAGAGGCAGGAGGGGAAAAGGTTGTGCCTGTATGTCTTTTCCTGAAAAAAAGACATACAGGTAAAGAATAAATCATTTGAGTTATGGTACACACTGTCAGACAACCTGATCCACAGCTGTATATTCTGTAGAACTGAAATAAAACCAGAAATGTATATCTGTGCTACAAAGGTATACCAAAACTTGACAGAACCTAAGGGCAAAATAAATATATTCCACATACAATTGACATTTTAGAGGGATTTCGGGTAAAGTGTATGAGGAGCTTAATTAAGTGTGTGTGTGTGTGTGTGTGGGGGGGGGGGAGTGATAATCTATTCTAGAGGGACACGATGGATATAGTGAAATCACTAGTGGATGGTCGTGAAAGGGTGTGCCATGGAGATAGAGACACAAGTTCACCCCCAAAATGACCATGTTAAGATAACCCACTTCCAGGACTTGAGTATTCTGTGTGGAGTGGAGAGTTACGTAATGGATTCCTCCTTTGGGTGTTACATGTTGACCTATGTGAGGGGTAGAGGGTACATCCTGGACAACCTTTTGTGGGGCTTTGCATGATGTAAGTCTCTTAAGATATCTGGCCACCCCAGTCTTGTCCCTAAAATGTTTAGAGTCTTTTTTAATGTTTATTTCAGGGTATCTGGCCACCCTAGTCAGGTTCCTTAAATGTTGAGGGTCTCTCTTAAGGTCTCTTTCAGGGTATCTGGCCACCCCAGTCCTATCCCTCAAATGTTGAGGGTCTCTTTCAAGGTTTCTTACAGGGTATCTGCCCACCCACTCCTGTTCTTTACACGATGAAGGTTTGTGTCAGGAGTAGAGAGTACCTGGCCAACCCCACTGCAGATCTTTGCACGCAGAAGGTCTCTTTTTGGCTTACAGGGTATCTGTCCAACCCAACTCTGTGGCCTTGGATGACTGTCTTGATTAGAGAGTACCTGTCCCACCTCCAACCTTACATGAAGAAGGTCTATTAGGTTTAGAGAATACCCAACTCAACCTCTCTCCATGGTCATCATGTGCTGGAGGTCTGTGTGATGCTCCTCTGGCTGGTACCTGGCCCAGACAAACTCTACTTCCCTGGATGATGGTGAAGGTATGTGTAGTGAAGGTCTATGTGGTGAAGGTCTGTGTGGTGAAGGTCTAAAGCCCTATTCAGACAGGATTTGTTTCACTGGGGGAGATAGGGTAATGTAATTAAATGCACGAGTACAAAACAACATAAATTTAGTCCCATCCGAATCTGCCATGCCAGTCATTTTTACTTGGTGGGGAGGTTATTATTCCAACCCCCAAAATCTACTTATCCCGTGTGAATCAACATCCCTGTGTTTTGAGGGATATTACAGAGTTTAATAGGTACTGCACGCAGTTTGGGAAGAACATGGGAACAAATTGATGCTTTAAACAAAGTGCTATGCCCATAGCCTACAAATGAATGACCTGTTTTGTCATATATCAACTTTCCCTATGCCCAGATGATAGTGTCCATTCAATAATAAATTGTCAAATATGTTAGTTAATTAGATATCTGTACACAGTTCATGGTTCTTATTGATATTATTTTGACTTTCGAACTGAGGGTAGCCAGATACCCTGAAGAGACCTATCCCTAGACGAGTTGAAATATCTTCATGCCTAGAACAGCCTCCAGGCTTCCATCATATGAATGAGAATAAAAAATACAGGGGGCAGATGGTAAAACTAATCCTGTCTGAATCGTCCACTGGAAAAACAGACATTCTAGGGTAATAATTACATAACTGACGTTCTATAGTAATACTAGTCCAGTGCGAATAGGGTTTAAGTCCATTAGGGGGTAGAGGGTCCCCAACCAACCCCCTCTCCTCTCATGGTACTCCTCTAGACTCTGTGCGATGGAGAAGGTCATTGAAGGTTAGAGAGTACATCACACCAGGCCTCTTCTGGTGTTCCCATGGTCCTTATGAACTGAAGGGCTGTGTGATGCTCCTCTGACTGGTATAAAGAATGGCTTTCGGGGGTAGGGAGAACCTGTCCCACCCCAGCTCATCTCCTCCATGGTCCTCACTCCTCATGTGCTGGAGGTCTGAGTGACGCTCCTCTGACTGCTATGGTCCTTGACGACGTAGGTGGAAATGCTCCTGCGGCTCTGCTGGCGGTCACACCCTCCGCACTGCGAGGCCTTCAGGTACTGTGAGGAGCAGCAGACAAAGCACCTCATCAGGTCGTGAAACAGGTGGCCAGCGAAGAACATATAGATCCACGGGTTACAGCAGCTGTTCAGGCTGGCCAGTAACATGGCAATGATAAACGCCACATCTAGGATAGAGAGAGAGAAGGAAAGAGACATTGAAGTCAATTTTCAACTGCCGACAACTTTCAATATGCATTGTGGATACGATGATAAGTCTATCACAGCTTTTACCAATGCAAAACACAATATGTTAACTACAGTATAGAAAGTACAAATATTTCTCCTTGTCGAAATATATACTTGTTGCCTTGACTGCAAATTGTTACAGTGCAATCTTTGCACCGTAGTTAATTTCAATAGCAACTGCTTGATTGTCAATTTTGATGTGCATTCAAACTTCCAAACTTGAAGGAGCAATAACAATCTGTTTTCGATAAACTGCTATACTTTGGCAGGCATTCATCCACAACAATCATCATCTTGTTATTCACAAACAGCAAACTATTATCTGACATTATTCTCTCCAGGCATCTGGGGCACTGTTTAACCAAACCCGGTAACCGGAGTTCCGGTTTAAGTCAAAAACACCATTCTTCTTGCACTACATGAATGTTGTACCCAATGAATTTGGGTACCCAACGAAGCAATGTTTAGTGTGAAAAAAAAAACTCAATAAGACACTGATGCGGGAAGGACAGTGTGTGTATGTACTGTGACCTTTGAAGCCATTAGATGAATCCCTACTGGCGATCTGACATTTCACTAAATGAGATTAAAGTGAACAGAATTGGCATGGGTTTGAGATAGAACTTCCACCATCTCTCTCTAGCTCTCTCTCTCTCTCCTTCCATATGCCTCTGCTCTTCTTAGATATAGTATGTTATGATATATATTTTATTGTCCATTTACAGGGACATTTATTTTGTGACGTCAGCATACAAATGCACAAACACACAATATATTACATGCAGTACAGAAAACCGTAAAGTTAGCACACGTTGCACATTTACATTTCCACATATTAAAAGTCTCTGGCCTACTGTCCGACCATGAATTGGGCCTGCATCTGTCCTATGTCCCAATCAGCCAATGTCCCATCAGCCATCAGGCTGTCTTGTCTTGCTCCTATTCTTGCTGAACAGTGGGACCCTTTAATCTCCTTCGGAGAGCAGCAGCTGAAAACACCTCCACTCTTAGAGTGTAGGTAGCTGGCTTTCTAGAACAAAACAAATCAACAAATCATAGTGAGCCCTGGCCTGGCTGTGGTGTGTCTTACATATTGGTGGAATGTAGGAAAGGAAAGGGAAACCCCTACTGCCATATGGGAACAGAGATATAGATGGAACCATGACGGTTGATGGACAAAAAAAGAAAAGGCTAATTTCAATTCAGTCTTGGGGGATGTGGTTCGATGTGGCAGTTACTGATGTTTGTCCCACATGAGACACCATAGGAACAAAGCCAGTAATACTTCCTCAAGTTTGGTGCAGTATTTATAAGTTAAAACATATTCAACATAATGTCGTATGTAAAGAAAGTCAGATCCTCTGCTCTGATGGCCAGGTCTATCTCACTGTCTGTGTTCTGCGGTAGGAATGGAAAAAGCACAATCAATGCAGCTTTGCATCCCTAAGTGGACAAGTGAGCATTGTCAAAATCAAAACCCAACCCTCAACAGTAAATCATGATAAACTTACTAACAAATCTCTGTTTTGGATGAGACTGAATTTATGACCAAAATTATCCTATTTACACTTTGTAGTCAATTTTGACTAATATCGATGCCACATAGGCCGTTTCCTATCAGAGAAGTTGTCTATTGCCTTCAATTGTACAGAGCATTCGGAAAGTATTCAGACTCGTTGACTTTTTCCAAATGCTATTACGTTACATCCTTATTTTAAATTTGATTAAATTGTTTTTCCCCCCTCATCAATCTACACACAATACCCCATAATGACAAAGCAAAAATTGAAATATCACATTTACATAAGTATTCAGACAGGACTTTGTTGGAGCACCTTTGTCAGCAATTATAGCCTCAAGTCTTCTTGGGTATGACACTACAAGCTTGCACACCTGTATTTGAGGAGTTTCTCCAATTCTTCTCTGCAGATCCTCTCAAGCTCTGTCACGTTGGATGGGGAGTGTTGCTGCACAGCTATTGTTTTAAATTCTCTTCAGAGGTGTTCAATTGGGTTCAAGTCCGGGCTCTGGCTGGGCCACTCAAGGACATTCAGAGACTTGTCCCGAAGCCACTCCTGTGTTGTCTTGGCTGTTTGCTCAGGGTTGTTGTCTTGTTGTACGGTGAAGCTTCGCCCCAGTCTGATGTCCTGAGTGCTCTGGAGCAGGTTTTCATCAAGGATCGATCCTCGATCCTGACTAGTCTCCTAGTCCCTGCTGCTGAAAACATCCCCACAGCATGATGCTGCCACCAGCATGCCTCACCTTAGAGATGGTGCCAGATTTCCTCCAGACATGACACTTGTTATTCAGGCCAAAGAGTTCAATCTTGGTTTCATCAGACCAGAGAATCTTCTTTCTTATGGTCTGAGAGTCTTTAGGTACCTTTGGCAAACTCCAAGTGGGCTGTCGTGCATTTACTGAGGAGTGGCTTCTGTCTGGCCACTCTACCATAAAGGTCTGATTGGTGGAGAGCTGCAGATATGGTTGTCCTTCTGGAAGTTTCTCCCATCTCCACAGAAGAACTCTAGAGCTCTGTCAGAGTGACCATCGGGTTCTTGGTCACCTCCCTGACTAAGACCCTTCTCACCCGATTGTTCAGTTAGGCCAGGTAGCCAGCTCTAGGAAGAGTCCAGGTGGTTCCAAACTTCTTCCATTTAAGAATGATGGAGGCCACTGTGTTCTTAGGGACCTTCAATGCAAGAACTTTCAACTCTTTAGTTTCCTAAGCATATAATGTATATAACACCTAAATAAGCAAAGTAATTCTAGAAAGAATAATGTCAGTTTTCCATTCCCTATACAGTACTGTATGTGAGGGTGATATGTGTACATCTTCCCTTCCACTCCATGTCTGCATGAGTTATGGTCAGAGCCTGGGTTGAAGATGAGACCTGCTGACAGCTTCTCTCTCTCTCTCTCTCTCGCTCTCTCTCTCTTTCTCTCTCTTCCTGTCTTTCACATTCTGCACTCTAATGCACATGTCATCCATACTGGCAACAATCAAATACAAATAGAGAACATATGTCATTGATTGAACACAACCACTCAAAATTGATTTAACCTGTTTCAAATGATGTGAGATCATCAAAGGACAATAATGGAAAATATGAATATTTCTTTTGATTAAAAATGTACTTCTCCCTGAGAATTGTATGTTTTGAACAATGTGTTTTCTATTTTTCTGTGTATTGTTTACTGACTGCTTCAGAGTGTATATCATTTTGATCACTTTGTTTATGATTTGAGAGCAGTGTTTGATTTTGAACACAGGTAAAACTGAATGTTTCATTTTGCAAGAGACGTCAGAGGTTATGTAAATAGTGCTTGAAGATGAGGTTTTGTGTTTAATGTTTTCAGGAAATGGAGCAAGGTTTCAGAAATTGTGTTTTAGCAATTGAGAATAACTGTAATAGTTTTCTCCTAATCATTTATTACAGTTTTTCTCAATTGAGATATGAATCTGCAGTGTGTGTGTGTGTGTGTGTGTGTGCATTTGTATGTGTGCGTGAGATACAGAGCGAGCAAGTGAGTGAGTGAGTGAGTGAGTGAGTGAGTGAGTGAGTGAGTGAGTGAGTGAGTGAGTGAGTGAGTGAGTGAGTGAGTGAGTGAGTGAGTGAGTGAGTGAGAGAGAGAGAGAGAGAGAGAGAGAGAGAGAAGGAAGGAAAAAGAAAAAGAAAGGTCATGGATCTTAATTTGTGCAAAGACACAGGCCTTGTATTGTAATACGTTGAGGGTTTGCTTTAGCCTGCCTGGAGTGCCAAATGGGCTGGGTTCGCATTTTGGGATTTTACTATTGGTTCATTATAACATGCAAGCTCAATCAAGCATACTTGAACTTTTTAAAACTTTTTTTGTCAATTAGCAGATGCTCTTATCCAGAGCGCCTTATGGTTAGTTAATTCACCTTAAAATAGCTAGGTGAGATCAGTCGAAGTATGTGAAAATATTTCAAATATTATGAAAACCCATCTTAATGATGAGTGGGTGAACAAAAGAGGGGGATGAAACCTTCAAGCACTCTTTTGTTGCTGATTCAAAACCTGAGTTGCTCCTAACCTTCCCCATACCCAGAGGTCCCAAGGCTGACGTCCTTCCAAGTCCATAAGGCTTTTGAATTTGAATTTATCGGAGTATTTGACAATATAGCTCCATTGGGATCCATTGCTCAATGGCTGGTTCCTGCTGCAGTGGCTAGCAACACAAAGCGATGGTTGAAATGTGGTCTGGAGCAGATGGACTCCCCTGAGCTCCCCTTTAAAGGAGGAAAGCTTAAGATAAGAGGAGCAAATCTCCTGACAAATGATGTTATTATGCAGAAAAGACACAAATCAGGACACAAGGGCCCCTAGGACCCCATAAGGTGAGAGAGTAGAAGGAACACTTTGATGTCACAGTACATTTACCCTCCCTAGCTCTAGAAAGGCCCTTGCAGGGCTTTGAAATTTATAACTGCTACTTTCTCCTACCCTGGGGCGGCAGGGTAGCCTAGTGGTTAGAGCATTGGACTAGCAAGTTCAAAACCCCGAGCTGACAAGGTACAAGTCTGTCATTCTGCCCCTGAACAGGCAGTTAACCCACTGTTCCTAGGCTGTCATTGAAAATAAGAATTTGTTCTTAACTGACTTGCCTAGTTAAATAAAGATACAATTTGGTTGTTTCCATTTTGAGGTGTATTTAGGGATTATAACAACATATATCAACTTTGAGCTTGATGGTTTTTGTTTGGGCCATTCCAGTGATACACTATATATACAAAAGTATGTGTACACCGCTTCAAATGAGTGGATTCGGCTATTTCAGCCCTACCCATTGCTGAGAGGTGTATCAAATTGAGCACACAGCCATGCGATCTCCATAGACAAACATTGTTGGGAGAATGGCCTCACTGAAGAGCTGAGTGACTTTCAACGTCATAGGATGCCACCTTTCCAACAAGTCAGTTCGTCAAATTTCTGCCAGAATGCATACTGACAACTGTAAGGGCCCAGCCTCACTAATGCTCTTGTGGTTGAATGAAAGCAAGTCCCCGCAGCAATGCTCCAACATCTAGTGGGAAGCATTCCCAGAAGAGTGGAGGCTGTTATAGCAGCACAGGTGGGACAAACTCCATATTAATGCTCATGGTTTTGGGTGTAGTGTATGTGATACAGTGGGGCATTAAAAATCCTACAATGTGATTTTCTGGATTTTTTTTCTCATTTTGTCTGTCATACTTGAAGTGTACTTATGATGAAAATTACAGGCCTCTCTCATCTTTTTAAGTGGGAGAACTTGCACAATTGGTGGCTGACTAAATACTTTTTTGCCCCACTGTATGTATGGTCACGGAGATGATTGTGAGGAACCAATCAGATTATGTCCCGGCCAGAGGAAAGGCCAGTGTGTGTGAGAGCTGTCCCACTGTATGTAGTGTATGTGATATGTAGTGTATGTGATATGTTTTGGGGTAAATATGATATCTGCATACAAAATGGCTGTTTTTGGACTTTATGTATATACAACAACTAATATACACTGCATTTATATGCAAAAAGCAGGTGAAGTGAACATACAGTATGTAAGTGTATTTACATGTGATGTTGTCCTCCGGTGGCAAACTAGCTAAAATTTCCCTCTCCTAAATTGGCCATGGATGGAGATAGGGATTTGGACTTGTGGGTCTACTTAATTGTCGGTACTGGCCAATGATTATAAGGGAGATTCTAATCCAACCATACATTCTTATATTCTGCCCCTGGCATGAGAGAATGTAAGTTCAAAATGTAGATAGATCTATTAGGCTAATGTTAATTTGCTGGCTCATCATTGCCCATGAAAGGAAGTTAGGCTAGTGAGCAAGCATTTTAGCCAAGTAGTCTAGGACAACAAAAACTAAAAACATGTACGATGTGACAGAGTCATAGACCATTTTGTCAACATGAAAGAGAGGAGGATGGCATTTGTGTTTCTTTACAAGTAGGGGGAGTGAACATGTTTTTTCTACACATGCACACACACATACAGTTGAAGTCGAAGGTTTACAGACACCTTAGCCAAATACATTTAAACTCAGTTTTTCACATGTCCTGACATTTAATCCTAGTAAAAATTCCCTGTCTTAGTTCAGTTAGGATCACCAATTTATTTTAAGAATCTGCATTTTAAGGATAATAGTAAAGATAATGATTTATTTCAGATTTGATTTCTTTCATCACATTCCTAGTGGGTCAGAAGTTTACATACACTCAACTAGTATTTGGTACCATTGCCTTTAAATTGTTTAACTTGGGTCAAACGTTTCGGGTAGGTTTCCACAAGCTTCCCACAATGGAGTGAATTTTGGCCCATTCCTCCTGACAGACGTGGTGTAACTGAATCAGGTTTGTAGGCCTCTTTGCTTGCACAGGCTTTTCAGTTCTGTCCACAAATTTTCTAAAGGATTGAGGTCAGGGCTTTGTGATGGCCACTCCAATACCTTGACTTTGTTGTCCTTAAGCCATTTTGCCACAAATTTGGAAGTATGCTTGGGGTCATTGTCCATTTAGAAGACCTATTTGAGACCAAGCTTTAACTTCCTGATTGACGTCTTGAGATGTTGTTTCAATATATCCAAATAATAATGCCCTCCCGGGTGGCGCAGTGGTTAAGGCACTGTACTCCCAAGCCCATACAGGAGTAATAGCGATGAGACAAGATAGTAGCTACTGAAAAACAATTGGATACCATAAAAAAGGGGTACAATTAAAAAATATATATACACATAATTTTCCTCCTCATGATGCCATCTATTTTGTGAAGTGCACCCGTCCCTCTTGCAGCAAAGCACCACACAACATGATGCTGCCACCCCCTTTTTCCTCCAAACATAACAATGGTCATTGGAGGCTGGTGGCTTCTTCCTTGCTGAGCGACCTTTCAGGTTATGACAATATAGGACTCGTTTTACTGTGATATAGATACTTTTGTACCTGTTTCCTTCAGCATCTTCACAAGGTCCTTTGCTATTGTTCTGGGATTCATTTGCCCTTTTCGCACCGAAGTACATTCATCTCCTGGAGATAGAAAGCTTCTCCTTCCTGAGCGGTATGACGGCTGCGTGGTCCCATGGTGTTTATACTTGCGTACTATTGTTTTCACAGATGAACGTGGTACCTTCAGGCATTTGGAAATTGCTCCCAAGGATGAACCAGACGTGTGTAGGTCTACATTTCTTTTTCTGAGGTCATGGCTGATTTCTTTTGATTTCCCCATGATGTCAAACAAAGAGGCACTGAGTTTGAAGGTAGGCCTTGAAATACATCCACAGGTATACCTTCAATTGAGTCAAATTATGTCAATTAGCCTTTCTGAAGCTTCCAAACCCATGACATCATTTAAAGGAATTTTTCAAGCTGTTTAAAGGCACAGTCTGTATTGTAAACTTCTGACCCACTGGAATAGTGATACTGTGAAGTATTAGTGAAACAATCTGTCTGTAAACAATTGTTTGAAAAATGACTTGTGTCATGCGCAAACAAAGTAGATGTCCTAACTGACTTGCCAAAACTATAGTTGAAAAACAAGTTTTTATTTTTTTATTTGTCACTGTATTAGACGAAACATAGGTGACTTGATGATGTTGAAATGTTGAAGTGTAAATGGAGCTGGAATAGTGAGGCTGCTCCTGTTTTCTTTGCGACTTGCAGTTACTCTCTGTGGTTCTAAATCAATAGTTGTTTCGTTGTCTGAAAAAGTCAGCAACATTAACTGGCTTGACCATGCTGTAGGTAATGTAACTGTTTGTTTTTACATGCAATATGCTTTGTGGACTTCACCGGACATAGTTTGCGCTCCAGTTTTGTGACTTCACTGGACATAGTTTGCTCTCCGGTTTTGTGATGTAACCAAGCTGGGGTTGAAATTATTTTGGGCCTCAGGCCTATATAATATCACGGTGGCAAGGCATATGAACTAACAGGTTATAGAGCAAACAACACAATTATCATAACACATAGGTTGTAATATGGCTTATTTTATGTCTGGGCTTACCCAATGATTTTACCAACGCACCACTACTGTGTGTTTGGCCTGAAGCCACTTTTTTTTGGTGCGCCAGGACCATTCACATTTGGGCTTGCTCAGTTTAGCTCAACTCTGATTGGCTATTATTTTGAAAATTGTATTAATTAATGCTACCGGTTACATTTCATATGATATGTATTAATTTGTGAATGTCCATCATCCATATTGTACGATATGTTACAAATGACAATTTGTATGATATTTTACCAATTTCAATTCGTACAATATGTTTACGAATTGCAATTCATACAATATGTTACAAATTTGCAAAACGTTTTATATGTAAAGAATTACCATTTGTTGTGGCTAACAGTAGCTAGGTGGATAGGTGGCTAACACTAATTTTAGATCATGGATCATGACCGCCGTGTGCATTAATGAGTATAATTTGCTGGTGTAAAACCATATATGAAAACATAATACACATTTTGAAAGCTGACAAACAGCCCTTTCAAATGATGACATACCATCAATCAAGTAATAACCATACATACCATCAATCAAGTAATAACACCTGTGAAAGTGTTTTATATATATTAAAGTGTATGCTTTTTCCTAAACAACTGCCATTTACACAACTTTCGAATGAAGATAGAGGAAAACCTTGAGCATATTGAGTCTTCCTTGGTTTGGAAGGTTTGAACATTTGCAATCAGAATATAAATACCTTTTACTGAGAACAACTTACAGCTGTTTTAGTGACCGATGGTATTTTTCACTTCTCTTATATTAAACACAAGTCTGCATATGTCATACATATGATAAGGAAATACATAAACAAGTAATATCATTTTAATAAAACAAAAACTTTATTGAAAGAATAAGGTTAGGGGAATAGTCTCATTCAAACCTTTTCGTGGTCATAGCGATAAGATTATATACAACATTCATCTCAGGGATATTGTCATCTGGAAGTACATAATCTGATAATAATAAGGCATATAATAACAACAATTGGCTTTCACAACTTATTCCGGTGTCACCCTGATCTGTTTCACCTGTCTTTGTGCTTGTCTCCACCCCCCTCCAGGTGTCGCCCATCTTCCCCATTGTCCCCAGTGTACTTATACATACGTTCTCTATTTGTCTGTTGCCAGTTTGCTTTGTTTCGTCAAGCATACCAGAGGTTTTTCCGGTGCTCCTGTCTGGCTCCAGTTCCTGTTTTCTAGCTTTTCCAATTTTTGGACCATTCTGCCTGCCCTGACCCTGAGCAGGCCTGCCGTTCTGTACCTTGACATACCACCCTGGACTACTGACCTCGCCCTGCCCGTGATCTGTTGTTTGCCTGCCCCCCTGTTTTTGTAATAAACTTTTGTTATTTCAAAGCTGTCTGCACTTGGGTCTACTCCTGAGCCTTGACACTCGGCCTATAGCATATAACATGAAGGGTCAGAACAGGAACAATTTAAAAGACCAATATTATTTGACAATCTTTGTGAATAATGATGAGTGAGAAAGTTAGACACATAAATATCATAGTTCGAAAGCTGTTTTCTGAAGAGCTACAATTGGATCAACAGATTGATCTGGAACATGCTCATTGGTCTGGGAAAACCAGGGGGAACTGGTGATGCCAATAGAACCAGACCCAGGCCAATTTTAGTGAGATTCCTCAGGTTCAAGGATTGTAGTCCTTGAAAAAGCCAAATGCCTTAAATGAGGATTTCTCTATGCAGTCTGTCAAAGAAGAAACTAACTAATACCAGCCATGAAGGCTGCAAGAGAACAAGGTGACTTAGCATACGTGAGGATTGACAAACTGATTGTTCACGCTCCCTCCCTAGGAGTTAGGAGGAGCAATAGACAGGGAGCTATGAATATAGATTGTTTTTGTAACACCAACTTTCCAATGAGAAAGAAATGTATTTATGTTGCCAGTGTATATAACCTGACGCCAGTTATGGCATTACCTGTCAGATCTCCCCAAGGAGACGTGGGTGTGGAGTCAGGCGCAGGAGAAACAAGTTCTTAAGGAAAAGGGTGTTTATTTAAACAAGTACAAAATAACAGGACACAGTACTACAACAGTAGCCACAAATCCCCACTCAGACACAGTCCAGGAAAAAACCACCTGTTAAAAATGAACTAAAGAAAATGCAAACCAAAACTCACTGACAGTCAAACGAAAACAATCCCGCACAAAAACCCAAAGGAAATGGTGAGATTAAACACACCCCTAATTAACCAAAATGAAACCAGGTGAAACATAAAAAAAACATAACCGCAAGAAAATGAAAAAGGATCAGTGGCAGCTAGTAGACCGGCGATGACGACCGCCGAGCGCCGCCCGAACAGGGAGAGTGAGCCACCTTCGGTGGAAGTCGTGACATTACCAACCAGAACGTTCACTAATAGGTCCGGTATCACATCGTCAACTTGAATCAATCACATTTTTACTAACATGGCTGAACATTGTTCTAAAGCTGTATCAGTGGCACTAGGTTGTAGTGATCATAACTTGATTGCACTCACTAGGAAAATTAAAATAACAAAGGCTGGCCCTAAAGTAATCTACCGAAGGTCCTACAGAGGGTTCAATCAGGACTCATTTGTGAGTGAAAAAAACAAAACTACAAGGCGTCAGAGTATGTAACATCTAGCACTCTGAATCCGATGATTCAATTCCTGGTCCTAACACACTTAGAGAACTGTCCAGTTAGTACTCAACTGGCCCCTTACACTGTCTGAATCCGTCCTGCTAGATGACCTATGCGGGGACATGCTTAAACCACCTGACCAAGCCCTAAAGCAATGGGATTTACTAAATCTTTCTCAGATTATTACCAACCCCACAAGATATGACTCCAAACACCCAGAAAAGGCTACTCACATCAATGTTCTCCTCACAAATAATCCTGATATGTATCAGTCTGATGTTTTCTGTAATGACCTTAGTGATCACCGTTTAACATCCTGTGTTCGTAATGGCTGCTCAGTGAAATGACCCGTCCTGATGTGTCATAGACGCTTGCTAAATAACTTTAAATAGTAAGCCTTCCATCATGACCTGGCCTCTGTAAATTGGTAGAGAATCAGCTTGATCCACTCTGTGGAAGGCGCTTGGACCTTTTTAAAATATATTTTCAGTGATATTGTTAACAAACATGCCCCCATAAAGAAAATGAGAATTAAAAACAGGTTCAGCCCCTGGTTTGACCATGATCTTGCAGAGTTACTTCACCTCAAGAATTGCATTTTGCGAAAGGCTCGGCACATGCATACTCAGGTGACTGGCTCTCATTCAGGCAAATGAGAAATACGTGCACTCAGGCTATCCGGAAGGCCAAATTTAGTTAGTTTAAGGAGCAGTTCTCTCTCTGTGGGTCTAACCCCAAGAAATTCTGGAAAACGGTTAAAGACCTGGAGAATAAACCCCCTCACAGCTGCCCATGTCCCTTGAAGTTGATGATGTGGTTGTTACTGACAAGAAGCACATCCTTGAGCTTTTTAATCACCACTTCCTTAAGTCAGGATTTCTATTTGACTCAGACATGCCTCCTTGCCTGTCCAAATGTTTATCTCCCACCCCTTCTAATGCCACTAGCCCTGATGCTCCTCCCTCTTTTCCCCCTACCCCTCTACAAAGTTTCTCCCTGCAACCTGTCAATGTGTCTGAGGTGCTAAAGGGGCTCCTTAACCTTGACCCCCAAAAAACATATGGGTCAGATGGTTTATAACCTTCCTTCTTTAAGGTTGCTGTCACTGTAATCGCCAAGCCTATCTCCAACCTTTTTAACCTCTTGCGACGAGCAAACCCGTATCCGGGAGCGTAATCATAGCCTCAAACGCATTAGCATAACGCAGTGGACATAAATACGCAAAAAAAACGCAAATTAAATGAAATAAATATATTCAAACACAAGCTTAGCCTGTTGTTAACAGCATTGTCATCTCAGATTTTCAAAATATGCGTTACAGCCAACGCTAGACAAGCATTTGTGTAAGTTTATCATGGCATAATGCTATGCTTGGCTCTGCTGGCAGCAGGCAACATTTTCACGAAAATAAGATTTTCATGCTATATATGGTCCCTTACAGCCATTCTTCAATGGAAATGCCTGAAAAGACGTCACAATGCTGTAGACACCTTGGGGAAAACGTGGAAAACCTAAGCTCATTCCTCGCTCATTCACAGCCATATAAGGAGTCATTGGCATGAGGCGGTTTCAAAAATGCGGCACTTCCTGGTTGGATTTTTATCTGGGTTTCACCTGTAACATCAGTTCTGTGGCACTCACAGACAATATCTTTGCAGTTTTGGAAACGTCAGAGTGTTTTCTTTCCAAAGCTGTCAATTATATGCATAGTCGAACGTTTTTCATCCAAAATGTTTAATAGCGCCCCCTAATGTATAACTGGCTCTTCTCTCTGGGGAGGTTCCGATTGCTTGGATGGCAGCCATGGTTTGTCATTTTTTTAAAGGGGAGATCAAGCCGATCCTAACTGTTATTGTCACACCCTGACCGTAGAGAGCGTTTGATGTCTGGTCAGGGTGTGATTTGGGTGGGCAGTCTATGTTCTATGTTCTATGATTTTCTATTTCTATGTGTTTGGCCGGGTGTGCTTCTCAATCAGAGGCAGCTGTCTATTGTTGTCTCTGATTGAGAACCATACTTAGGTACCCTTTTCCCCCTCCTGATTTGTGGGAAGTTTTTTAATAAAGAGAAAATGTACGCTTACCATGCTGCACCTTGGTCCAGTCCTCAGCCAGCCGTGACAGTTAAAGGCCTATTTCTATTTTGCCTTGTTTATCAAAACTGTTGGAAAAACGTGTCAATAATCAACTGACTGGCTTTTTTGATGTCTATAGTATTCTCTCCGGTATGCAATCTGGTTTCCGCTCAGGTTATGGATGTGTCACTGCAAACTTAAAGGTTAGATTGGGTTCAAGTCTGGGCTCTGGTTGGGCCATTCAAGCACATTCAGATGCTTGTCCTGAACCCAATCCTGCATTGTCTTGGAGGTGTGCTTAAGGTTGTTTTCCTGTTGGAAGGTGAACCTTCGCCCTAGTCTGAGATCCTGAGTGCTCTGGAGCAGGTTTTC
Source organism: Oncorhynchus masou masou (assembly GCF_036934945.1). NCBI lineage: Eukaryota > Metazoa > Chordata > Actinopteri > Salmoniformes > Salmonidae > Oncorhynchus > Oncorhynchus masou. The sequence continues at coordinate 24,954,353 of NC_088217.1, read as the reverse complement.
ATCAAGTATCGCTCTGTACTTTGCTCCGTTCATCTTTCCCTCGATCGTGACTAGTCTCACAGTCCCTGCCGCTGAAAAACATCCACACAGCATGATGCTGCCACCACCATGCTTCAACAAAGCGATGGTGCCAGGTTTCCTCCATACGTGAGAAGAGTTCAATCCTGGTTTCATCAGACCAGAGTATCTCCAAGTGGGCTGTTGTGCATTTTACTGAAGAGTGGCTTCCGTCTGGCCGCTCTACCAAAAAGTCCTGATTGGTGGAGTGCTGCAGAGATGGTTGTCCTTCTGGAAGGTTCTCCCATCACCACATAGGAACTCTGGAGCTCTGTCAGTGTGACCATCGGGTTCTTGGTCACCTCCTTGACAATGGCCTTCTCCCCCAATTGCTCCATTTGGCCGGGTAGCCAACTCTATGAAGAGTTTTGGTGGTTCCAAACCTCTTCCATTTTAGAATGATGGCGGCCATTGTGTTCTTGGGGACCTTCAATAATGCAGAAATGTTTTGTTACCCTTCCCTAGATACTTGTATGGCCCAGCTAACATGCTAAGTAGTTTCAAAGTAACAAATGCTAAACTTGTCCGTGATAAGAATCAAATACGCAACCTTTGGGTTGCTAGATGTTTGCCTTATACACCCGCCCAATCATGCCATAGTTCCTGCAGTCAAATGACCAAATTTCCCTCGAGTGGCCTCATGGGTGGAATGTTTTTAATATATATATTTTTAATATAATATAATTATATTATATATAATATAATTTCAAAATTTAATATTTAATAAAAATTCATTTTTTTAGACGCTGAAAATCCAGTGTTTCTATGTCAAACGGGTTTGTTTATATTTCTTTTTTCTGTGTTGTATATGAAGTGTAATATTGGGATAAAAACTCAAATGGAATACATTTCAACTGTATATTAGACATGGTACATGGGTCTTCTTTTTTTATTCCAATTAACCATGTGTGTGAGGTGTATACTTTTGTTTCAAAGTAGATTTGTTGTTTACAGTAGAAGTCTACAAGTCTACTGTAAAACTTCTGTCTTATGTAACCATACCAAATGTAACATTTCACACTAATTTGAGTGTCCCAGTTTGACATATACTATGTTGCGTCTACTCTATGAGACCAGGCTGATGGACAGTGGCGTGGTGCTATTTTCTTAGGTGTGGAAGCGCAAAATAAAGAGTAAAACATTATAATTTCCTCACTCAAAGTTTGTACCGTCAGATATATAGTTTTGTATAGCCTATTATTATATATAATATACATAATATGCACTCTACAGTTGCAACATCTGGCGAAGCCCACGCATTATTGTGTCAAGACATTTTTCAATGTTTAATACCCTCAAACCCCAATTTAGGCATACCTAATTGTAATCATCACTGTCAATTGTTAATTCTTCAAGTTTTACTGATGAAACTACATCATGGAAATAGCCTATGTATTTTGATTTTCTTGAATTACTGTTTTGTGAGCAAATTATAGCAGATGGTGTTAAAAAACGATATATATATATATATATATATATATATATATATATATATCCTGGTGTGCTCTGTTGAGTTTTGGCGCATGAGAACTGTGGCCTGAGATGAAAATAAAAAATAAATACAATATAAATATAGAACAAAACACACATCACAACAAGAGAGAAAACACTACATAAAGAGAGACCTAAGACAACAAAGCAAGGAAGCAAAACAACATGGTAGCAGCACAAAACATGGTACAAACATTATTGGACACAGAGAACAGCACAAAGGGCAAGAAGGTAGAGACAACAATACATCACACAAAGCAGCCACAACTGTCAGTAAGAGTGTCCATGATTGAGTCTTTGAATGAAGAGATTGAGATTAAGCTGTTCAGTTTGAGTGTTTGTTGCAGCTCGTTCCGGTCACTAGCTGCAGTGAACTGAAAAGAGGAGCGACCAAGGGATGTGTGTGCTTTGGGGACCTTTAACAGAATGTGACTGGCAGAACAGGTGTTGTATGTGGAGGATGAGGGCAGCAGTAGTTACCTCAGATAGGGGGGAGTGAGGCCTAAGAGGGATTTATAAATAAGCGTCAACCAGTGGGTCGTGCGACGGGTATACAGAGATGACCAGTTTACAGAGGAGTATAGAGTGCAGTGATGTGTCCTATAAGGAGCATTGGTGGCAAATCTGATGGCCGAATGGTAAAGAACATCTAGCCGCTCGAGAGTACCCAGTGGCCTCCATCATAATTTAGCTGTTTGATTTTGAAATTTAGGACCCCTTTAGGTATAACAAAAACCTTTACTTGGCCTTTACTGCTATAGCCCATGGAAACACATTGAATAACACATTTATGCAGTAAATGGTAAAAAAGATAGTAAAATAAGAAATCATAAGGAATAAGGTTTTGAATTGTCTGTCTTATATCTAGGAGATGTAAGAAATATTAGTTTTGTTTTGGACACATTTATCCCGTTTAACCCGAACGGGCCTGGGTCTCAACCAATAGCCAATAGGCTAAATGTGCCAAGCAGGGCTACAGCAACTCCCAGAGAGGGTCAGGCTCCTTAGGCTTTCCGGTAGCCTTTCTGGTTTGGGTGTCCTCGGCAGAACGGTGTCATGTAACCAAGTGGTCACATAATGTGCTGGGTTCCACTGCGCAAGATGTGGTCCGTGGAGTTTTTTCAAGGCAGACACACGGTGAATTTAGATTTTTTTTGACGGGCCTCTGCAGTGCATAGATATATCCAATAGTTATTCATAATTCTTGCCACTATCCGAGAGAAGACAGGGAAGAAACCACAATTTACCTACCTCTAGACCACCATGTAGTTTGTCATTCTATTATTTTTCATGAAATTCTTGTGGTAATTAATCAGAATTAATTTTCCAGAAATAGTGTTACCAGCTCTGTGTATACCTCAAAAAAGGTGAGGTAGCGCCGCTCTCCTGCGATCCAGCAGCACAACCCTGCTTATGGAGCCAACAATTGATCTACATTATACAGTATTGCTATGTTTATACGTTCTTCTGATAAACCCATCCATGCATAAAGCATTGTGTAATTCATGCATAAAGCTCTTTACAATTACCTTCTCTGGGTGCAGCAGGATCCCATGCCGACCACATTTGTACGAAGAAAAAAGGAGTCCAGCAAACAATATAAGCTAGGACTATGACAAAAGTCATTTTGACAGTTCGGATCTTCGCTTTTGATATAAGCTTCACGCTGCTCACTCGCGAGAGCGCTGCGCCTTTGTACTCCCGCGGCGTCAGAGACATACACTGATCCCGTCTGGTTTTCATTTTAATGTTTTGCCATATTTTAAAACTTATCAGGCCATAGCAAAGACTTAGGATAGCCACTGGAATTATGTAGATTGTAAGACTAATCCATGTAATGTACGCCTTGGCGCCCCAGGGTTGCACGAAGTCTCCCCAACAGTCATAAACTCCGTTGCCCACCTCCCTCAACGAAAATATATACACTTGAGGGGTACTGAAAATCAGACTAAGCATCCAAGAGGCAATCACATAAAAACGGTCCTTCCTCTTGTGCAGAGAGCGAAGCGGCTGACATATCGCCAAGCATCTGTCTATGGACATTAGAACAAGCATGTAGGTCGACCCGAACATCCCGACAACCTGTAGGTACTTCACCAGCCTGCACAGTAAGTCCGGCCCGTAGAAGCGGAATGTAATATCCCATATAAGCTGCGGGAGGACCTGAAAGATTGCCACCACCAGGTCCGCAATACTGAGGTGTTTCATGAAGTAATACATCCGAGAGTGGCTGTGCTTGCTCGTATGGATAGCCAAAAGGACGCAAATGTTACCGACCATCGCGAGCAGCAGAACTAGGACAAGAACTGTCACCTCCACTTTGGCCACCTCCTCGTTCCGCTTCAAGGGGTTCACGATGGACTGGTTCCCAGTACTGGTCTCGTTTCCACCGCGACTCGAGTTGGCCCATGAATCATTTATAATTGCCCACAAGTCTTGGTCTCGCAGAAGGTCCTCCATCATTCATGCGTAAACTCGCCACCTTACACAAGCTCCGTTTTCCACGTAGTTCTATGTACTTTTGTGAGACGACAATGTTGGAACTATACGATGCTCCGTCGCTCTGTTTGCATAGTGTGTTTCACCTGGAGCCTAAAAACACTGCTTATTATCCAGTAGCAGACATCGGTGAAGTGACTGGTTGGCTCCTCATCTGTTCCTTGTTCATTTGTTTATTATTTCCCATTATTGCAAAGTTTATTGAGATGTTTTGTTCTGTTTACATGTTTGTCTCTTGGACGGTAGGCTTATCAAAGGCAAAGTAAAATCCAATAGTAAGGTGTCCCAATTAGGCGTAGACTCTGGGAGATATGTTCTAGGTAAATACAAATACAAAGAAGCCTACATTTTACAAGTCAGTGGCAAAAAGATCAAACATGGATAAATTAATAAATACATGTATGATATGTGCAATTACTAGACCAGTCAATTCAGCAATCAATCAATATCAACCATATTAATAGGCTACTAATAATATACTAATTATAATAATCACCATAATCTTACTAATAATAATTTTAATCATACTTACTAATCATGATAAAAATTATAACATTAAGATAAGATAATTAATATTAATGTACTTACCATATTATAAAGACAGTCTTTCCAACGTGATGCACAGCAACTAGTGCGCACAGATGTTTTTCTAGGTGGGCTTTTGCTATCCACATCCCTTTATGTCTTTGTAGCATGTATGAGGTATAATGCGGTGCTTTAAACACAGCATACTGAGTTGTGCAAGCTGGGACCCTCCCTCTGCCCATGCGCAATGTGTCCGGCATTCTTATTGGTACCACTTCTGTCCCAACTAAGACGTGGCTAAGAAACTCACAGCCGTCACTAGATGGCTAAGCAAGCAACAGTATATCATTTTCCAACCTATGATTAATACAGGGCATTTATTGTTTGTTTTGACAGAAATAAAAAAATGAAATGTGTTATCAATAGTTTACGCATGAAAGGTACAAGTGGAGCCCCACATTTTTAGAATAACATAAAATTAAAATGTTTTGGACGTTATCTTAGCATTAATACATGTCACATATCAGTTTGCAAACAATGTTAAAAAAAAATATATATATATGTATATCATTAAGTTAATAAACATGGTATCTTTTTTGTTTTCTTGAGTAAGGCAGCTCCAATATGCAGGTGCTTCAGCCTAGCTCAGTGCTTTCTGTGGTGGTGGGGCAAGCCAGCAGAAAATATGGTGATTGGCTCAGTGTTCTGTCACTCATGGGGACACTACGTCACTGCCAAGTCTAAGGATAGACTTCGAAAATTCAAGCCCTTTGGGTGCTGCCATAGAGTTACATTAGAAGTGCCCATACAAGAAGGCTCAAGGTCATTGGCCATAGATAAAATGATGTCAAATCATGTTATATCTATGGTAGCTTTGATTGGACTGATCATGTCAGCATCATACTTGCAGTCATCATCATTAATCAAATCGACAACTACTGGCAAATCCTTTTTAATCCTTGTCATATGAAGAGAAATAATGCTGAGAAATTATAGATAAAACATAGCGTTGGTCATTGGACATTAGACATAAACATTACACAACAAGTTGAAATCGCAAATTTAACAATGAGTGGTGAGTCCAAAAATGCATTGTATGCTGCTGCATAAATGATGTAATATGCCAGGGAGATATGTATACTCTAGCTAAGAAAGTAATACTAAGTGTATGTTGTGAAGTAAGCTGTTAGTCGCCCATGTGCCACACCCTAATAATTTGGTCTATTTTCACCTCTTTATTCCGCCTACTGTTCTGACTTGGTTGTGCACATGTAGCCTATAATCTGTTTTTGAGAAATGTAATCATCAAATATTGTAAGACCTTTCATTGTCTGCTTATATGCCCCCTGTATATATCCTGCGGTTCTGACTTGGTGTACAGGGAGAACACTGTAAAATGGCCCATGTTCTGAATTCTGATGCTGTACATTTCAAACGGGCTGAACAAATAGTTATATTGACTACATCCGTCCTAGTTTGCTCATAATGTCTTAATCAAAATTACGGATTGCCTCTTCTCGTAGTCCCCTTATGCCAAGGTTGTACATCTCAATTGTCAGTAGAAACCATCATAAGTCATCCATATCAGCTATGTTTTTTTTAAAGGCTATAAATGAGGCTGAATGAACTTTTTCGCTGCCAGACAAGGCTCCTGATAGCCAGGTGTAGCAGTGGTATAGTGCAATTCATGTATTGTTTAGTGTTGTGTTGTGTAGTGTCTTTGCTGGCATGCATCCCACATTTAACATTTTTACCCCACCAAGATTAACATGCTAAAATCGGCACTGAGCTAGAGATATCTTTCCATTGCACCGAATCCGCCTATATTGAAGTTCCGCATCTGCGTTGAAAGGTGACAGAGCTAGAGTGATGTGTGTCTGACCATGAGACATCCTGAAAATCGGTCTTGTCACAACATTGTCTATAGCATCCAAACATTTTTGGCTATACAGGAATATGACCCCTCTGTGCAAAGGCGAGACTCTCATGAACATATCGGTCTGAAGGTCCCCAGGTACCAGTTGGAAACATGAATGGAAGTATATAAGGAGACTGTTTAGTGCCAAAAATAAGGGGTTAAATACATGTAACAAAAAATAACAAATGTTTCCTGATCTTTCTTATGTCTTTAAGACATAGGACAGACACTATTTTAGGGGGGATTATCTGTTGTTCCGTTTTAATCTGTTATTCAATGCGTTTGTATTGGCTAATAGCAGAGAGTCCCCCCAAAAATTTCAGCAAATAAATTATATATTTTTGTTTTATTTTTTCAAGACTTAAATTCAAAACGAAATAGCTAAATGATCCTTGGTATGACCTTCTTAAAACATTTCGGTGCAACATAGGACTATCTGCTATTCCATGTAGTGTATCTGTAAAAACAAAATTGTGGACATAGACTTGCTAGCTATGTTAGCTAGCTAGCTGGGATTTCCTACAAGGAATCTGCCTCCCAAAAAAAGCTTCTCCCAAGTGAGTGTGATATCTACTCCCGTTGTTGCCTGCTGTACTGCTGCTTGGATTCCACCCGGCGATCTGTTCACTGTCTGCCCTGGCCTGTCTACCCCTGTCTGGTACAGGTACCCCCGCCACATCCCCGTTCTCCCAAGCTTTCGCTCGCCTCCAGCACACACACACTTACAAACACCCACTGCAGACTTTGGACTGATTGGAATTTTAGGTAGGCTAATTAACTTGTGAAGCTTATTATGTGAGCTTTCTCAGAAACGCTTTAATGAACTAGTATACTTCTACAATTTCTTTATTTTATCTCATACTTTTATAGCCTACTGGACTTATAGAGAGCTACTCTCTCAAGTTATCTTGTTGGGGCGAGTGACTCTGAACTTACAATGGATAGCCCAATGTTGTTATATTTTTTTCTTGTTCTTGTTCTTTATGCTTTTTGTCTCATGACTCCTGTGTGCTTTGTTGACTATGAATTTGTTATCCAAACATGGGACAGACTATGTTTGTTCCCATACTTAAACACTGTCATGTCCTTGTTGTTTGTTTTTGCAGGAAGGTCAAGTGATATTGGATAATATTTAATGAATGCCAGATCCAAATTGTAGTAAAAATAAGTTGGGCATGTAGGCTTACTAAATCATTATGGAGCGCAAACCATTAGTTTGAACTTGAAGCATGGCGCAAGACGTGGTCATTGTCATCACACAGTTCCATGATCAGTGAGGGAAATATGGGTATATTTATTATGTCATACAAATGTATAATGTTCTCCATATTATGATTATATTGTACACTACTTCCAACATTACAATTGACTAACTGAATGAGGTCACTTTTGTCAAACCACCTTTTTTGTTTGTGCTTAAAGGCTGTCCAACACTATTTTACCATGAAGTAGGATTAATGATTAATCCCTAAACATAAATAACATGTAAAATCAGAGTGTTTTTTATCTATCCATGGGTTCTGAAATGGAGATGAATATGCATAAGCTTTCATGGCTATTTTCCATATTCTGAACACATTCGTCATAATCTATATTTTAGTCTTGTGTCAATCAAAGTCTAATTAAAGGTACACAGTATTTAAAGGAATGCTTAATTAAGATAAATGAACAGAAAAGCGAGTTGAACAAAAACTCTCTGATCAAATTGGTAGGCCACCACATGGGTGTGTTTTCTGTGGTGGAATTAAATGTATTCAGTGCATGCAAGGGAGCCACACCCACAAACCTCATTACACACCTGCATAAGGTAGCCTAAATCTAATTACCAACTACTGAGAAGTGCTTGACTCAAAACATGTTAAAAATAAAAAAAAATGTTTTAACTAAATTGAATTAGACCCTCAATTGACCTTTCCAGGCTAAAAATAAACTCTACACTCCACAGTTTTATTTTCTCTAGTCCCAGATAGCACATTTGGTTACATCAGCATTGTGAAAATGTACAGCTGAAGTCAGAAGTTTACATACACTTAGGTTGGAGTCGTTAAAATACATTTTCAACCACTCCACAAATTTCTTGGTAACAAACTATAGTTTTGGCAAGTCGGTTAGGACATCTACTTGGTGCATGACACAAGTCATTTTTCCAACAATTGTTTACAGACAGATTATTTCACTTATAATTCACTGTATCACAATTCCAGTGGGTCAGAAGTTTGCTTACACTAAGTTGACTGTGCTTTTAAACAGCTGAAAAATTCCAGAAAATTATGCCATGGCTTTAGAAGCTTCTGATAGCCTAATTGACGTTATTTGAGTCTATTGGAGGTCTACCTGTGGATGTATTTCAAGAACTACCTTCAAACTCAGTGCCTCTTTGCTTGACATCATGGGAAAATCAAAAGAAATCAGCCAAGACCTCAGAAAAAAAATTGTAGACCTCCACAAGTCTGATTCTTTGGGAGCAATTTCCAAACGCCTGAAGGTACCACGTTCATCTGTACAAACAATAGTATTCAACTATAAACACCATGGGACCACAAAGCCGTCATTTCCCGCTCAGGAAGGAGACACGTTCTGTCTCCTAGAGATGAATGTACTTTGGTGCAAAAAGTGTGAATCAATCCCAGAAGAACAGCAAAGGACCTTGTGAAGATACTGGAGGAAACAGGTACAAAAGTATCTATATCCACACTAAAACGAGTCCTTATCGACATAACCTGAAAGGCCGCTCAGTAAGGAAGAAGCCACTGTTCCAAAACCGCCATAAAAAGGTTTGCAACTGCACATGGGGACAGAGATCATACATTTTGGAGAAATGTCCTCTGGTCTGATTAAACAAAAATAAAACTGTTTAGCCATAATGACCATTGTTATGTTTGGAGGAAAAAGGGGGAGGCTTGCAAGCCGAAGAACACCATCCCAACCGGCAGCATCATGTTGTGGGGGTGCTTTGCTGCAGGAGGGACTGGTGCACTTCACAAAATAGATGGCATCATGAGGCGGAACATTATGTGGATATATTGAAGCAACATGTCAAGACGTCAATCAGGAAGTTAAAGCTTGGTCGCAAATGGGTCTTCAAATGGACAATGACCCCAAGCATACTTCCAAAGTTGTGGCAAAATGGCTTAAGGACAACAAAGTCAAGGTATTGGAGTGCCCATCACAAAGCCCTGACCTCAACCCTATAGAAAATTTGTGGACAGAACTGAAAAAGCGTTTGCGAGCAAGGAGGCCTACAAACCTGACTCAGTTACACCAGCTCTGTCAGGAGGAATGGGCCAAAATTCACCCAACTTATTGTGGGAAGCTTGTGGAAGGCTACCTGAAATGTTTGACACAAGTTAAGCAATTTAATGGCAATGCTATCAAATACTAATTGAATGTATGTAAACTTCTGACCCACTGGGAATGTGACGAAAGAAATCAAATTTGAAATAAATCATTCTCTACTAATTTTCTGACATTGCAGATTCTTAAAATAAAGTTGTGATCCTAACTGACCTAAGACAGGGAAGTTTTACTTGGATGTCAGCAATTGTGAAAAACTGAGTTTAAATGTATTTGGCTAAGGTGCATGTAAACTTCCGACTTCAACTGTATGTTTTTGGATTCCCATTGGTTCTGGGAATGAAGCCATACATTTCCTGGCATTTAAAACCATTTTTAAACGTTCTGAGATTGGAAGTGAACATTTAGCCTGTTCTGGGAATGTTCATTTTTAAGTTGCAAGGAGGTTCTGAGAACGTTTTTCTATAGTTCCCTGATAAGATTCCTGTGAGGTTTTATGAACGTTCTGAGAACAGAAATTATGGGTTATTTGAAAGTAATTAAATAATGTTTTGAGAACATGTTTTAATAAGATTTTTAATAACACTGGTAGCTGTTTTGAACTCCACAGATAGGACACATTTATTTGCTTAGGCATTAATCATGCAATCACATTCCTTTTTTTGTTGTGGCAAGGCATCAGTGAGATTCAAACCTATGCTCTTTCACCTCTCTATCCATGGAATTAGTTCAATGTGCCACCAAGATGAAGCTAGCATGCCATGTTTCTTTAACTCAAAGCTGTTCATATTAGTCTTTTCAAACACATCCTATTTCAAAGGAAACAAGCACTCATTAAGATCAGGTATCACACTTAACAAGATGCTGACAACGGACGTACATGTTTTAAAGTAAAAATTGTACAAGGTTCTTTGAATGTTACTAATGTTTTCTTGTGTTTTTTAAAATCTCATGGCAGTACAAAATGTTGAATCAGACCAATGTGGAATTAACAATTGTAGGATGTGCCCTATTCATGGTGTATCTCTCAGAGCATGCTGAGGATGTCTTGTACTGTCCCTAGCATGGAATGTCCAGCCTTGTTCCTCAAGATACAATGGAAGACACTGTAACATAACACAACACTATTATTCTGTCTATCGAAAGATGTCTATCGAACACCTGGAATTTATTTGTTAGGTTGCCAATGTACTATATCCTAAGGAATCTATTAAAAACGCTCTATCAGTGTTCATTGTCTAGCTAATGCTATAACCAAAAATGCATCTGGAAATGTATTTGTTTGGTTGCCAATGTACCTTAAGGGAAGCTTAAAACCCCCTTCCCTATCGGTGTTCTTTGTCTAGCCGATGCTGTAACCTGACCTGAAATCAGGTCCTAATTATACCTTAGCTGGCCCGGTCAAGCAAGGGGTTGATTGTGTCTGTCTGGAGAATGGATAGGAAGGCAGCCAGACTGCATGGCGTTCTCGTTGTGAGACCACTCCACTGTATGCCACCCAAATAGGGGCCATATGTGTCATGTCCTCAGAGGAGTTTCAATCTACACTCTTAAAAAAAGTGTTCCAAAAGAGTTCTTTGGCTGTTCCCATAGGAGAATCATTTTTGGATCCAGGTAGAGCCCCTTTTGGTTCCTTGTAGAACCATCTGTAGAATGGGTTCTACATGGAACCCAAAAGGGTTCTATCTGGAAATAAAAGGGTTATATTTGCAACCAAAAGGGGTTCTTCTAAGGGTTATCCTATGGGGACAGCTGAAGAACCCTTTAAGGTTCTAGGTAGTACCTTTTTTCTAAGATTGTACATCTTAGAATTGTACATATAGTCACATTAATTGCCATCTAAAATACAAAACTGATCCTAAATCAGCACTCCTTCTGTAAGACGCTTGATACATAAGGCCCCTGAGGTGTAAATCACCCTCATCTCTATGCGTGTCAATAGAGAACATATTTGACTCCTCTTATGTCAGAAAGGTTCAGTCTGTAACAAGCTATCCTCAAACGCCGATCCAATTTATTTGAATTAAAATGTGCCAATTCCAACCATTATTTTTCATTGATGGGAGGCTACTTTACGGATACACTTCACTCTGTTATAAGAACCAATTTGTGTTCATTTGAAAGAGTGGAGTAACACACTGCTATGAGCCATTACTGTATTTTAACATGTATCTATGGTCTTGTTTGGAGTTCCGCGGTATGCCAGGCAAGCAGAGCTTAAAGTCACAGTCATCTCTGTTCGTGTTAATTAAACCAACAATCATAGAGAATGTAGTTAATTGATTAACATTGAAGGTGAAGTGAGGATCATTACATTATGGCTCCGCATGTCAGACAGGTTCGTTACGTAAAGGGTAAATTCAGCATTTATTTAACCTCAAAAATTATTAAATCCAGTTCCACACCAGTGTCAATATACTGTATGTGAAAACATATATTTTGTTCTGTTCTGTTGTCAAACAGTTAAGAAGAAAAGGTCCTAAGAAAACTACCCCTTATGATGTTAATGGGTGTTTTAAGCATACCATGAATTCACTTAATTGGAATTATATTGTGCCAATTCCAAAGACTCAGGTTGTACTCCAAATGGCACCATATTCCCTACATAGTACACTACTTTTGACCAGAACCTATGGGCTCCAAATAGGGAAAATGGTGCCATTTGGGATGCAGTCTCATTTTCATGAAAACTACTTCATGGAAACACTCCAATCATGTTATTTTCATTTGACATGGTTGCATAGCACCCTACGAACTGCTAATATCCTATTATTACTTTTTTATGTATAATTGTGTCGTGGTCATTTCAGAAAATTGTATTTGCGTTTGAAGTTCACACACACACACACACACACACACACACACACACACACACACACACACACACACACACACACACACACACACACACACACACACACACACACACACACACACACACACACACACACACACACACACACACACACACACACAGCAGTATGAAGTAGCATTATGAAGGAGATTCTCAGATAGCACAAATAGAAAACAGTCACAAACTCAAATTGTCTATTGTAGCTGGAAACGGCAGATTTTTAATGGAATATCTACATAGGCGTATAGTGGCCCATTATAAAAAAACAACACTCCTGTATTCCAATGGCACGTTGTATTAGCTAATCCAAGTTGATCATTTTAAAAGGCTAATTGATCATTAGAAAACCCTTTTGCAATTATGAAAATTTTGTGCTAATTAAAGAAGCAATAAAACTGTCCTTCTTTAGACGAGTTGAGTATCTGGAGCATCAGCATTTGTGTTTTCGATTACAGGCTCAAAATGGCCAGAAACAAAGACCTTTCTTCTGAAACTTGTCAGTCTATTCTTGGTCTGAGAAATGAAGGCTATTCCATGTGAGAAATTGATCTCATACAATGCTGTGTACTACTCCTTGCACAGAACAGCGCAAACTGGCTCTAACCAGAATAGAAAGAGGAGTGGGAGGCCCCGGTGCACAACTGAGCAAGAGGACAAGTGCATTAGAGTGTGTAGTTTGAGAAACAGACGCCTCACAAGCCCATAACTGGCAGCTTCATTAAATAGTACCGTCAAAAACACCAGTCTCAACGTCAACAGTGAAGAGGCGACTCCGGGATGCTGGCCTTCTAGGCAGAGTTGCAAAGAAAAAGACAGATCTCAGACTGGCCAATAAAAATAAAATATTAAGATTGGCAAAAGAACATAGACACTGTACAGAGGAACACTGCCTAGAAGGCCAGCATCCCGGGGTCGACTCTTCACTGTTAACATTGAGACTGGTGTTTTGCGAGTACAATTGCAAGGTGAACCTTGCCCCAGTCTGAGGTCCTGAGCGCTCTGAAGCAGGTTTTCATCAAGGATCTCTCTGTACTTTACTCTGCTCATCTTTACCTCAATCCTGACTAGTCTCCCAGTCCATCCCCACAGCATGATGCTTCCACCACCATACTTCACTGTATGGATGGTGCCTTTTACTGAGGAGTGACTTTCGTCTGGCCACTATCATAAAGGTCTGATTGGTAGAGTGCAGCAGAGATGGTTGTTCTTCTGGAAGGTTCTCCAATCTCCACAGAGGAACTCTAGAGCTCTGTCAGAGTGACCATAGGGTTGTTGGTCACCTCCCTGACCAAGGCCCTTCACCCCCTTTTGCTCAGTTTGGCCGGGTGGCCAGCTCTAGGAAGAGGCCGGGTGGTTCTAAACTTCTTCCATTTAAGAATGATGGAGGCCACTGTGTCCTTGGGGACCTTCAATGCTGCTGAAATGTTTTGGTATGCTTTCCCAGAGCTGTGCCTCGACACAATCCTGTCTTGGATTTCTACGGACAATTCCTTCTACCTCATGGCTTGTTTTTTGCTCTGACATGCACTGCCAACTGTGGACCTTTCCAAATCATATCCAATCAATTGAATTTACCACAGGTGGACTCCAATCAAGATGTAAAAACATCTCAAGGATGATCAATGAGAACAGGATGTACCTGAGCTCAATTTTGAATCTAATAGCAAAGGGTCTGAGTACCTATGTAAATAAGGTATATCTGTTTTTTATTGTTTATAAATTTGCAAAACATTTTAAAGGCCTGTTTTCGCTTTGTCGTTATGGGGTATTGTGTGTATATTGATGAGGATTTTTTGGGGGGGGATCAATTTTAGAATAAGGCTGTAACATAACAGAATGTGGAAAAAGTGAAGGGGTCTGAATAATTTCTGAAGGCACTATATCTATATATATATTTCTCTCTCGCACTCTCTCTCTCTCTGTGTGTGGGTGCATGTGTGTGTGTGTGTGTGTGTGTGTGTGTGCGTGCGTTCATACGTGCCTGTGTGTGTGTATTAGAGAGAGGAAGGATGTGAACACCATAGTGAGTTTGGTGGATTGAGACTCAAGGGTTAATCACCTGGGCTTGGATTACAATCACATGATCACTAGATGTGTGCCATGGTTTTATGGTTGAAGTTACAAACCTTGGTTCAGATAAAACTCTTATCACATATCGCACGTAATATTATCATAGTAAACTTGCTCCATCCTGCAAAATATGTCTATCAAATCACTCTCCATGAAACATTATATGTGGTTGATATACATTCCAGAAATCAACATTTTGATAATCAATATATGTTTAGGATTTAAGCAAAGGCATGGAGTACACTAAAGATTCAATTACCTGTAGATGTTCTCTCTTGAATCCACATCAGATGACAACTGTAGTTGAAATGTGGTCTGTTTCTGTGTTGTTCTTCAGCTTCACCTCTACGCCCATCTGTTTTTGGTTCAGTGAACTTAGAATAATAATAATAATGTAGCTTGATGTAGCCATGTGTTACTGGCACCACAGATAACTGCCCCCTGTCTGTTTCCACCACCTCTGCTAGACCTCAGCTCACAGGATTCCTTCTCTCATGAGTGGAAAATAGAAATGGAAGCCAAGCTACACACACACACACACACACACACACACACACACAGACACGCACGCACATGCACACACACACGCATGCGCACACACACACACACGCACATGCACACATGCACGCACACGCGGGCACACACGCACGCACACACACACGCACATGCGCGCACACACATGCACGCACACACACATATGCACGCACGCACATGCGCGCATGCACATGCACGCACACACACATATGCACATGTACGCACACATGCGCACACACACGCACGCACACACACATGCGCACACACGCGCGCACATGCACGCACACACACATATGCACGCGCGCACAGGCGCGCACACACACGCAAGCATGCACACGCGCACACACGCACACACACACACGCGCACACACGCACCTGCAGATGTCTTAAAATTAACCATACGATGGCTTTATGCTCAATGGAGTTTGGTAACACTTTAGATAACAGGCCATTGTAATATCCACCACAAAAAAAATAGATAGATCAGGTATGACATCACATAGACAAAACTACTGCAATATCACCATGTGGTGTCCTGCTGTCATATGAGAATTTAATTTTGTAATAGAATGTATCATCAATTCAACCAAAGAGAGACATATAGCAGGTACAACAGGGTAACATAGTTATGCACAACCTGACCCAAACTGCTTCCAGAGCCTGACATAGGCTACAAGTGGAGTGTAGATCCAAGTGTAGAAAATACAATTCCACATCCTGTCTGAGGATGTTTAAAAACACCTTTGGCATCTCAGTGTATCTCCAGCCAAGCCCTTCCAAGCTTTCCTGTCCTCTTTACACAGAGCTTTTTCAGTCTGAAACTATACAGTATGGTGATCGTGGGAGTAAAACGTTTCCAAGACTTTGTAACACCATTGAGTCTTAATGTAATCTTTGGCCTTAATTTCTTTCCAGGTCTTAGTGTGTAAAATATAGCAAATGGTCTGTCTAGTTCTAAACACACTGTCCTCCCTGCTCCAGTACTTATGAGTGTGTGTTTGTGTGCGCATGCACGCATGCATATGTGTGTGGTACATGTGTCTGCATGCATGCGTGTGTGTGTACGTGTGTCTACATGCATGCATGTGTGTGTGTATGTTTGTGTGTGTGTGTGGTGTGTGTGTGTGTGTAGTTATCACACACTGGCTCATCTCCTTCATCTCATCTCTCTAAGTCTCTGCCTCTCTCAGAGGAGAAAAACAAGACTGATAAAAAAGATGCTCTAAAAATCCATTACAGATGCTTCTGTCGTACTTTTCTGTTGTCTTTGGTCAGTCATCCTCTCGTCTGTTCTGCTGTCCTTGAACAGTCATCCACTCATCTGTTCTGTTGTCAGCATTCAGTCATCCTTTCCTCTGTTTTGTTGTCTTTGGTCAGTCATCCTCTCTTCTGTTCTGCTGTCCTTGGTCAGTCATCCACTCATCTGTTCTGTTGTTAGCATTCAGTCATCCTCTCTTCTGTTCTGTTGTCAACGGTCAGTCATCCTCTCTTCTATTCTGTTGTCTTTCGTCGGTCATCCTCTGTTCTGTTGTCTTTTGTCAGTCATCCTCTCTTCTGTTCTGTTGTCATCGTTCAGTCTTCCTCTCTTCTGTTCTGTTGTATTTCGTCGGTCATCCTCTCTTCTGTTCTGTTCTGAACGTTCATTCATCCTCTCTTCTGTTCTGTTCTGAACGTTCAGTCATCCCCTCTTCTGTTCTGTTGTCTTTCGTCAGTCATCCTCTCTTCTGTTCTGTTGTCAACGTTCAGTCATCCACTCTTCCGTTCTGTTGTCAACGTTCAGTCATCCTCTGTTCTGTTGTCAACGTTCAGTCATCCTCTGTTCTGTTGTCAACGTTCAGTCATTCTCTCGTCTGTTCTGTTGTCATCGTTCAGTCATTCTCTCTTCTGTTCTGTTGGTCTTTGTTCTTATTACTTTGGTACAGAGTTTCAATGGCAAGATCCACTTGCTAAATAGAATCTGTTTTGTGTGTGTGTGTGTGTGTGTGTGTGTGTGTGTGTGTGTGTGTGTGTGTGTGTGTGTGTGTGTGTGTGTGTGTGTGTGTGTGCGTGTGTGTGTGTGTGGTGACACAGGCTTATGGGTGTTCCTTCGCACAGCATGAATTCAGACAAATCCACATCAGAGACAGGTGAGACTTTTACAGAACAATGTATATATAGTATGTATTTTCTCTTGATTGTGTATGCCGTGCACATAGCAACCATTTACCCAAAGAGATAGCTAACAAAAAATAACATTTGGTTTAACAACATGGAAATACACACAGTACCCTGAGACAGGACTGTCACGGTATTATTGGAGGAGGATGTTATTGCTGAAGTGAAGCTTGAAAGAGGTGGGTCGATAAATGTCTATATTTCTCTTATATGATGTGCATGAAGCAGTTTGTTTACCCTAAGATACTCACTAAACTGTGTTTAATTCAGATGCATAGAGTGCTGAAGTGCAGCTTGAAAGCGGTGGTCTGATTTATCACACTATACTGTAGGTGAATTCTATAAACAACTGTAGGGAGCCAGAACTGCCACAGTGTGGCTCATATCAGGGGCATTGGTTCAAATAACCTATACTGCAAACCAGATGGGAGGTGCATAGCAGTTACCTGAAATGGGGACTGGAACATCCACCCAGACCATCAACCCGGGTCTCACCTCATCAGTTTGGGGTTAACAGCTGCTATTAGACCGAAATGTATATTGATTTCAAATCAAATCAAATTTATTTATATAGCCCTTCGTACATCAGCTGATATCTCAAAGTGCTGTACAGAAACCCAGCCTAAAACCCCAAACAGCAAGCAATGCAGGTGTAGAAGCACGGTGGTTAGGAAAAACTCCCTAGAAAGGCCGAAACCTAGGAAGAAACCTAGAGAGGAACCATGCTATGTGGGGTGGCCAGTCCTCTTCTGGCTGTGCCGGGTAGAGATTATAACAGAACATGGCCAAGATGTTCAAATGTTCATAAATGACCAGCATGGTCGAATAATAATAAGGTAGAACAGTTGAAACTGGAGCAGCAGCACGGCCAGGTGGACTGGGGACAGCAAGGAGTCATCATGTCAGGTAGTCCTGGGGTATGGTCCTAGGGCTCAGGTCCTCCGAGAGAGAGAAAGAAAGAGAATTAGAGAGAGCATATGTGGGGTGGCCAGTCCTCTTCCGGCTGTCCCGGGTGGAGATTATAACAGAACATGGCCAAGATGTTCAAATGTTCATAAATGACCAGCATGGTCGAATAATAATAAGGTAGAACAGTTGAAACTGGAGCAGCAGCACGGCCAGGTGGACTGGGGACAGCAAGGAGTCATCATGTCAGGTAGTCCTGGGGCATGGTCCTAGGGCTCAGGTCCTCCGAGAGAGAGAAGGAGAGAATTAGAGAACGCACACTTAGATTCACACAGGACACTGAATAGGACAGGAGAAGTACTTCAGATATAACAAACTGACCCCAGCCCCCCGACACATAAACTACTGCAGAATAAATACTGGAGGCTGAGACAGGAGGGGTCAGGAGACACTGTGGCCCCACCCGAGGACACCCCCGGACAGGGCCAAACAGGAAGGATATAACCCCACCCACTTTGCCAAAGCACAGCCCCCACACCACTAGAGGGATATCTTCAACCACCAACTTACCATCCAGAGACAAAGCTGAGTATAGCCCGCAAAGATCTCCGCCATGGCACAACCCAAGGGGGGGTGCCAACCCAGACAGGATGACCACATCAGTGAATCAACCCACTCAGGTGACGCACCCCTTCCAGGGATGGCATGAGAGAGCCCCAGTAAGCCAGTGACTCAGCCCCTGTAATAGGGTTAGAGGCAGAGAATCCCAGTGGAAAGAGGGGAACCGGCCAGGCAGAGACAGCAAGGGTGGTTCGTTGCTCCAGAGCCTTTCCGTTCACCTCGGTCCGATGCCATTAAATTGTCATTTACCACCTTCACAAGTGCCATCTCAGTGCTATGATGGGGTCTAAAACCAGACTGAAGCATTTCATATACATTGTTTGTCCTCAGGAAGGCAGTGAGTTGCTGCGCAACAGCCTTTTCTAAGATTTTTGAGAGGAATGGAAGATTCGATATCGGCCGATAGTTTTTTATATTTTCTGGGTCAAGGTTTGGCTTTTTCAAGAGAGGCTTTATTACTGCCACTTTTAGTGAGTTTGGTACACATCCGGTGGATAGAGAGCCGTTTATTATGTTCAACATAGGAGGGCCAAGCACAGGAAGCAGCTCTTTCAGTAGTTTAGTTGGAATAGGGTCCAGTATGCAGCTTGAAGGTTTAGAGGTCATGATTATTTTCATCATTGTGTCAAGAGATATAGTACTAAAACACTTGAGCGTCTCTCTTGATCCTAGGCCAGGCAGAGTTGTGCAGATTCAGGACAACTGAGCTTTGAAGGAATATGCAGATTTAAAGAGGAGTTTGTAATTTGCTTTCTAATAATCATAATTTTTTCCTCAAAGAAGTTCATGAATTTATCACTGCTAAAGTGAAAGTCATCCTCTCTTGGGGAATGCTGCTTTTTAGTTAGCTTTGCGACAGTATCAAAAAGGAATTTTGGATTGTTCTTATTTTCCTCAATTAAGTTAGAAAAATAGGATGATCGAGCAGCAGTAAGGGCTCTTTGGTACTGCACGGTAGTGTCTTTCCAAGCTAGATGGAAGACTTCCAGTTTGGTGTGGCGCCATTTCCGTTCCAATTTTCTGGAAGCTTGCTTCAGAGCTTGGGTATTTTCTGTGTACCAGGGAGCTGGTTTCTTATGAGAAATGTTTTTAGTTTTTAGGGGTGCAACTGCATCTAGGGTATTGCGCAAGGTTAAATTGAGTTCCTCAGTAGGTGGTTAACTGATTTTTGTCCTCTGGTGTCATTGGGTAGACAGAGGGAATCTGGAAGGACATCAAGGAATCTCTGTGTTGTCTGTGAATATATAGCACGACTTTTGATGTTCCTTGGTTGGGGTCTGAGCAGATTATTTGTTGCAATTGCAAACATAATAAAATGGTGGTCCGATAGTCCAAGATTATGAGGAAAAACATTAAGATCCACAACATTTATTCCATGGGACAAAACTACGTCCAGCGTATGACTGTGACAGTGAGTGGGTCCAGAGACATGTTGGACAAAACCCACTGAGTCGATGATGGCTCCGAAAGCCTTTTGGAGTGGGTCTGTGGACTTTTCCATGTGAATATTAAAGTCACCAAAGATTAGAATATTATCTGCTATGAGTACAAGGTCCGATAGGAATTCAGGGAACTGAGTGAGGAACGCTGTATATGGCCCAGGAGGCCTGTAAACAGTAGCTATAAAAAGTGATTGAGTAGACTGCATAGATTTCATGACTAGAAGCTCAAAAGACGAAAACGTCATTTTTTTTGTAAATTGAAATTTGCTATCGTAAATGTTAGCAACACTTCCGCCTTTGAGGGATGCACGGGGGATATGGTCACTAGTGTAGCCAGGAGGTGAGGCCTCATTTAAAACAATAAATTCATCAGGCTTAGGCCATGTTTCAGTCAGGCCAATCACATCAAGATTATGATCAGTGATTAGTTCATTGACTATAATTGCCTTTGAAGTAAGGGATCTAACATTAAGTAGCCCTATTTTGAGATGTGAGGTATCATGATCTCTTTCAATAATGACAGGAATGGAGGTGGTCTTTATCCTAGTGAGATTGCTAAGGCGAACACCGCCATGTTTAGTTTTGCCCAACCTAGGTCGAGGCACAGACACGGTCTCAATGGTGATAGCTGAGCTGACTACACTGACTGTGCTAGTGGCAGACTCCACTATGCTGGCAGGCTGGCTAACAGCCTGCTGCCTGGCCTGCACCCTATTTCATTGTGGAGCTAGAGGAGTTAGAGCCCTGTCTATGTTGGTAGATAAGATGATAGCACCCCTCCAGCTTGGATGGAGTCCGTCACTCCTCAGCAGGTCAGGCTTAGTCCTGTTTGTGGGTGAGTCCCAGAAAGAGGGCCAATTATCTACAAATTCTAACTTTTGGGAGGGGCAGAAAACAGTTTTCAACCAGCGATTGAGTTGTGAGACTCTGCTGTAGAGCTCATCACTCCCCCTAACTGGGAGGGGGCCAGAGACAATTACTCGATGCCGACACATCTTTCTAGCTGATTTACACGCGGAAGCTATGTTGCGCTTGGTGATCTCTGACTGTTTCATCCTAACATCGTTGGTGCCGACGTGGATAACAATATCTCTATACTCTCTACACTCGCCAGTTTTAGCTTGAGCCAGCACCATCTTCAGATTAGCCTTAATGTCGGTAGCCCTGCCCCCCGGTATACAGTGTATGATCGCTGGATGATTCGTTTTAAGTCTAATACTGCGGGTAATGGAGTCGCCAATGACTAGAGTTTTCAATTTGTCAGAGCTAATGGTGGGAAGCTTCGGCGTCTCAGACCCCGTAACGGGAGGAGTAGAGACCAGAGAAGGCTCGGCCTCTGACTCCGACTCGCTGCTTAACCTCTTGAAACTCCCCATCCCGGATCCGGGATTGTGACTAAGCCTCAGGCTCATTAGCATAACGCAACGTTAACGATTTCTGAAAATCGCAAATAAAATTAAAATAATGCGTTTGCTCTCAAGCTTAGCCTTTTCTTAACAACACTGTCATCTCAGATTGACTAAATTGACTAATTTGTGTAAGAGTATGCAAAGCTAGCATAGCATTTTGTGTAGCATGTAGCACGCAACATTTTCACAAAAGCCAGATAACCAAATAAATAAAATCATTTACCTTTGAAGAGCTTCTGATGTTTTCAATGAGGAGACTCCCAGCCACATACCAAATGCGCAGTGTTTCCTGAAAGCGTCTGTGTGTAGGAGAAATCGTTCCGTTTTCTACATTGCGCCTGGCTACCGAAACGAACCGAAAATGCAGTCACCTACAACGTGAAACTTTTTCCGGATTAACTACATAATATCGACCGAAACATGGCAAACGTTGTTTGGAATCAATCCTCAAGGTGTTTTTTCACACATCTCTTCATTGACATGCAGTTCGTGGAAGCTTGCTTCTCTCTCTGTGCCCCATGGAAAAATACTGGCAGGTGACTTTTGCGCACCAATTTCGGCGCAGGACACCGGGCGGACACGTGGTAAATGTGGTCTCTTATGGTCAATCTTCCAACGATCTGCCTACAAATACGTCACAATGCTGCAGACACCTTGGGGAAACGACAGAAAGGGCAGACTCATTCCTCTTGCGTTCACAGCCATATAAGGAGATCATGAAAGACAGAGCCTCAAAAATCCTTGTCATTTCCTGGATGCCAAGTCATCTTGGTTTTGCCTGAAGCTCACGTTAAAGGGCACGCACAGAGAAGATATTTGTATTTCTGGACACGTCAGAGTGTTTTCTTTCGAACAGTAGCAATTATATGCATAGTCGAGCATCTTTTTGTGACAAAATATCTTGTTTAAAACGGGAACGTTTTTCTTCCAAAAATGAAATAGCGCCACCATAAGTGTAAGAGGTTAATGGGGAAAACCGGTTGAAAGTTTCTGTCGGCTGAATGAGCGACACCGGTTGAGCGTTCCTACAGCATTTCCTTCCAGAAACCTTGAGAAAGTTGTCCGGCTGCGGGGACTGTGCCAGGGGATTTATACTACTATCTGTACTTACTGGTGGCACAGACGCTGTTTCATCCTTTCCTACACTGAAATTACCCTTGCCTAACGATTGCGTCTGAAGCCGGGCTTGTAGCACAGCTATTCTCGCCGTAAGGCGATCGTTCTCCTCTATATTATGAGTACAGCGACTGCAATTAGAAGGCATCATGTTAATGTTACTACTTAGCTTCGGCTGTTGGAGGTCCTGACGAATCGTGTCCAGATAAAGCGTCCGGAGTGAAAAAGTTGGGGGGAATAAATAAAAATATATATATATATATATATATATATATATATATATATATATATATATATATATATATATATATATAACAGTAATCAAAAAGTAAAAACCGTAAAGTTGTCAGGTAGCAAAATAGGTTGGTAACAAAACGCACAGCACAGCAACGCGAAAACAGGTCTGCAAGTTGTGACCGGAAATGACGTGGACCGAAATATTTTTGGGGATTTGATTTGATTTGAAAGTGAGAAGCCTTCAGTAACCTGTATATTATTGAAAAAATGATCTTTATTAATGACTGAAGCAGTTCCATAACCTACATCCATAAACCCTAAATATAAAATGTTTATCACCCAGTGGGTAGTAAACAACATGTACACAACCACAATTTAAAACATTACTATTGCAGTTGGAATATTCAATTGAAAATTGGCCAAAGTATGGTATCATATATCATGAGATCATAGGGTGGCAGGGTAGCCTAGTGGTTTGAGCTTTGGACTAGTAACCAAAAGGTTGTGAGATCAATTCCCTGAGCTGACGAGTTAAAAATGTGTTGTTCTACCCCTGAACAAGGCAGTTAAAACACTGTTCCCTAGCAGACATTGAAAATAAAGATTTGTTAAATGAATATATGATATCACAGATCGGCACATAAGGGTGCTTTTGAGCAGCTTGATGTTCCTTACCATTCAGCCTTCAGAATTGCCACTAATGCTTTTTATAGGACACATCACTGCACTCTATACTCCTCTGTAAACTGGTTATCTCCGTATACCTGTCGCAAGACCCACTGGTTGATCCTTATTTATAAAACCCTCTTAGGCCTCACTCCCCCCTATCTGAGATAACTACTCCAGCCCTCATCCTCCACATACAACACCTGTTCTGCCAGTCACATTCTGTTAAAGGTCCCCCAAAGCACACACATCCCTGGGTCACTCCTCTTTTCAGTTCGCTGCAGCTAGCGACTGGATCGAGTTGCAACAAACACTCAAACTGGACAGTATTGTCCTTTATCTCTTCATTAAAAGACTCAATCATGGACACTCTTACTGACACTTGTGGCTGCTTTGTGTGATGTATTGTTGTCTCTACCTTCTTGCCCTTTGTGCTGTTCTCTGTGCCCAATAATGTTTGTGCCATGTTTTGTGCTGCTACCATGTTGTGTTGCTTCCATGTTATTGTTATGTTGTGTTGCTACCATGCTGTGTTGCCATGTGTTGCTGCTTTGCTTTGTTGTTGTCTTAGGTCTCTCTTTATGTAGTGTTGTGTTGTCTCTCTTGTTGTGATGTGTGTTTTGTCCTATATTTATTTTGTATTTATTTTACATTTTTAATCCCAGACCCCATCCCCACAGGAGGCCTTTTGCCTTTTGGTAGCCCGTCCTTGCAAATAAGAATTTGTTCTTAACTGACTTGCCTAGTTAAATAAAGGTTCAATCAAATCAAATAAATAAAAATCAGATGTTCACCTAAACTCATTTATTCAGAAATTGTAAAACTTATTTTCCCACTGCTGAGCAGACTTCTGAGAACCATGGAGCATGTACCATTATCAAATTCCCACACAAAATCTATATATCCATGGAGACCAAACTAATAATGTCCCATATCAAATCACAGTCTAATAATTCTCATATAAAACCATAAAGTTCCTAATGGTCATGACATTTCCTTTCGCAGTGAGCGCAGTGTTCTCTCTTTCATCCGTTGGGAACATGTCTCAATTACATCATTTTCTGGTTGATAAACTGGTTTTCTGGTTGAGAAGACATTGTATAGCCAAAATACAACCAACAAAAGTTGTAAGGTTATTAGTGACTGTTTTGTATCCTTTCTAGTGATCTTTCAATCCGTGAATAGGCAGATCTGAAGCAAGCACAGTACCTGGCCTAGAGTTAGTTCTGGCCTGGAGTACCAATCGTAAATGCCATGTTAGACCAACATCGTGTTCTCTGCTAAGATAAGTGTTCTTAGGGTATCACTCAGGGGGTTGGGTACTGTGGCTCTAAAATACAAATGTTGGTTGAAGGCTTACAATGGATAAATAAAGTGGACTTTAATTTAGAAAAGTCATCATGAATGATGTTGAATAAATGTGTTATGAATGTACTTATGAATGATCT
Organism: Oncorhynchus masou masou; assembly: GCF_036934945.1. Taxonomy (NCBI): domain Eukaryota; kingdom Metazoa; phylum Chordata; class Actinopteri; order Salmoniformes; family Salmonidae; genus Oncorhynchus; species Oncorhynchus masou. The sequence continues at coordinate 24,929,112 of NC_088217.1, read as the reverse complement.
GCAACACTCATGAAGGTGATATTAATGTTTTTATAAAGGGGCTATACGTAATGTATATCCCATTCAAGTAAAGTGTTAACAAATGAGTTTTATTTCCATGGCCTTTTAGAGAATTAGAATGGGTTACTCATGCAGTGCAGAGACCGACTAAATCCCTTGACTAAATAACAAAAATCAACATTGAGCTTTGTTTTTCAAACACAAACATCAGGAAAGCATACATTTGCCTACCAAAAGGATCATGTCCCCAAGCTTCCGTCAATGTTGAATTTCCTTCATGCAACACATCTCTTCATTGTGAATTCACAAGGTACAGACCATGTAAAGTATGTAGTTTAAAGATGCACTTCAGCTATAACAAAAAAAAAAAAAAGTTGAAAAACAATATTCAAAGTATAAATACGATAATGCACTCACACATAAGGGTAAAAAAAATTGGGGGGGCTGTTCAAGGAGTTGGTCTCATGGTGCCCTCTAATGTCATTGGCCGCCCCCCTACATGTTAGAACAAAAGAGGACAAAAGAGGAAGCCCCCTCCAACTTGTGCTATGTCATGTCATCTCTGGACCACCTATTGAGATGTGCATTTTGTTAATAAGTGAATCAGATGTTAAATGAGGTGAAAAGGAGACTGGAGTGCGTCTTTATGAGCATGTAGTGCAAAATAAAGGGAAAGAGCTTTGTGACTATGGCCAGGAGATGAGTGTGTCAGCGGGCTTTTGGAGGTGTTCGTTGAATGGAAAAGCCTTGGTGTCGTAGGATCCAGAAGTAGAAACATTGTTCTCACTTTAATACCAATAAGTATCGCAAAAAGAATATGGGTGTAGATGGGAGTGAAAACTGTAGCAAACTACAAGGTCTCGGCAGGACAGGAAGGGAAATGTGGCCCCAGATCAGCTTGTGCCGTCCGGCCAACTCATGGCACGACAATGAGCGTAGGAGTTGGTAAGACTGCACAAACAGATCTAATAATCAGTGACCAGCCAAGGGCATTAAAGGTCACATGAGATCACATGACAGATGCCCCAACTGTGGGAACAGGTCCCAGTCCCACTGGACCCTCGGCAATGAAAAAGTATGCCTCAACAGTCAGTCTCCTTTCAACTTGTTCCAGACACTGATTGCTCTCACTGACTAATGCCCAAAATGTCCAAAAACCCTAGACCACCTTTACTCCACACACAGGGATATACACAGAGCTTTCCCCTGCCCTCCATTTGGCAAGTCTGACCATCATTTTATCCTCCTCATTCCTGCTTACAAGCAAAAACTAAAGCAGGAAGTACCAGTGACTCGCTTAATACGGAAGCGGTCAGATGACGTGGATGCTATGCTACAGGACTGACTTGCTAGCACAGACTGGAATTCTTATACAAACATTTTTTTGTTTTGTTTTGTTTTACTTATTTTTTTCTTCACATTTTCAAACAGTCCATTTATATTTTCCAACGGGGCTATACATTTGGGTGAGTTTTTCTCTCTCTCCTGAGTAGCCTCGTTTCACTGCTAAAAATAAAATTAAACCATCTAGAGTTCAGCGAAATAACAACACAAATACAGGTAGCCTAGTCAAATAATTAACATTCAATCACATTAACCGTTACTCTCTCACGGGAATTCCACTAAAGGTCCATATGTAGCCAAATGTAACTTCTGCTCATGTTAGTATCTGTACTGATGGCGCAAAAGCCATGACAGGGAGATATGGTGGAGTGGTAACGCGTGTGCAAGCAGTTGCTCCCGACGTCTCTTGGGTACACTGCAGCATACACTGAGAGGCACTGCAGCATACACTGAGAGGCACTGCAGCATACACTGAGAGGCACTTTCTGCCAAGGTAATGCCTGACAGCTTGAAAGACGTTTTGGACACTACAGAGAGGTAAATGGTTAACTTTGTTAAATCGAGGCCCCTGAACTCTCGTGTATTTTCTGCACTATGCAGTGATATGGGCAGGGACCATGTAACGCTTTTACAAAATACAGAAGTGCGCTGGTTATCAAGGGACAAAGTATTGACACATTTTTTTAAATTGAGAGACAAGCTTAAAGTTATCTTTACTGACCATAATTTTCACTTGTCTGACCTCTTGCTTGATGACGAGTTTCTCACACGACTGGCCTATATGGGTGATGTTTTCTCTTGCCTGAATCATCTGAATCTAGGATTACAGGGACTCTCCGCAACTATATTCAATGTGCGGGACAAAATGAAGGCTATGATTAAGAAGATGGAGCTCTTCTCTGTCTGCATTAACAAGGACAACACACAGGTCTTTCAATCATTATATGACTATTTGTGTGCAAATGAACTCAAGCTTAAGGATAATGTCAAATTTGATACAGCGAATTGGGTGCGCAATTATGCAGGTACTTTCACAAAACGGATGACACAAACAACTGGATTCGTTATCCCTCGTTATCCCTTTCATGCCCTGCCTCCAGTCCACTTACCGATATCGGAACAAGAGAGCCTCCTTCGAAATTGCAACAAGCGGTTCTATGAAAATGTAATTTAATCAGAAGCCACTGCCAGATATCTAGATTGGGCTGCGGTCAAAGTGTCCTGCCTTGACAAATTTCAGTGTTAAGACACTGATGTTCTTTGCAACCACATACCTATGTGAGAGTTGATTCTCAGCCCTCACTAGCATGAAGTCTAAATACAATTTCATTTGAGGAGCAAGCGAACCATTGAACAGCCGAGCGCTAGCTAGCCAGGGCGTAAAAGCAGGTGATTACTCCTCCATCTCTACAAGCCACCCAGTGTTCCCTGTCTTCCTCTCTCAGAATTGGACATGGAACATAGACAGCATGGAACTTCTAAATTAGTCTTCTAACTCAGTCATTATTTTCACTGTTCTGTAATCTCTGTCAGAATCAATACATTTACATGTTAGTAATTTAGCAGACTCTTTTATCCAGAGCAACTTACAGTAGTGAGTGCATACATTTTCATTATTTTTCTTCCTGGTCCCCCGTGGGTATCGAACCCAAAACTCTGGCGTTGCAAGCACAATGCTCTACCAACTGTCTCACACCAATGTTATGTTTCAGTTAGTACTTCATTATTACATTGTATTTGTAACTTTTCTTAGCTTTTGTAAGATTTTCATCAATCAATCGCTATGGGTGTAAGATTTCCACATCAACATGAGTGATGCATATCTAGGCTTTGACTGTCTAAAACCATGTAAGCCTTATTTTTCTATGAAACTGATAGATTATATGGCTATAATAATTTAATTATAAAGCAAGACCTGGCAAAGGAATTTATTTCTAAAGTCTTCGATTCTACTCTTATCTACCAAAACGGAGATAAAATCCTGTCTCTCAGTTCTCTCATGAGGAAAGATGTGTCTGTTATACATTAATAGAAATGAATTGAAATGTTTTTCATGGCAGCTGGCCCTATTATTATTATGGCCGAACACGCTCAAGCCAAGCCTGGACTAAAACGATGAGCTTCCAACAAAGCTATGTCAGAAAACTGAATACAAGCAATTACAGAAAACAGGCACTTAGTAAGCATTTGCTAGACACTTGTGGAACCATTTTTTTCACAATTGCCCAGCAGACTGAATATTTGTAAAGTGATTTAAATCTGTACAGAATGTGCCCCCTAAATAACATTTTATACTTCTGCTACTCATATATCATTTGTTATCTGATGGCTGTAGCGATGAATCAAATCAAACGTTATTTGTCATATTCACCGAATACAACAAGTGTAGATCTTACCGTGAAAGAGAGAGGAAGACAGGGAACACTGGGTGGCTTGTAGAGATGGAGGAGTAATCACCTGCTTTTACGCCCTGGCTAGCTAGCGCTCGGCGGTTCATTGGTTCGCTCGCTCCTCAAATCAAATTACTCTCTCCCCTGTGGAGATAGGATAAACAGTGGCAACCTTTTCATTAAGGACTGAAAAAGCAGCTGTACAGTACTCTCCTACAAAGTAGTGGCAGATGCAGTACAGCCTGGGGATGATTATCAAGTCCTTATCATCATTCTGTAGGGTTCCAGCTGTCAGACCAAAATGAAACTTCCAGTGGGGAGGCTTGGTGATTCCAAACTGCTGTAGGCCTCCGTACTGGACGTCTCTGACACGAACCTCTGACACTAGACCCTAACTTTGTTTTTACATGCTCACTTCAATTAGAATATCTAGTTATTCAGATTAAGTGCATTTGGAATTCTCTATTTACATTCTCCCTATATATCCCATTACAAGAGAAGCACATGTTCTGAATATAGTATAAAGATATACTGAACGCTCTTAGAAAAAAGGGTTCCAAAAGGGTTATTCGGCTGTCCCTATAAGGAGAACCATTTTTGGATCCATTTAGAACTATTTTGGGTTCCATGTAGAACACTGTGTAAAAGGTTCCATGTGGAACTCATAAGGGTTCTACCTGGAACAAAAATAGTTATTCAAAGGGTTCTCCTATGGGTACAGCTGAATAACCCTTTTAGGTTCTAGATAGCACCTTTTTTCCACAGAGTGTATATCTTTGGATATGCACACATACTGTAGGCTACATTAAATCCTTTCCAGATTACATATTTTGTAGTGCTTCATTGTCGTTATGTTATTATAATCTGATGATGACAGAACAGGACCCAGTTAAACTGGGCCAGAGTGTTGACAGGACTCACGGTAGAGATTTCCTGTTCCATCTAGAAACCTTTTAGTTCCCGCTGCTTGACGAGGTCATATGGCTCTGATCAAAAGTAGTACATAATAAAGGGAATAAGGTGCCATTTCGGATGCAACCCAGCTGTGACAGGGACAACTGGGGCCATGTTGGACAGGAAGAGTTCCATAAAAGGTTAGAGAATATCAACTCCAGTCCAAGTGGATTCTGGCAGTTCCCTTGTTGAATGTTGTTTTAAATTATTTCTGGGGCTTTAACTGTGAGATTGAATAACAGAAGTGGTTTCAGTGAGTCGGCATGTGGGATTTGATGATACGGATGTTGAGAGGGTTAGTGCATGAAGTCCAAGTGCCTTTTAACTCTTCTGTGCAGAATCAGTGACCTTCCCATGGACTGACAAAGGAAAAGATAGGACAAAAAAATGGTGACAACTAACCACACAAACAAACTGATTGGAAGATATGGGAATTCAGTGAAGAGTTACTATGAGAAGTTTCAGTCAATTGGACACAGATTTCTCCAACTGGAACAAAGTTTTATTTGAAACATTCGCAATGTCATAAAATTCTTACATTTTAATACCATTCATTTCTGTGAATTACTCCGTAGGGCAGATAATATGGAGAATGGAGCCTTTCCCACGATCATGAGCTTATAGCATGTACTCTTATGGGAATATATCATATTCAAATCCATGTGAACCTATACTATACAACTTCTTTTTTTTCAAGGTTCTTATGCCCTCTATATTGATATAGCTTAGTCCAGCCTTAAGGCTAGCTGAACCGAAAGAGTGTGCTCGCATACTCCCTTAAAAGACCTTCGCTTAACAAACTTGAAAAATAGTACTGTTTGTCCATTATGAGATGCTGTAGCCAGTATACTGTACACTTCCTCAAAACAGTCAGATTTAATCTAAGATATCTCAAGAAATCTGTCAATAATTTTGATGTTTTTGCTGAAGAGACCTTAGTCAGGCAATTTTACATCTAACTAAAATGTTTGGTGCATTATTTATAATTGAAACAATATCCATGAAAATGAGTCATCTCTCCTTGAATGACAACAAAGACTTTCTTAAAGAATCTCTACTGTTGACCAATCACCGACGAAAGGTTGTCGACTTTGGCTCCGAACTTCGGCTTGCCTTCAGAAAATATGTTGTGTGCCCAAACTGCCGAAGAAAACGCTCACTAAAGTCCTAAACAAACAGAAATGTCACGAAATATCTTCAGAATATTATGCACAAACGCTACCGAACTGTTTCAGTTTGGAAGCATGTGGAAGCCTTAACACTCTAACACACAGATCTCTGACAATGCTGTAATTGTCACGCCCTGACCTTAGTTATCTATGTTTTCTGTATTATTTTGGTCAGGTCAGGGTGTGACGAGGGTGGGTATGTGTGTTTTTGTCTTGTCTAGTGGTTTTTCTATATCTATAGATTTTTGGTATGTCTAGGGAAATTTAGGTCTATGGTGGCCTGAATTGGTTCCCAATCAGAGACAGCTGTTTATCGTAGTCTCTGATTGGGGATCCTATTTAGGTTGCCATTTTCCATTTTGGTTTTGTGGATTATTGTCTATGTGTAGTTGCATGTCAGCACTTGTGTTATGTAGCGTCACGGTTCGTTTGTTTAGTGGTCTTCGTTTAATAAAGAAGTATGTATTCATATCACGCTGCGCCTTGGTCTCATCAATATGATGAAAGTGACAGTAATGTCCTGTATGTCATGACTCTGTTAGATTTCTCAGCTGTTTCCCGTAATTCATAAAACCTCTGTCCTAATAAATCAAATCCAGTCAAAACCTGGGGCAGCAGGGTAGCGGCAGGGTAGCCTAGTGGTTAGAGCGTTGGACTGCAAGTTGCAAGTTCAAACCCCCAAGCTGACAAAGTACAAATCTGTCGTTCTGCCCCTGAACAGGCAGTTAACCCACTGTTCCTAGGCCGTCATTGAAAATAAGAATTTGTTCTTAATTGACTTTCCTGGTTAAATAAAGGTAAAATAAAAAAAATAAAAAAATAGAAATTGTCACATGCATTGATGTAAACCTTACAGTGAAATGCTTACTTGCAACCCATTGACCAACAATGTTTTAAGAAAAAAAGTTAAGTAAAATATAGATAAGTAAATAATCTAAAATAAAAGTAACTGAGTAGTTTGCCATACCAGTCGGTGATTCAACCAGTCAGGATGCTCTCAATGGTGCAGCTGTAGAACCTTTTGAGGATCTGAGGACCCATGCCAAATCTTTTCAGTCTCCTGAGGGGGAATAGGCTTTGTCGTGCCCTCTTCGTGACTGTCTTAGTGTGTTTGGACCATGATAGTTTGTTGGTGATGTGGACGCCAAGGAACTTTCAGCTCTCAACCTGTTCCACTGCAGCCCCATTGATGAGAATGGGGGTGTGCTCGGTCCTCCTTTTCCTGTAGTTTGTTTTGGGAACAGAGGTGAAATTGAATGATCACTTTATGGAGTGAGAAATAGAGGGAATATCCCCTTGCTGTTTGAATGAGGTTTTATTCAGGCTGCTTAACAATCAGACAACCACCTCTCTCATCCAGCTAAAGTGATGACCTTCTCTTCATTAACAGAGAATTGGAATGCCAGTAATAACTTTTCAATCTAAATCATTCTGCCTATGTCTGCTTTCCTTTAGGAGCTTCCTCTTAAGATTCCAAACAAGCAACAGATCGACTGCCAGGGAAAACAGACTGAGAAGGAGTAGAGAGAAAAGAGGAGAGGGGGTTGAGGGAGAAGAGAGGGGGAATAGCATCCCCATAGTACAGTTTTTTTCAGGGTTTATTGTCTGAATGGATTGATCTGCTTTGATGAATTACCAGCAAACATCCCCAAAAGGTCTCTGACAAAATCCAGATTACAAACGAGATGACACTTTACATCGTTAGTAGGGCTCTCATTCATTGAATGACTGAGCAACACATAATGGATCCATCTTTTATACGCTGCCTTTGTTTTAGAATGAAAACTCAGTTCAGCAGAAGTGAACTGAATAATGAATGTCAATTTTGTAACTTTCCTAACGTGACATGACCGCTCATATCTGCACATAGAGAGACAGAATATTAATTATTAAGAAGGCAGTCAACAGTTATTTTCTTTCTGACGAAAACATAAATAATCTGGAATACAAAACCTACTGTGGCTCTATTGCAAAACTCCTTCACTAATTACTATTGTTTGACAGATCAGCTAAAATCTGTTAGAAACCCGTCTCAGGATGGAACAAGAGCCATTACCCAAATCCTTTTTATTATCCCAGCAGCCAGCCAAGCACACAATAACTCAGTCGTAACAAACAACTTGGAAATGGATGAGGAAGAAGAAAGTGCCTACGCATACATCTGTAAGACACATAATATGATAGGAAATTAGTTGGGATAGTTGAAGATTGGTTAGGGATACCTGATACTTCTAGAAGAGTGTTTCTGTAACCAGGTAAATTACAGGGTCATGGATTGTTAGGCAGCATGGAGATGGATCAAATTATTTCCTATCTAGTATAGGCCTACTTCTATATATACCAGAGGACTGATGGGGATTTGAGGGGCAACAGGGCTTTGGCAGGTCAATGAGGTATTAAGAGAGGGCATCAACTGATGACACTGTCATGAAGCATTATGACTATACTGTGTCACTTTACTTGGACTAAGAAAATACAAAATAATAAAAAGTGTATTTTTTATTTAACCTTTATTTACATTTACATTTACATTTAAGTCATTTGGCAGACGCTCTTATCCAGAGCGACTTACAAATTGGTGAATTCACCTTATGACATCCATTTAACGACACAAAGTCAGTTAAGAACAAATTCTTACTTACAATGACTGCCTACCAGAAGGCAAAATGCCTCCTGCGGGGATGGGAGCTGGGATTAAATATGTAAAATAAAATATAAATATAGGACAAAACACACATCACGACAATAGAGAAACCACAACACTACATAAAGGGAGACCTAAGACAACAACATAGCACGGCAGCTACCATTCTGAAAATACAGAATGGTAGCAACACAACATGACAACAACATGATAGCAACACAGCATGACAGAAGCACATCATGGTAGAAGAGCACAATATGTCACAAATATAGCAGCAAACTGAAAATATGTGTGTGCTTTGGGGACCTTTAACAGAATGTGACTGGCAGTACCGGTGTTGTATGTGGAGGATGAGGGCTGCAGTAGGTATCTCAGATAGGGGGGAGTGAGGCCAAAGAGGGTTTTATAAATAAGCATCAACCAGTTGGTCTTGGGACGGGTATATAGAGATGACCAGTTTACAGAGGAGTACAGAGTGCAGTGATGTGTCCTATAAGGAGCATTGGTGGCAAATCTGAAGTCCGAATGGTAAAGATGACACTGTCAAGATACATTATGGCAATCATAATAATATACTGCAAGCCAGATAGGCCTATCACATCCATGCCCTTATGTAGTCATCAGTCACAAAGAGGGTGTCTTGTCCTGCTCCTGAAATCATTTCCTCCATTCATCCCAGTTTGGGATGCACCCCAATATACTCTATATACTCTATATGTGCTGTTGGTTGACAGTTTGGTTTGAGTAGCCCTTGAGTAGCCCTCAAACAAGACACTATGTCTAGGGGAAAGGGGATATTTAGTTAGTCGTACAACTGAATGCATTCAACTGAAATGTGTCTTCCGCATTTAACCCAACCCCTAAGAATCAGAGAGTTGCGGAGGGTTGCCTTAATCAAAATCCACGTCATCAGCTCCCGGGAAACAGTGGGTTAACTATCTTGCTCAGGGGCTGATTTTTACCTTGTCAGCTCAGGGATTCGATCAAGCAGCCTTTCGGTTACTGGCCCAATGTGCATATCCGCCGGGCTACCTGCCAACCATCTACCACGTTATGACACTCTGTGATGAAATATACTGTAACTTGACCAACTGTTGGCTCATATTAGCTTCCTTATCATCCAAGGTTCTATGGAGGTCAGGATTTCAGGATATACAATACATCACGTCTTTCCTCCTAAGACAGTGTTTTTCCGCTTCACTGGCTGGTATTCTCAAAGATCTAGTCTTCTCTGTATGTTACAGGGTTAAGACATCTCAAAGCCATCTCCAGCCCTTGTACTGGCTACACATTTAGTCTGCCAGCTCTTTCGGTAGTAAACTCAGCACGGCATGCACACCTTGTCCATTTCCACTTAATATGTGTTAGATCCACATACTGTACTTGTGTCTTCTTTTAGTTGCCTTCAGCTGCTGATGAGATGCTATCAACCTGGGCATACACAGTTAGGTAACATTCCAATGTTCTATTGGAGCCTGTTATGTGACTCAACAATGCTGTGTGTTGCACTGTGTGTTACATTTACAGCACAAACACTATCACAGGTTGGTACCATTCTCACGTTCTTTTGCAGTTTGTGCACTTGCAGCACAAGCACGTTTGCAATGTTACTATGTTCAACTGGAGCTTGTTGTGATGAAACATTGCTGTGTGCTGCACTCACAGCACAAACACTTTTCAAAGTGATCTTGTCTTAATACATTATAGTGGAATTGAATATATCTAATCTAAAGGCAGTTCAACCTTTAGCCTTTTTGATTCGTTGATCTTCCTGAAATGTTGGATCCTCAAGCTAAGACGTGGAAGAAAGATCTAGATATTTCTAGATATGGACTGTTACTCCCCAAACACCAGATTCCAAAGAGATACGCCCCAACACCTCCAACCAATTAAGCTAGTGCTAGAAATAATTTCTCTTTAGGACTGTAGAGAAGAAACTAAAGATGAACAGCTCTAAACAGTGTCGTTTCCATGGGACCTAGAAAATGTCAGACAGTTTGAATGTTTTGGACATGAATCAGCTCTGTCCCACTGGGGTCCTATAGCACGGTCTCAAGCCCATGTCCTAGTTCTGGTTCTCACAACCCTGTGTGTGTGTGTGTGTGTGTATGTGTGTGCATGCGTGTGCAGGCGGGCTTGCGTGCGTGTGTGTGTGCTTGCAGTTGATGGCACATCCCTCTGATGCACAGAAACCATGCTCACGAAGAGTGGAGAGCTAAAATAGCTCTAGAATGTTCTCTAAGGCAAGCCAGAACCACTCCACTTCTACCATGACAACCGACCTATACTTCTAACAAAAGAGAGGGTAAGGGGTTTGTTAGTTAATTATTTTTCACATAGACATTCAGTCAACAAAGAGCTGCAGTCAGTTTCAGAGTGCGTGGCAAGAAATAAGTTAGCCCTAAATATTTCTAAAACTAAAAGCATTGTATCTGCGACAGATCATTCACTAAACCCTAAATATCAACTAAATATTGTAATAAATAATGTGGAAATTGAGCAAGTTGAGATGACTAGACTGCTTGGAGATAGCCTGGATTGTAAACTGTCATGGTCAAAGCATATTGATACAACAGTAGCTAAGATGGGGAGAAGTCTGTCCATAATAAAGCGTTGCTCTATCTTCTTTTTTTTTCTTTTTTTCCCCCCTTTTTCTCCCCAATTTCGTGGTTTCCAATTGTTGTAGTAGCTACTATCTTGTCTCATCGCTACAACTCCCGTACAGGATCGGGAGAGACGAAGGCTGAAAGTCATGTGTCCTCCGATACACAACCCAACCAAGCAGCACTGCTTCTGAACACAGCGCCATCCAACCCGGAAGCCAGCCGCACCAATGTGTCAGAGGAAACACCGTGCACCTGGCAACCTTGGTTAGCGCACACTGTGCCCGGCCCGCCACAGGAGTCGCTGGTGCGCGATGAGACAAGGATTTCCCTACCGGCCAAACCCTCCCTAACCCGGACGACGCTAGGCCAATTGTGCGTCGCCCCACGGACCTCCTGGTCGCGGCCGGTTACGACAGAGCCTCTGGTGGCACAGCTGGAGTACAGTGCCCTTAACCACTGCGCCACCCGGGAGGCCACTTCTTAACATCACTATCAACAAGGCAGGTCCCACAGACCCTAGTTTTGTCGCACCTGGATTACTGTTCAGTCGTTTGGTCAGGTGCCACAAAAAGGGAGTTAGAAAAATTGCAATTGGCTCAGAACAGGGCAGCACAACTGGCCCTTCAATGTACTGTACACAAAGAACTAATATTAATCATATGCATGTCAATCTCGCCTGGCTCAAAGTGGAGAAGAGATTGACTTGATCACTACTTGTATTTATGAGAGGTATTGACATGTTGAATGCACCGAGCTGTCTGTTTGAACTACTAGCTCACAGCTCAGACACCCATCCATACCCCACAAGGCATGCCACAAGAGGTATCTTCACAGTCCCCAAGTCCAGAACAGACTATGGGAGGCGCACAGTACTACATAGAGCCATGACTTCATGGAACTCCATTCCACAACAAGTAACTGATGCAAGCAGTAAAATTAGATTTAAAAAACAGATAAAAATACACCTTATGGAACAGCGGGGACTGTGAAGCAACATAAACATAGAATATGCATAAACACACATGATACATACGTACCATACACGTACATGGACTTGTTTTGAAATCTGTGAATGTATTGTAATGTTATTATAATTGTATAAGCTGTCTTAATTTTGTTGTATCCAAGGAAGAGTAGCTGCTGCCTAAATACAAATACAAATTATTATTTGTCCTGTATTTCTGTCATGGCCAGGCAGGATACATGGCAAAAAGTATGTGGACACCCCTTCAAATGTGTGTATTCTGCTTATCTATCCATACCCGTTGCAGACAGGTGTATAAAATCGAGCACACAGCCATGCAATCTCCATAACTAGACATTGGCAGTAGAATGGTCCACACGGAAGATCTCAGTGACTTTCAACGTGGCACCGTCATAGGACGCCAGCTTTCCAACAAGTCAGTTCGTTAAATTTCTGCCCTGCTAGAGCTGCCCCGGTCAACTGTAAGTGCTGTTATTGTGAAGTGGAAATGTCTAGGAGCAACAACTGCTCAGCCACATAGTGGTAGGCCACACAAGCTCACAGAATGGGACCGCCAAGTGCTGAACCACGTAGGGTGTAAAAATCATCTGTAAAGAGATCTTTATGTAAAACATTTACATTTGACATTTTAGAAATGTAACATATGCTCTTATCCAGAGTAACTTTCTGTAACATAATGCTACTGGCAGCAGAGAAGTCAGGTGCAGGAGAGCGGAAACTGATTTACAACAGTTGAGTTTAATAACCATAAACAGAATCAATACAATAAATGGGTCAAACAAAACCCAGTACACACGAGCATAACGTGCACAAGCACTACAACAAACAATTACGGACAAGGACATGGGGGGGAATAGAGGGTTAAATATACAACATGGAATTGATGGAATTGGAACCAGGTGTGATGGAGACAAGAAAAATGAAAAGTGGATCAGCGATGGCTAGAAGGTCGGTGACGTCGACCGCCGAACGTCGCCCTACACAAGAAGAGGGACCGACTTTGGCGGAATTCGTGACACTTACAATTAGTGCATTACTCTTAATATAGCTACATGAGACAAATATACAGGATACCAACATTCCATTCCAGCTAAAGAATGTATTACTGTATAGCGTTTTGCAAAAAACTCACACATGAAGGTACCCATAATAAATCATTTCTGATGAACAAACACAAATGTGAAAAATTGGCGGATATAGCATTTTGGAATTGAACTCACTTGTTTATGTCGATACCTACAATAATGGTGATACATACTGTAGTGCTAAATTATGTTCTTCCCCCTAGGAAGAAGTAAACATTTCGCGCCACCCCAAATCTCCGCCGCGACTGTAAATAGTATAATTTGATTATAAAATTGTTATAAGTACACCTCTGCATAACATTGTATCCTTATTAACATTAAAGAAAAGAAGAAAAGAAAAAAGAAAGAAATATAGATCAACTTACAACAAAGAATAACTTTATTAACATTGTTTTTTAGTCTGTAACAGAAAAGACTTAAAGTGCATCAATTTGCCTAAAATGTAAAAATCCTGAAATCCTTATTTAAACTGCAAACATTTTTTGACCATTTGATACTGAAAAATAAAATATAATCAATAAATAATAATAAATTAAAATTGATCAGCAACATTAACTCAGGAGCACAATATATGAAACACTTTGACCTATAAAACAAAAATGAATAAAACAATTTGTGCTGATTTTTTTAAATCAAAATGAGGCAGTCAGGATTAATGGCTACAATGAGCACGTTTTGCAGAGCACAGCTTTTCGAAGCGGGGTTTGAAGCATGATACTGCAACTCTCAGCTCCTGCTCAATGTTTAGCTGGGACCTGTACTTGGTCTTCAGTGCAGCAACAGCAGAGAAGCCAGTCTCACAAAGATAAGATGTTGCAAAAGGAAGAAGAATGCCCATGGCCCTCTGCCCTAAGAGTGGATACTGCCTCTCTACACTCAGCCAGAATTCACTCAGTGTCTGTGATGTGAACCTCAGTCTCAATGTGGAGTCAGAGGTCATATCAATGAACTGGTCCTCCTCTGCAGAGCTGAAACCAGTTGGAGCTGGTGCATTGAAAGGATCTCTCACCCAGTCATATTGGGAACTGTTTTCAGGGAAGTACTTTTTAAAGAATCCCATCAGTGATGAAATATGCTCCTTAATATATGGAATCACTGAGGTGGCATCATAGTCAGTAGTGTCAACAAATTCATGCAGGTTCTCAAATTAATCAGTATTTCCTTCATCAGGTCGCCTGCCCCACATTGCAAGCTTTCAAGTGAAATAGCTGATCTCGTCTGTGACCTGAAGGAGGTGTTTATCTTTCCCTTGAAGCTGTAGATTTAGTTCATTTAGCTTTCCAAATATGTCACTCAGGTAGGCCAGTTTTGCCAGGAAGTGCTCATCACTACATTTTTCTGCGAGGTCATACTTGTGCTCCTGCTCCGAAAACATTCTTATATGCTCTCTTTTCTCGTGACAGCCCCCTTGCTTCACTGTGAAACAGCACTGCTTGATGTTCAGCTCCCTTTTCCTCACAGATAGCAGAGAAGACTCTTGTTTTTAGTGGTCTGGTCTTTATACAATTGACTACACCTACAATGTCAGTCATAACCTCAATTAATTCAGAGTAAAGGTGCCTTGATGCCAGTGCTTCTCTGTGTATAACACAGTGTGTCCACTCAGCATTAGGTGAGGCCTTCTTGATGAGTGCCCGAAGTCCTTTTCTCATCCCTGCCATGGTCTGTGCACCATCACTGCAAACACCAATGCAGTTCTCCCACTTTAGCCCATTCTCAGTCAGGAAGCAGTCCAGCATTTTGAATAGCTCTTCAGCTGTGGCTCTGTCTCTGACATATTTACAAACAGTAGATCCTCACACAGGGAGTTTGTCGTGTCAAAACGTACATAAGCCATAAACAAACAGTCTTTGTCGCTGTCAGTTGCGTCATCGAACTGTTAAGGCAAAGCGTTTGTCTTTGAGTTTATCTACCAGCTGTTCTTTAAGATCGTTAGCAATGTCATTTATACATCTGGCGACAGTGTCATTGGACAGAGGGATAGTTTTTATTTTTGCAGCACTTGCATCATCCAGCATGACAGAGACCATGTCTATTGCTGCAGGCAGTATCAGCTTGTCACGACGTCCGCCGAGGTTGGCTCTCCTGCCCATTCGGGCGGTGCTCGGCGGTCGTCGTCACCGTCCTATTAGCCACTACTGATCCCTTTTTCGTGTTTCTGTTGGTTTTGTCTAATTGGTTTCACCTGTGTGTTGTTTAGTTAATTAGTGTCTGTATTTAATGTAGGTTGTCCCGCCCTTGTTTTGTGCGGGATTGTTTATTTTGTCATTTCGTTTTGTCTGTCGGTGTTTGCTGTTTGTTTTTTCTCCGGTTAGTCTTTATCCTGTTTTGGATATTTTCACCCTGTCTTTATTTTGGGTTGACTGTTTGTTTTTTGTTCACCGGAGAATAAACGTTATTATCTCATTCTGCTCTCTGCGCCTGATTCCACCCACCTTGACTAGACGTGACACAGCTCCTCTGCTATGCAGTGTTTTTTTTGCACTGAGCAATTTGGTACACCACCTTATATGATGCTAACAGTGCTCGCTGGTTTACTGAAGTAGCATTCACAAAGCGGGACGATTGTTGGCAATATTCGACACGTTTTCACTGAAAAAACTCAAGCGGTTTGATTGGGGTGTAATGTCTTTAAGTAATGCCTTCATTTATTTGGCTTGATGCTGTCCGCCGCCAACATTTTTAGACACAGTAAACATACCGGTCTTTACTCGTCTCCAACCGTAGTCACAGTGAAGCCAAGCGCTACATACGCTTAGTCATATTTCCTCGTCTTAGCTTTTGGGAGACTTACGTTTGTCTCATTATCTCCGTCTCTCTCCGCCTTTCTGTCACGCTCTGGTCTTAGTATTTTGTGTTTTCTTTATCTATTTGGTCAGGCCAGGTTATGCCATGGGTTTTTGTATGTGGTGTGTTTTGTCTTGGGGTTTTTTCACAGGTATTGGGATTGTAGCTTGGTGGGGTGTTCTAGCTTAGTCTATGGCTGTCTGAAGTGGTTCTCAATCAGAGGCAGGTGTTTATCGTTGTCTCTGATTGGGAACCATATTTAGGCAGTCATATTCTTTGAGTGTTTGGTGGGTGATTGTCCTTATGTCCTTTTCTGTCGTGTGTCACTTAGCACCAGTGTTAGGCTGTTTCGGTTTTCGTATTACGTTTCTTGTTTTTGTATTGGATTCGTGTTAATTTTGTTTTCATTAAACATGGATCGCAATGGCTACGCCGCATTTTGGTCTGACTCTCCTTCACCTATAGAAAACCTTGACACTTTCTTTTCATCCCTGTTAAATATTTTTCCATGGTGTCTCTAAGGGTTTGTTATCTGCACTTCATATCTCCTGCTCTGTGCTGTGTGCTCTTGTTCGGTGCAACAACAAAAAAAACGGGGTCACACGCCCCCCCGGCATCGCTCCGATCTCCCCCAGGGGGGCGCGCCCCACTATTTAAGAAGGACTGACATACTGTAACGTAAGTGCTTTCATTTGAACTAAATAGCTGTTCTAAACTTTTTTTTGGTATGGGGATTCTGTGACTGAAACATCAGGTAGCATAGTCTCAACTCCCAAGGTAAAACATTCATCAACCGACCGGTAATTTCAATCCTATACAGTCTCCATCACAATCTATCAAAGTTTAGAAAAGTAGCCAATGGTATTAGATTAGACATAGTGACTGAAAAATGACCGAAGCCAGGTGTTTTCCATTTGGGTCCAGTCAGATAGTCCCGCTGGAGGATCAGACTCTGAGAATAGCAAGTCCAGTCAGATAGTCCCGCCGGAGGACCAGACTCTGAGAAT
This sequence comes from Oncorhynchus masou masou, assembly GCF_036934945.1. Taxonomy (NCBI): domain Eukaryota; kingdom Metazoa; phylum Chordata; class Actinopteri; order Salmoniformes; family Salmonidae; genus Oncorhynchus; species Oncorhynchus masou. Next base: position 24,912,141 of record NC_088217.1, on the reverse strand, counting down.
AGCAAGGCGCATCAAGTTCACATCTCTGGACAATTCAGAAGTAGTAGGTGGCAAAGTCTTACTTTGGGGTGGCATCAACTCACAAAAAGTGAATCCAAATCGGTGAACCTCCTAATACTTAACATGGGTTATAAAACAAAACATTAGATGACATATTTCAGCACAGAAGGCAATGTTAAAACATGACAAAACAAGTGAACATGGGAAGTGGTTAAGATGCTTTTTCCCTTAAGGCCACAGTATAAATGTCTTGCCATTGATAAGTGAAGCTGAGCACCTTGTATCATTTACGCCTTCTTTGCTGTCTCTTTACTCATACAGAGAGCCAGCTCATAAGATTAGAGAAGACACAAGACAAGACTCCAAGACAACACCACAAGACAACACCATTCTCTCTAAAAGATACATGGGCACATTATCAACATCATTTATACAGCCTAGTTGGCTTTCTGACAAAGCTGAGCTATGATCTTACGTTATTCAATACATATTCTGAATGGTAGTAATCAATAACATTGTAATAAATAATAATGTATTCAGTTATTAAATGTTTGGTCTGAATGGAGTGAGTACAGTTTCATAGAGTGTATTCCACTGGTTGGTGTGACCTCATAGCAATGCAGCAACCACCATCTGTCATGGAGAGAACCAAGGATAAGTACTGACACGAGCTTATGGTATGTTTTGAAGGCTGAAAGTTTAGTTTGGCTTTAAAGTATTGACCTTGTCTGCTAATGTTAGGCATGGCTTAAAGGCCAAGTGCAGTCAAATTACATTTTCCTGTGTTTTTCCTGTGAAACTAACACTGTAAAAGTGCAAACAAATTTCATCTGTTTTATTCCCTGATAGTTGCTGGTTGAAAATACAATACCTTCTAATCAGCAGGTTTGCATGGGCAGGAGTTTCTGCTTTCCACGTTGACATCGCAAAGTGGTAAATTGGTTAATAGACCAATCACTCATTGTATGCTGCAGCGTTAAGATTTCCCTTCACTGGAACTAAGGGGCCTAGCCCGAACCATGAAAAACAGCCCCAGACCATAAGCCTCCTCCACCAAACTATACAGTTGGCACCATGCATTGGGACAGGTCGAGTTCTCCTGGCATCTGCCAAACCCAGATTCGTCCATCGGACTGACAGGCGGTGAAGCGTGACTCATCACTCCAGAGAACGCATACTCCTAGACTTTCCACTTCACAATAGCAGCACTTACAGTTGACCAGGGTAGCTCTAGCAGAGCCAGAGAAATTTGACTAAGGTGACATCCTATGATGGTGCCACATCGAACGTCACTGAACTCTTCATTAAGGCCATTCTACTGTCATTGTTTGTCTATGGAGATTGCATGGCAGTGTGCTCGATTTTATACACCAGTCATCAATGGGTGTGGCCCAAATAGCCGAATCCACTAATTTTAAGGGGAGTCCACATACCGTTGTATATATTGTGTAGGTAGCCCTGTTATATTTCTAACATTTTGAGGAATTGTTCCATGGTAGACTGTATAGGTGCTCTTTTGATTGCTGAAAAGTAATACATCAACAATGGCTTCACTCAGAACAGTGTTGAGAGGTGGATAACAGCCAAGCCCATTATGGGAGACCACCTCCTCATTAAGGTGTGGTGCCATACGTTGTGCCACCATATGTTGTGCCCCACAGAGTCAAGATAACAGAAAGTTGACTCCTGCCATGGTCTTCCTAAGAGGGATCAACTCCCTTTACTGTATGGGTAGTAATCCCACAGATGTTTCCAAATAGCTCAGCAATTCAAACATGTATTTGCACTTGTGAAATAGGAAATTTAACCACCTACCTAATTATCTAATTATCAATTGTAAGGATTTCACCACAAGGTTAATTAAAACACTATACCATGGAAGAGCGAGACAGAGAGAGAGAAAACAACTTATTTAGCCTTCTGATACAATATCTGTAATATCGATAATGCAATACTTAAATCAAGCAATATAAAGTAATATATAATGTAATGTAATGGGTAAGAACAGAGAGTGGAGAGGCGGAAATCCAAAATTCAGCTCTCTCTTCTCGGCTCCATGGGGTGCTGGAGATAACGACAGCGTTTCTGAGCAGCCCTAGTGTAGGATAATGAGGATGACAGAAGTGGCGTCTCGTCTCTAGAATAGCTACAGTAGCCTATTATTCATTGAAGGTTATAACGTAAACAGTTTTGAGATGGACCATATTTGGGCTTGGAAGAAACAGTCCTGCTGTACACTAACAGGACAAATAGCAAGTAACACACATAGTTAGCCTCTTCATGTGTGTTTATGGGCAGGCACCTAGATAAACCCTCCAGACACGTCTCAGCGTGTTAGTGTGGGATTATCATGCATTAACTGAATCATTTAACATACACAAATAAAGTTTTAAACCCATTTGACATTCACACAGGAATGGGTCCAACATAACAGAGACAAGTGGATGAGTAGAATTAGCCTCATCCTCTGCCTTACGAAGGTGGTGGGGCTGCATAACTGGAGTAAACATTTTATTCTAGTTATTGAGCCAAGATCGAAAACACACTGTGAGGTACTCATCCCAAACCATATGACAGGCCGGTGAAGAGACTCATCTGAAGTGGAGATATTTTTGCTGGACCCTGTGATGTGGTCTCCGCCAGATTAGATTTGAAGGGAAACGTTGAGTTACTTAACCATTATATAAAGGGAAAAGAACACTGCCACTCACTATGAATAAAAGAGTCTGTTTCTTGGAGGACTAAGGAAGTAAAACCAATGTATTTCACAATGTTACCTCCAATCTGTCTTTTAATTATAACCATTATATAACCTTTTAAAACATAAAAGTCTATTTCTGGCTGTATAAGTGATGATCTCATGAGGACTGAGGGAGTGAAATGGAGTGTGCTGTGTTAACAAGCTCTGGACCGGTGATCTACAGAGACATGGGTTAAGTTCTAAATGGTACCCTATTCCCTATTTAGTGCACTAGAAGGCCAGCATCCCAGAGTCGCCTCTTCGCTGTTGACGTTGAGACTGGTGTTTTGCAGGTACTATTTAATGAAGCTGACAGTTGAAGACTTGTGAGGTGTTTGTTTCTCAAACTAGACACTAATATACTCAGCCTCCAACTCCTCTTTGTATTCTGGCTAGAGACAATTTGCGCTGTTCTCTGAAGGGAGTAGAACACAGCGTTGTACGAGATCTTCAGTTTCTTGGCCATTTCTCACATGGAACAGCCTTCATTTCTCAGAACAAGAGTAGACTGACAAGTTTCAGAAGAAATGTATTTGTTTCTGGCCATTTTGAGCCTGTAATCGAACCCACAAATGCTGATGCTCCAGAAACTCAACTACTCTAAAAAAGGCCACTTGTATTGCTTCTTTAATCAGCACAACAGTTTTAAGCTGTGCTAACATGATTGCAAAAGGGTTTTCTAATGATCAATTAGCCTTTTCAAATGATGAACTTGGATTAGCTAACACAACGTGCCATTGGAACACAGGAGTGTTGGTTGCTGACAATAGGCCTCTGTACGCCTATGTAGATATTCCATTAAAAATCTGCCGTTTCCAGCTACAATAGTCATTTACAACATTAACAATGTCTACACTGTATTTCTGGTCAATTTGATGTTATTTTAATGGACAAAAAATTGCTTTTCTTTCAAAACACAGACATTTCTAAGTGACCCCAAACTTTTGAACGGTAGTGTATACTCTATTCTATTGTATTTTAGTCTATGCCACTCTGACATTGCTCATCCTAAAATTTCTATATTCCTTAAATCCATTATTTTACTTTTAGGTTGGTGTGAATTGTTAGATATTACTGCACTGTTGGAGCTGGAAACAAGCATTTTGCTACACCCACAATAACATCTGCTGAATGTGTATGTGACTAATAAAATTGTATTTTATTTTGATTTGATTTAAATATCCACCATGTCAGTATAGCTGTCACGGTTTTCTATAGGTGAATGAGAGTCGGACCAAAATGCGGCGTGGCTATTGTGATTCATATTTTAATGAAACAAGGTAAAACACGAATCAATACGAAAACAACAAACGTAACACGAAAACCGAAACAGCCTATACTGGTGCAAACTAACACACGACAGAAACAAGCACATAAGGACAATCACCCACCAAACACTCAAAGAATATGGCTGCCTAAATATGGTTCCAATCAGAGGCAACGATAAACACCTGCCTCTGATTGAGAACCACTTCAGACAGCCATAGACTAACCTAGAACACCCCACTAAGCTACAATCCCAATACCTGTGAAAAAAAAACAAGACAAAACACACCACATACAAAAACCCATGTCACACCCTGGCCTGACCAAATAGATAAAGAAAACACAAAATACTAAGACCAGGGCGTGACAATAGCACTAATTCGTTTCTGCTGTGTCCAACAACCAGTGGTGAGTTTGGCATGTAAATCTTGGCAGGGCAAACTCAACCAATTCTTTTAGATGCATGCCAGCGAAGCCACTACACAACACAACACTAAACAATGCATTATGCACTATAACGGTGACAAACGGTGCACACAAAATGTTATCGCATAGATAAAGTTGTCTCGACAGCTGAGCTTTCCTTTCAGAACCAGGGAGTGAATCCTTACCACTGCTACACCTGGTTATCAGTAGCGCCTCATCTGGCAGCAAAAACCGTAGCTGACATAAATAAATATGGTTTCTACTGACTCCTTTTGGATTTGTGTAACTCGATAAGAACTGCATTCTCCTTCAATAATAATATATACCGACATGAGTTTTGACTTTTGAACCATTTATGTTCAGAAAACTCATAATGTTATTCCTTATATCATCAACACTTAGCTCTAAGTATAAGCAAGTGCAAGCAATTGAGCTGCAACGAGGTAGGCCTATTCGTTCAGCACTTTTGAAGTGGACGGAAAGAAATTCAGATAGACGTTGTTTCAGATAAGTCCTCAACATCTTGCTGAATTTAACTTAATTTGTCTTCATGTCACCACAGAGAGCGAGAGATACGGACTCAGCGGCTAGCCTACAATTGGAAGTATTTTATAATCTGGTCTAAAAAGGAAAGAAAACAATCAAAAGGAGGGGCTCAAGACAAAAGTAGTGCACTCTATAGGGAATAGGGTGTCAATTGGGATGTAGTCATGGACCACTGGCCTAAATATCCATCATGTCAGAAAAGCACTAATTAGCTTCTGCTGTGTCCAACAACCAGTGGCGATTTTAGCATGGACATCTTGGTGGGGCAAACTCAACCAATTGTTTTAGATGTATGCCAGCAAAGCCACTACAGCCTTCCAATTTGTAAGTCGCTCTGGATAAGAGCGTCTGCCAAATGACTTAAATGTAAATGTAAATGTTCTTGGCTGGGCACTTCTACTGTAAATCTATGGTATCACCCCAGGGGGTCTTGAACTGCTAGCTCTCCCGCAGATTCTGCGGTGACGTAGCGTCCCCATGAGCAGTGACGATATTTGCAAGTAAATCTTGGTGCGGCAACAAAAAAAGAAAAGTGGGATGCATGCCAGCAAAGCCAATACACAACACTAAACAACACATTAACTGCACTATAACGGTGCCCACAAACTGTTAGGGCTTACATAAAGCTGTCCCAACAGCAGTCCCAATGTTTTACAACTGCTACACCTGGCTATCAGTGGAGCCTTGTCGGGCAGTGACACAGTTAATTTGGCCTCATTTATTGCCTTTAAAAAAACATAGCTGATATGGCTGACTTGCTTCAACAAATGTGGTTTCTAATGACAATTGAGATGTGCAAACTATGGCATAAGGGGACGAAAAACGGATAAGAGGCAATCTATAATTTTGATTAAGACAATTAGCTATTTGTCTTAATTAGCTATTTGTCTGAAGTGTTTAACACTTTGTAAATGTACACGTTCAAGGTTTCAGGCTTGTTTCTTCCAAAATAGGTAAGAATAAGGAGTTTAAGTACTGGGACACACTATTGGAAATTTGTGTATGCACGCGCGATATAGACAAGACGCATGTCACGATCGTCTGAATGAATGGACCAAGGCGCAGCGTACTTAGAGTTCCACATGTTTAATAAATATGCAACTCACCAAACAGAAGAAAACGAAACGTGACGTTCTGGGCTGCTCACAGGCATATATACAAAACAAGATCCCACAAACAACAGGTGGGAAAAGGCTGCCTAAATATGATCCCTAATCAGAGACAACGATAGACAGCTGCCTCTGATTGGGAACCATACCAGGCCAACAAAGAAATATAAAACATAGATTGCCCACCCTAGTCACTTCTTTCCGTATGAAATATTATAGCTAGATTACATTTTAGGGTATCTGAGGAGTCAATAGAACTGTATTTTGACTTGTTTTAACAGTTTAGTTAAAAGTTTAAGTTTAGTGGTAGATTTTTGGATTCCTTTCTCTGTATATTGAACGAGTGGATTACTCAAATCGATGGCACCAACTTAACAGATCTTTTGGGATATAAAGAAGGATTTTATCTAACAAAACAACACTACATGTTACAGCTGGGACCCTTTGGATGACAAATCAGCAGAAGATTTTCAAAAAGTTTGTGAATATTTCATCTCTATTTGTGAATTTATGAAACCTGTGCCGGTGGAAAAATATTTTGATGTGAGGCGCCATCCTCAAACAATCGCATGGCATGCTTTTGCTGTAATGGCTACTGTAAATCGTACAGTGCAGTTAGATTAACAAGAATTTAAGCTTTCAACCGATATAAGTATGTATGTATATAAATGTTTAATATCCATAATTATTTATTTGAATTGCGCTCCCTCCAGTTTCACGGGAAGTTGTCCTGCTAGCGGGACGCCTATCTCAGAGAGTTAACGGACAAGAGGACACAAAATAACCACGAGTCTCACAATACAGGCAACTCTTAGTGTTGAACCTGTATAGCCATTCCACTGGAGAAAACCCAGCTCTGCCTAGTTGCATAGGCTCAGGAAACGGTGACTCAGAGGTCTTTGGCGACTCTCTGCGAACCTCGGGTAGCCACAGGTTCTCTCGGCATTGGGGCCTTTGGGGACTTCCGGGATGCCTCGGAGGCGAGGTGGAATACTTGGACGGGCTAGCGAAATCGAATCTCCTCTCCCTCCGTCGTTCCCGTGATCCTGATGGTCAAGCAATGAGGGAATCGAGATCCATCTGTAATTCCCGGGCTGCAAGCTCATCCTTGACCTCATCTGAGACTGTGTAGGAACATGTTGAACAGCGCTTCCTGGTTCCAGGTACTCTCAGCTGCCAACGTGTGGAAATCCACATCATAGTCTGCCACACTGCAGGAGTCCTGCTGAAGCTGGAGTAGCTTCCTGGCAGCCTCTCTCCCGGAGAATGGGGCATCAAACACCTTCTTGACCTCTCCCACGAACTCCTCCAGACTTATGCATATGGTCGGCTGTTGCTCCCATACAGCTGTATCCCAGGCGAGCGCCCTCCCGGACATCAGCATGATAAGGTACACTATCTTAGAGCGGTCCGAGACGAAGGAGGTTGGCTGAAGGTCAAAGATGAGGGCACACTGAGCTAAAAACGCCAGACGGGTGCCCAGCTCTCCATTGAAGCATTCTGTGGGAGGTAAGCGGGATCCCGGGAAGGCGGATTGACCGCTGAGACAGCGCTGCTAACAGCCGAGTTACTGAGGAGCTGTGAGGTTACCGTCATAGTAGGCTGCATCCCAGACAATCTGCGGAATTTCTCCAGCAAGATGTCCAACGCCCAGTCAAGGTGTGGACCCCCTCCATAAGGCCACACAGCAATTCCCTGTGCCTACCAATGGTGGCTCCTTGGGAGAAGATGGCATTGCGCAGCTGGTCCGAGTCTGCTGGGTCAGTCAAGGCCAGTTCGTACTATCACGTTTCAGGTAAGACCCAAATGCAGACAATGTCGAAGTAACAACACTTTATTAATCAAAAAGGGGCAGGAAAAAAAACAGGTCAAGGGCAGGCAGAGGTCGGTAATCGAGATAGGTGGGGCAAAGGTACAGGACGGCAGGCAGGCAGGCTCAAGAACAGGGCAGGCAGAATGGTCAACACCGGGAAAACTAAGAAACAGGAACAATCGAGAGACAGGCGCAGTGGGGAAAACCATTGGTAGGCTTGACGAAACAAAACGAACTGGCAACAGACAATCAGAGAACACAGGTACAAATACACAGGGGATAATGGGGAAGATGGGTGACACCTGGAGGGGGTGGAGACAATCATAAAGACAGGTGACTAAAAGCAATGACTAAAATGACTCATTAACTGAATAAAAGGCATGGTCAGCTCAAAGATTGGAGTTTTTCTTATTCTATCTTGTTCGAAAGGTAGTGTTTTAATCTTTACAATAGAACACAATTAGCACACTGTATGTATGACCTTTAGTAAATATACATTTTAGTTTTTTTGTGAAGCCTGCCTGATGTCTACAATATCAAATCTGCCAGTCAAAAGAGCAGCATGAAGATAAAATGATGTGCACCCAAACGAAAACACAGAGTACGATATAAAAATGTTTATACATTTTGATTAGTATGTGGGGGTCAGAAAATGAATTGATATAGTCAGCGATCAAGACGTCACCAACAAACTAACTTGGTCCAAGCACACCAAGACAGTTGTGAAGAGGGCACTACAACACCAATATTTGGCATGGGTCCTCATATCCTCAAAAGGTTTTCCAGCTGCACCATCTAGAGCATCCTGACGGGTTGCATCACTGCCTGGTTTGGCAACTGCTCGGTCTCCAACTGCAAGGCACCCTAGACATAGACTGTTTTCTCTGTTACCGCACGGCAAGCGGTACCGGAGCTCCAAGTCTAGGTCTAGGTCTAGGTCTAAGAGGCTTCTAAGAAGATTGAGTGTGCTTTTTTGTGGCTCTGACACAGTAAAATATTGTCAGCAACAGCTTATGATAGCAAGGCATTTATCTTATCAGTTTTGCCTTTCAGATCATGATGAACATGATTATTTAGATAAGGGGGCATGTCAAATGAAATCAAATCAAATTTTATTTGTCACATACACATGGTTAGCAGATGTTAATGCGAGTGTAGCGAAATGCTTGTGCTTCTAGTTCCGACAATGCAGTAATAACCAACCAGTAATCTAACTAACAATTCCTAAACTACTGTCTTATACACAGTGTAATGGGATAAAGAATATGTACATAAGGATATATGAATGAGTGATGGTACAGAGCAGCATAGGCAAGATACAGTAGATGGTATCGAGTACAGTATATACATATGAGATGAGTATGTAAACAAAGTGGCATAGTTAAAGTGGCTAGTGATACATGTATTACATAAGGATGCAGTCGATGATATAGAGTACAGTATATACGTATGCATATGAGTGGAATAATGTAGGGTAAGTAACATTATATAAGGTAGCATTGTTTATGTGATCCTAGATCAGCACTGATGCAGGTTCCCAAATCTCCACTCAACACCTTTTCAGTAGGCGTTGAGGACTCCTCTAGATGGGCTCTGTAACTGGCAGGGTGCTGGCAGGGTTACCCAGGGCTGAGCTTAAGCACTCATAAACAGCTGTGAATCGGTGCCAGACATTCTGACTGACGAGCACCTTAGTCAAATTGCCTTCATTCACGTAATTGCATTGTACGGTGTCCGAAGTCAGAAATCAAACAAGATTCATGCAGAGAGCTCAGTCATTGGTTGGCAGAAAGCTCATCCCTTTGCTCTCACTTTCGTTGAGCAAGTTCATTCTTTTTGGGAGGGAAGATTAGAGGTCACATTTGCTAGTCTGGTTTCGTTTGCACAATGACTGATTGGCCTTTTTTATGGCGAACAAGACCTGAGTTTCATTCTGACCTGATGGTTTCATAATTGTGATACAAAAGGCATGTTTGAAATTGTATTGAGGAAGTTTTCCTGTGTGATGTGTGTGGCCATATGATGAATAATTTGCATATGCTGCTGGTTATGACTTGTAGCCTAACCTAATCTTCTGAACATTTTAGTAAAGGACAGGAAGGCCTGATTCCACAGTACTTCAAATAACTATTCATTGCTTCAGTGAATCTTTCATCTACATGAAAGGTAGCACAGCATGTTTTACTCTTTTAAGGCAGAGAGTAAAACATGGGTATATAGTTTTGAAGTTTAGAGTACAGTGCAGTATATGCAAATGTAATCACTACATGAGTTATCGTCTGCTCGATATGGGTGGTATTAATTTGAATAACTTTAAATATTCTTATTTGAAACACTCCAGCTGGGAAGAAACACCATGTTGGCGATACATTCTCATAGATTCTGAGTCATAATTTCCTGTGTACAAGAATTCACTGTAAACACATTTTTTATATTCATTGAGGTCTGTGGTTGTAGCGTTAATGTAAAGGAAATGCATATTCTTCTTCTTCTTACTGTGACCTAAAATAACTTTGAACAGATGACTCACTCTGCAAGAGCACATCATGAAAATATGAAAATGCATGCCCATGTATTTCCCTCAGTTGAACTTGTCTAGAGGGCATGTACTAATTCAGACAATTACCTATAGTCCTACATTATTAAAGAGGCTATTTAAAGCTTGTGGCAATGTGATGTCTGTCAGGTGCCATCCAGAGTCTTAAACTGTATATAGAGTGTTGGGGCAATGCGATTTCTGTCTGATTCGTTCTGAGAACACTTTATCTTCCATAGCTGTTGCTAAGTGATAATTGATGCTTCCACATTGTGCTGTTTACTTCTGATTGTTTTCAAAATCTATGAAAGCAGATATACAATTTGTTGACACCCCAACACAGTACAGACTTGGATACACATTATCCAGAATGCTAATCAATAAAAATGTCTGTTACATTCACTGGTCTGTTTTAGCTTGTTTCCAGCAGATAATTTCATACAGATTTGTTGGAAGCGCTTTCGTATTGTTACATCACCAACATTTCAAGAATGAAGGCGGTAACATGGCAGCCGTTCTAAAACCTGGCCAAACTCTCTAGACTCATCGCTCTAATGCCCTCCCAATGCAATGTTAGGTTTAATGAGTGTCAATGGGGAGGACAATGTCCCTCAATTCCTCTTCCATCACCGGCCGACAGAACTTTTTTTGTCCTCTCGCTAATGTACAGTAAAGTATTCAGACCCCTTGACTTTTCCACATTTCGTTACATTACAGCCTTATTTTAAAATGGACCAAAAATATAATAATCCTCAGCAATCTACACACAATACCCCATAATGGCACAGCGAAAACAGGTTTGTAGAAATGTTTGCACATTTAATATAAATTAAAGACAGGAATAGCTTATTTACATAAGTATCCAGACCCTTTGCTATGGGACTAGGAATTGAGCTCAGGTGCATCCTGTTTCCATTGATCATCCTTGAGATACTCCTACAACTTGATTGGAGTCCACCTTTTATTGTTTTGTAGAATCTAAAGTGGTAAAATGTAACATACACAAGTATTACTACTAAAAATAAGCTTTCGTCTTACAACCGAAGTCCTGATTCATTACTTTGAAGATAGTTATTCTATAAAACATAATGTTGTTGATCCATCCTCAGTTTTCCCTATCACAGCCATTCAACTCTGTAACACCTCCTGCTGTTTCCATTACCCAGTTACATCCCCTTTTCCTTGGTTTAAAAACCCATTCAGTTGTTTCCTTTGGAACTCGATCTCTTTGTGTTTCAATCTCTCTGTCTCTCACTCTCTATATACATCTCTCTCTCTCTTTATACATATATCTCTCTCTCCCTCTCTCTCCCTCTCTCTCTCTATACATATATATAGCTCTCTCTCCCTCTCTCTCTCTTCAGATTGAGCTGTCTTTTGTTTTTGCAACTATATGTCACTTTGTCCCCAACTGTGAGTATTGTTTTGTTATGGTGTTTGACTGTTTGTTTGATGGTGGGAAAAGGGGGAACCAAGACAAGTCGCCCATGGGCATACACTACCCGTAGGAATACTTTGTCTAAATACACTAGTTAGAACTGGGCGGACCAGTTTGGTTAGTTAGTTAGTTGTATTGAAGTAGACTAGTCTAGCTTAGGGGTGTTTTTGGATATTTGTTTCTTTCCTTGGGTCCAGCTCAGCCCCTTTTCCTGCCCCCCTTTACCGTGTGTGTTTAAAAATAAACCAAGTGTTTGACGGTAATGTAGTTATCTGTGGTTTTTCGTTCTCACTGTTACTTTGTCACTATTATCCTTTGCATGAGTTATGTTACGGGTCTCGTTACCATCCCCCTAGACTGCCGGGCCAAAGGGATTCGTAACAGCCTGTTTTACAGTCACCAGCGGCTTCCTTCCTCTCCAGCAACTGAGTTAGGAAGGATGTCTGTATCTTTGTAGTGACTGAGTGTATTGATACAAAATCAATTGTAATTAGAAACTTCGCCAAGGGATATTCAGTGTCTGCTTTTCTTTTACCCATCTCACAAAAGGTGCCATTCTTGGAAAACCTCCCTGTTTGAATCTGTTTGAAATTCACTGCTCAACTGAGGGACCTAACAATTATGTGTGAGGTACAGAAATGAGGTCATTCAAAAAGCATGCAACTTATTATGTGACTTGTTCAGACAATGTATACTCCTGAACGTATTTAGGCTTGCCATTATAAAGGGGTTAAATAGTTATTAACTCAATACATTGTATTTTCATTTTTTATTAATTTGTACATTTTTCAAAAACATTATTCCACTTAGACATTATGGAGTATTGTGTGTTGACCAGTGACAAAACAAGTATACAGTACTTAATCCATTTTAAATTTGGGCAGTAAGACAACAAAATGTGGAAAAATTCAAGGCACATACTGTACACAACATGACTAAAAGTTAGTGGATACCTGCTCGTTGAGAATCTCATTCCAAAATCATGGGGATTAATATGGAGTTGGTCCTGCCTTTGCTATTTCCACTAGATGTTGGGACATTGCTGCGAGGAATTGTTTCCATTCAGCCACAAGAGCATTAGTGAGGTCGGGCACTGAAGTTGGGTGATTAGGCCTGGCTCGCAGTCAGTGTTCCAATTCATCCAAAGGTGTTCGAAGGGGTTGAGGTCAGGGCACTGTGCAGGCCAATCATGTTCTTCCACACTGATCTCGGCAAACCATTTCTGTGTGGAACTCGCTTTGTGCATGGTGGAATTGTCATGCCGAAACAGGAAAGGGCCGTCCCCAAACTGTTATTACAAAGTTGGAAGCATAGAATAGTTAAATGTAATTGTATGATGTAGAGTTAAGATTTCCCTTCACTAAGGGGTCTAGACCGAATCATGAAATACAGCCCCAGGTAATTTTTCCTCCTCCACCAAACTTTACAGTTGGCACTATGCATTCAAGCAGGTAGCATTCTCCTGGCATCCGCCAAGCCTAGATTCGATGGTGAAGCGTGATTCATTACTCCAGAGAACGCGTTTCCACTGCTCCACAGTCCAATGGCGGTGAGCGTTTCACAACTCCAGCAGACGCTTGGCATTGCGCAATGTGAACTCATACTTGTGTGCGGCTGCTCAGCTATGAAAACACATGTCATGAAGCTCATAACGAACAGCACTTGTGCTGACATGGCTTTCAGAGGCAGTTTGGAATTCGATATCCCATCTGGTTTGTGCTAAATGGGACTATAATTTGTTTTTCAACAGGACAATGACCCAACACACCTCCAGGCTGTGTAAGGGCTATTTGACCAAGGAGAGATGGTTTGGGATAAGTTGGACCACAGAGTGAAGGATAAGCAGCCAACAAGTGCTCAGCATACGTGGGAACTCCTTCAAGACTGTTGGAAAAGCATTCCTAATGAAGCTGATTGAGAGAATGCCAAGAGTGTGCAAAGCTGTCATCAAGGCAAAAGGTGGCTACTTTGAAGAATCTAACACTTTCTGGGTTACTACATGATTCCATATGTGTTATTTCATAGTTTTGATGTCTTCAATATTATTCTGCAATGTAGAAAATAATACGAATAAAGAAACACCCTTGAATGAGTAGGTGTGACCACACTTTTGACTGGTACTGTAAGTATTCAGACACTTTGCTATGAAACTCGAAATTGAGTTCAGGTGCATCCTGTTTCCATTGATCATCCTTGAGATGTTTCTACAACTGGATTGGAGTCCACCTGTGGTAAATTCCATTGTTTAGACATGAGCTGGAAAGGCAATGACCTGTCTGTATAAAGTCCCACAGTTGATGATACATGTCAGAGCAACAACCAAAACACGAGGTGGAAGGAATTGTCCGTAGAGCGCCAAGACAGGATTGTGTCGAGGCACAGATCTTGGGAAGAGTACCAGAAAATGTCTGATGCATTGAAGGTCCACAATAACACAGTGGCCTGCAACATTCTTCAATGGAAGACGTTTTGAACCACCAAGACTCTTCCTAAAGCTGGCCACCCGGCCAAATTGAGCATAGGGATGTTTTTCAGGGACTGGGAGACTAGTCCGGATTGAGGAAAAGATGAATGGAGCAAAGTACAGAGATCCTTGATGAAAACCTCTGGAGTGAAGGTTCACCTTCCAATCGAACATTGAGATCAAGTAATGACCCTAAGCACAATTACCCTAAGCACACGGCCAAGACAACGCAAGAGTTTCTTTGGGACAAGTCTCTGAATGTCCTTGAGTGGCCCAGCCAGAGACCATACTTGAACTCAATCGAACATCTCTGGAGAGACTTGACGATAGCTGTGCAGCAACGCTCCTCATCCAACCTGATGGGGCTTGAGAGGCTCTGCAGAAAAGAATGGGAGAATCTCACCAAATACAGGTTTGCCAAGCTTGTAGCGTCATTGTAGGGTGATTTAAACAATTTTAGAACTAGGCTGTGACAAAAGGTGGAAAAAGTCAATGGGTCTGAATCATTTCCGAATGCACCCTGTCTTAAAGATCACTCTGAACATCGTGAATAACAATTGATGTCAAGTGTGCGTTCCAGTTGCACCCTATTACTTTTGACAAGGGCCCATAGTGCTCTGGTCAAATTCAGTCAACTATAGGGACCCTGGTAAAATGTGGTAACCTATTTTCAATAGTAGCATTTATCTCAACTACTGTATTCTGAAGATATAGCACTATATAGTGATAGGGTGCAATTTGGGACATAGCCTTTGTCACATTACTGCAACCGTGTCTCACAATGTGCTCTCCTCACCACACATTCCTGATAAAATCAACATTTTGATTGGAAAATTACATTTACAGAATGCCTAGAGGGAGGATAAGATGTTGGGTAGTCTCGAGCCTTGTAGTCATATGGAACACAATACAATTCCCATTTTCCATGTTTTACACATTCTCCTTTTTAGTTGTACTGTAGCTAAAAGCTGGCTGAAGCTGATTTCTTCCTTCATCCTGTCTATATCTAACAGGCAGTTAACCCACTGTTCTTAGGCCGTCATTGAAAATAAGAATTTGTTCTTAACTGATTTGCCTAGTTAAATAAAGGTAAATAAAAAATGAACAAAGTCAAAGAAAATGTAAAAATAATATTTGCTTAGTATATCTTTCAAATGGTCCAGGCCAGTGTTTCCCACATTCGATTAACTTAACAATTGAATACAGTCCTAGGGTGATTCCACACCAGGATAGTAGCTGTGAGTGGGTAAAATTATTGGGGAAGCAAAGCAATTAACAAATTGTCATATTACAACCTATGTGTTGTGATAATTGCATTGTTTGCTCTATAACCTGTTAGTTCATATGCCTTGCCACGACGATATATAGGCCTAAGGACGAGACAATAAGAAGACACAGTGGCAGAATAAATTCAAACACACCTTTGTTTGATCACAAAACTGGAGAGCAACATCCACATAGCATATTGCATGTAACAAACAGTTAGTGACTTACTAATAACTACAGCATGGACAAGCAACATTTTCGGACTACTAAACAAGCATTGTTTTAGAACCACGGAGAGTTACCGCAAGTCACAAATGAAACAGGAGCATTCTCACTATTCCAGCACCATTTCAACTAGAATTTCAACTAGAATTTCAACATCATCACCTACGCTTAGTCTATTACAGTGACAACTAAAAGATACCAAAAAACTATTTTGTCCAATCAACATAAGGTAAATGTCCAATGGAACTGGTGTGGTGTGGTGTGGTGTGGTGTGTGTGTGTGTGAGTGAGTGCAAGTAGAAGAAAACATGTTGACGCACACTAGATGTAACAATTACATTTTTTCCATGAATTACATTTGGTATTTAATGCAAAGTGATTGGTGTGAAGCCAAATCCAAACTGTCTCACTCAGTTTAGCACAACGCTGTTTGGCTATTATTTTTTAATCAGGGGAGGCCAAATGTTTGCTGGCTTCCCGTGTGATCAAAGCTATGGACGTCAACAATATCCTGCTCTTATTGACCAGACAACATCAGATAGATGGCTACACAGGCTATACAGAGACAGATTGGCGCTGCTCTGATGCTTTCCAATGTGAGATACATTCAGCCTCTTTTGAACTGAAGGAAAATTATGAAATATGAAAGCTGAATTATTATATAAATATAATTTTTTTCATTGTAATTATTTTTGGGAAGCCTGGCTTTCCTTGGCATCCATGAATACACACCACTGGTCTCTTCCCATAGAGACCAGTGGAGCGCCATGTGGAGCGCCATGAGTCTGGCAAGCGAGATTATGGCATTACTGACATGTATTGTTGACACAGGCCTGCCTATGTGGTAAAAAGTTGCCATATCTGTCTAGCATCAACCCTCCATATTTTGGTATTAGTGTGTGTGTGCTCATGCTAGCTAGGTTCTTTAAATATATTTTGTTTTTCCATATTCCCTCTATCCTGTCTCCGTCATCCCCATTCTGCAATAAAGGTTCTGTTTTAATGTCCTCTCGAGGAGGTTTAGGGCACTTGGAGCCAAAGATAGACATTTTACAATATATGACAGGTGGGATGCACATGCATCAGGTGCACATGGGCTGCATCCCAAATGGCAACCTATTCCCTATATTGTACACTACTTTAGACCAGAGAACTTTGGGTCCAGGTCAAAAGTAGTGCACTCTAATTTGCCATTTGGACACAACCATGATGAGTACAGCAGCTCACTGAGCTTTACTCTTCATTTAACACATTATCCTTTGATGTCTTTGGCAAACCCTTGCCATAACAAATAAACACATCTCTGGAGGGGCAGTAATGACCACTCCTCCAGGGCAGCACGCCTCATTAGTTGCTTGAGACAGATGGTAAACATAATGGAGTAGATAGCTAGCACACTCAAGATTTCATTATAAGTTACTAGATTTAAAATCATAATTTCTTAATGGAACCACACAGAAGACCACTGTCAGGACTTTCTTCGCCCGCATTGAGGATAACACAGTGCCACCGACGCGGCCCGCTCCCAAAGAATGTGGGCTCTCATTCTCTGTGGCCGATGTCAGTAAGACATTGAAGCATGTTAACCCTCGCAAGGCTGCCTGCCCAGACGGCATCCCTAGCCGCGTCCTCAGAGCATGCGCAGACCAGCTGGCTGGAGTGTTTACGGACATATTCAATCTCTCCCTATCCCAGTCTGCTGTCCCCACTTGTTTCAAGATGTCCACCCTTGTTCCTGTACCAAAGAAAGCCAACATGACTGAACTAAATGACCATTGCCCCGTAGCACTCACTTCTGTCATCATGAAGTGCTTTGAGAGGCTAGTTAAGGATGATATTACCTCTATCTTACCTGACACCCTAGTCCCACTTCAATTTGCTTTCAACCCCAATAAATCCACAGACGATGCAATCGCCATCACACTGCACGCTGCTCTATCCCATCTGGATAAGAGGAATACTTACGTCAAAATGCTGTTAGTTGACTATAGCTCAGCCTTCAACACCATAGTACCCTCATTATTAAGGTCATCATTAAGGTCAGGGTCCTGGGTCTGAACCCCGCCCTGTGCAACTGGGTCCTGGTCTTGCCACCCCCATGTGGTGAAGGTAGGAAACAACATCTCCACTTCACTGATCCTCAACACAGGGGTACCACAAGGGTCCATGCTCAGCCCCCTCCTGTTCTCCTTGTTCACCCATGACTGCATGGCCACGTACGCCTCCAACTCAATCATCAAGTTTGCAGACGACACAACAATAGTATGCCTGATTACCAACAATGAAGTGACAGCCTACAGGGAGGAGGAGCAAATAACCTCTTCCTCAACGTCAACAAAACAAAGGAGCTGAATGTGGACTTCAGGAAACCAAACCGCATCCTCAGAGGGAGCATGCCCCTATCCACATCGACAGGACCACAGTGGAGAAGGTGGAAAGCTTAAAGTTCCTTGACCTTCAAAACACTGACATTCTGAAATGGTCCACCCACACAGACAGTGTGGTGAAGAAGGTGCAACAGTGCCTCTTCAACCTCAGAAGGCTGAAGAAATTTGTTTTGGCCCCTAAGACCCTCAGAAACTTTTACAGATGCACAATTGAGAGTATCCTGTCGGGCTGTATCACCACCTGGTATGGCAACTGCACCGCCCGCTACCACAGGGCTCTTCAGAGGATGTTACTGTCTGTCCAACGCATCACCAGGTGCACACTGCCTGCCCTCCAGGACACCTACAGCACCTGATGTCACAGGAAGGCCAAAAAGATCATCAAGGACATCAATCACCCAAACCACTGCCTGTTCAACCTGTTATTATCCAGAGGCAAGGTCAGTACAGGTGAATCATAGCTGGGACCGAGAGACTGAAAAACAGCTTCTATCTCAAGGCCATCAAACTGTTACATAGCCATCACTATCCAGTCTCCACCCAGTACCCTGCCCTGAGCTTAGTCACTGTCACTAGCCAGTGACCACCCAGTTACTCATCCCTGCACCTTAGAGGCTGCTGCCTTATGTACATAGACTTGGAATCACTGGTCACTTTAATAATAGAACACTGGTTACTTTAATAATGTTTACACACTATTTTATCCATTTCATATGTATATACTTTATTCTAGTCAAGGCCATCCTATTCAACTATTGTTGTACATATACTATTCTATTCACGTGTTCTTCAGATATAGTATATATTCTGTCCACATACTGTCCATAATGTTTATACATCACATCATATATTTATACTCCAGACTCCGACATTGCTCGTCCTATTATTTCTATATTTTATAATTCCATTCTTTTACTTTTAGATTTGTGTCTATTGTTGTGTATTGTCAGATATTACTGCACTGTTAGAGCTAGGTATACAAGCACTTCGCTACACCTGCAATAACATCTGCTAAATATGTGTATGGTGCCAATAATATTTGATTTGATTTAAATCGCCCAGTAACTGACGTGAATGATTGCAGTTGCTGATTTCACTGTCATTTTTTCAGTTACTGCAAACATGACATCCCATTTTCTCCAAAACACAACACAGTGGACGCAGGATATTTGTCCACATGATACAGCATGTTTTTAATGTATCAAAACTGTCAACACATTTTTAACCAAATGTGCAGTTTACTGCTCTTTTGCTTTGTAGGGTAATAATACTCATTGGATAGTTTTTTTTAAATGTATCTCTAAACTAATCAGATAATATGTATTTATTCATCCTTTGTCCAGCATTTGCTTTGCTACGCTATTATCTAAACTTTCCGCTTAACGAAGGTCAAAATAAAATGGAAGTTTACCGCGACCATGTAAATGTCAGTTTCTCGCCCAGCTGACAGTTTGGGTTTATACTTAGTGATATTAAGGATTAACTTTACTTGTTGGTAAAAAGATACATTAATCAATTCTGATTTGGTAAACATTATAACATGTATGGCTGTTGGCTTCCTCAATCCAATTTCACTGTGTGCGCATTAATAGTTCCGTATTAAAATGCCTTTACTTTGAGAAGCTTCCCTTTCCAAAGCAAAGTCCTCAGTGACATGCATCAAAATCAGAACAGCAGCCGTGTTGAAATGAAATAATAATTATATATGTATATATATATATGTTTTACTATGGTCACGGCCAGGTGCACATGAGCCTATTTTTTTATTTGATTTTTGTGCTATTTCTCTGTTGTCATAAACGTCTATTTGGAGCATTTGGCTGACGAGAGGGCAGCGGCCAGCCCCAGATTTTATGATGGGCTGAGCTGGGGTGGCACAAATTCAGATTCAAAATTAAACTTATATCGTCAAAGAGAGTGAGACCTGCTCTGACTCTGTCAGTCACTCAGTCAAAACAGAAAAACGGAAGGGTGGTGCCGAAAAAGAGAGACCAAAAAAGGGATGTTAACTGTGTGAAAATAAGCTACTTATTTGGTAAAAGTTCTGGTTCTGCTGGTCCGATTGCTGTGTCTCTGAGTAGTGACAGATCAGCTGCTGTGGTGCAGTCAAGGTAGGAAGAAAACAGAGAAAGACATGCTAATGCTCTGATACGCAGCCTACCAGTTATGCCTAATATTTTGGCTGTATATTGTATATTTCATAGTAGGCTAATTGGGGAAGGGGGATTCAGGGCAACATTTTGACACTAGGCTACTTGCAATATAGCCTAGCAAGTCATTAGATGGGAACAAACACACAAGAAATAAAAAATAAGAAATAAGAAGAACACGAGAAAGTAAGGAATCATAATATATACAGGAATGCTGATATGGTGATATATGTGATATAGTCATCAGGATATATGATAAACAGAGTAGCAGCAGCTTATATGATGATTGTATGTTAGTGGGTGTGTGTGTGTAGAGTCAGTATAAATGTATGTACATATTATGTGTATGATCAAATTATGAAATGAGTGTTTGTGTGTGTTGGAGTGTCAGTGTGCGTGAATGTGTAGGGCCCTGTGAGTGCGCATAGAGACTGTGCACATTTTTTAAATCAAATACAAGGGACAACTCAGATATTCCGTATAGCCATTTTGTTAGCTATTTAGTTTGCTATTTATCAGTCTTACGGCTTGGTGATAGAAGCTGTTCAGCAGCCTGTTGTCAGAATTATTGCACTGGTACCACTTGCTGTGCGAAAGCAGAGAGAACAGTCTACGGCTTAGGTCGCTGGAGTCTTTAACAATTTTCCGGGCCTTCCTTTCACACCGCCTGACATAGAAGTCCTGGATGGCGGGGAGCTCAGCACCAGCGATGTACTGGGCTGTCCGCACCACCCTCTGTAGCCCCATGTAATTGAGGGTGGTGGTATTGCCGTACCAAGCAGTGATGCAGCCAGTCAAGATGCTCTCAGTGGTACAGCTATAGAATTTTGGGAGGATTTGAGGGCCCATGCCAAACCTTTTCAACCTTGCTGTCATGCCTTCTTTTATGTCTGTTCGCCTTGTGTGTGGACCATTTTAAGTCCTCAGTGACTTGACTAATCGCGCTCTAGTGACTCCTTACCCAAACCAAACAGATGCTACAGATCTTTTTTTGTGAGAAGACCAATTTTCGGGATGTCTCATGGTCTGATGTCTCATGGTCTGATCTTAATGTTTTTCCTCATAATCCTGGACTGTCGGACCACCATTTTATTACGTTTGCAATTGCAACAAATAATCTGCTCAGAACCCAACCAAGGAACATCAAAAGTCGTGCTATAAATTCACAGACAACACAAAGATTCCTTGATGTCCTTCCAGATTCCCTCTGTCTACCCAAGGACGCCAGAGGACAAAAATCAGTTTAACCACCTAACTGAGGAGCTCAATTTAACCTTGCGCAATACCCTAGAAGCAGTTGCACCCCTAAAAACTAAAAACATTTCTCATAAGAAACTAGCTCCCTGGTACACAGAAAATACCCGAGCTCTGAAGCAAGCTTTCAGAAAATTGGAACGGAAATGGCGCCACACTCCTCTTTAAACCTGCGTATTCCTTCAAAGCTCAGTTGTCCTGAGTCTGCACAACTGTGCCAGGACCTAGGATCAAGAGAGACACTCAAGTGTTTAGTACTATATCTCTTGACACAATGATGAAAATAATCATGGCCTCTAAAACTTCAAACTGCATACTGGACCCTATTCCAACTAAACTACTGAAAGAGCTGCATCCTGTGCTTGGCCCTCCTATGTTGAACATAATAAATGTCTCTCTATCCACCCGATGTGTACGAAGCTCACTAAAAGTGGCAGTAATAAAGCCTCTCTTGAAAAAGCCAAACCTTGACCCAGGAAATATAAAAAACTATCGGCCTATATTGAATCTTCCATTCCTCTCAAAATATTTAGAAAAGGCTGTTGCGCAGTAACTCACTGCCTTCCTGAAGACAAACAATGTATACGAAATGCTTCAGTCTGGTTTTAGACCCCATCATAGCACTGATACTGCACTTGTGAAGGTGGTAAATGACCTTTTAATGGCATCAGACCGAGGCTCTGCATCTGTCCTCGTGCTCCTAGACCTTAGTGCTGCTTTGATACCATCGATCACCACATACTTTTGGAGAGATTGGAAACCCAAATTGGTCTACACGGACAAGTTCTGGCCTGGTTTAGATCTTATCTGTCGGAAAGATATCAGTTTGTCTCTGTGAATGGTTTGTCCTCTGACAAATCAACTGTAAATTTCGGTGTTCCTCAAGGTTCCGTTTTAGGACCACTATTGTTTTCACTATATATTTTACCTCTTGGGGATGTCATTCGAAAACATAATGTTAACTTTCACTGCTATGCGGATGACACACAGCTGTACATTTCAATGAAACATGGTGAAGCCCCAAAATTGCCCTCGCTAGAAGCATGTGTTTTAGACATAAGGAAGTGGATGGCTGAAAACTTTCTACTTTTAAACTCGGACAAAACAGAGATGCTTGTTCTAGGTCCCAAGAAACAAAGAGATCTTCTGTTGAATCTGACAATTAATCTTAATGGTTGTACAGTCGTCTCAAATACAACTGTGAAGGATCTCGGCATTACTCTGGACCCTGATCTCTCTTTTGAAGAACATATCAAGACCATTTCAAGGACAGCTTTTTTCCATCTACGTAACATTGCAAAAATCAGAAACTTTCTGTCCAAAAATGATGCAGAATAAATAATCCATGCTTTTGTCACTTCTAGGTTAGACTACCACAATGCTGTACTTTCCGGCTACCTGGATAAAGCACTAAATAAACTTCAGTTAGTGCTAAATATGGCTGCTACAATCCTGACTAGAACCAAAAAATGTGATCATATTACTCCAGTGCTAGCCTCCCTACACTGGCTTCCTGTCAAAGCAAGGGCTGATTTCAAGGTTTTACTGCTAACCTACAAAGCATTACATGGGCTTGCTCCTACCTATCTCTCTGATTTGGCCCTGCCGTATATACCTACATGTACGCTACGGTCACAAGACGCAGGCCTCCTAATTGTCCCTAGAATTTCTAAGCAAACAGCTGGAGGCAGGGCTTTCTCCTATAGAGCTCAATTTTTATGGAACGGTCTGCCTACCCATGTCAGGGACGCAAACTCGGTCTCAACCTTTCAGTCTTTACTGAAGACTCATCTCTTCAGTGGGTCATATGGTTGAGTGTAGTCTGGCCCAGGAGTGTGAAGGTGAACGGAAAGACTCTGGAGCAACGAACCGCCCTTGCTGTCTCTGCCTGGCCGGTTCCCCTCTTTCCACTGGGATTCTCTGCCTCTAACCCTATTACAGGGGCTGAGTCACTGGCTTACTGGGGCTCTCTCATACCGTCCCTGGGAGGGGTGCGTCACCTGAGTGGGTTGAGTCAATGATGTGATCATCCTGTCTGGGTTGGCGCCGCCCCCTTGGGTTGTGCTGTGGCGGAGATCTTTGTGGGCTATACTCAGCCTTGTCTCAGGATGGTAAGTTGGTGGTTGAAGATATCCCTCTAGTGGTGTGGAGGCTGTGCTTTGGCAAAGTGGATGGGGTTATATCCTTCCTGTTTGGCCCTGTCCGGGGGTGTCTCCTGACCCCTCCTGTCTCAGCCTTCAGTATTTATGCTGCAGTAGTTAATGTGTCAGGGGGCTAGGGTCAGTTTGTTATATCTGGAGTACTTCTCCTGTCCTATTCGGTGTCCTGTGTGAATTTAGTGTGCTCTCTCTAATTCTCTCTTTCTCTCTTTCTTTCTCTCTCTCGGAGGACCTGAGCCCTAGGACCATGCCTCAGAACTACCTGACATGATGACTCCTTGCTGTCCCCAGTCCACCTGGCCATGCTGCTGCTCCAGTTTCAACTGTTCTGCCTTATTATTATTGGACCATGCTGGTCATTTATTAACATTTGAACATCTTGGCCATGTTCTGTTATAATCTCCACCCGGCACAGCCAGAAGAGGACTGGCCACCCCACATAGCCTGGTTCCACTCTAGGTTTCTTCCTAGGTTTTGGCCTTTCTAGGGAGTTTTTCCTAGCCACCGTGCTTCTACACCTGCATTGCTTGCTGTTTGGGGTTTTAGGCTGGGTGTCTGTACAGCACTTTGAGATATCAGCTGATGTACGAAGGGCTATATAAATGACTTTGATTTGATTTGATTTGACAAACACTGCTTTAGCTCGACCACCTTCGACCGCAGATGCGGAAGTCTGACATAGTGCAGTGGATTGCAGTGGACTGATATGCAATGGATTGAGACACAGCCCATGCTAAACGTGTTAAAAAAGGAGGAGGACTATGTTTCACCAGTCACTTGTATAGTAAGTAAAAGTTGAGAAACGCTGTACTATAGTTGTCTGTGTTATGTGTCAGTAGCACATAACATAGGCAACATGTTGTTTCCATTTAAAAAGCAGTCTCAAACTACGCCTTGTCAATGCTATACGTCCTGGCCCTTGTTCAAAGCATTCCACTTGATACTGTCCTTTGAACCCAAAGTCCAACTCATAGTGTCCAAAAGGCCTTAAAATTAATGCTTTTACAATGTAGTTTGAAGTTTTAAACCATCAACCTTGATACATAAATATTCCATCCAGGTTCCAATCATGATTGTGACAATCAAAGAACGAACTGAGTTGATTCAGTCAGTGTGATGTGTCTGAGGCCATGTCACCCTATTATCTATAATGTGCACTACTTTTGACCAGAACCCATCCTACTATATAAGGGAATAGGGTGCCATTTGGGAAAGATCCCATGTCTCTGAGCTGATCACACAGTAACCTGGATGTCAGTCTCGTCTCGGCTTCAATCAGCCTCTTTCCTTTGATGATACAGCTTGCTAATGCATGCAGAGAAACACACTGAAACAGACTTGTATCCCCACAGGTTAATCATAAAATGCCCTTGAATTTTACAGCTGAGGTGTCCATACCAAATATTGCATGGCTGGAAAAGATTTGTTAAGGAGTGAGACCATTCAAACGTTCTACCAAAATCAGCAACTGTAGAGAAGAAAGTTACATTCAAACGAGCTTAAGGAACATTGGAGAAGTCCATGCTGCCCTTATGTCGACTACTTTGTTAATTCATGTGAATAAAATAACACAGCAGTCTTGTATGCCTAAAGTGTAACACGAACACACAAATATTGTGTGGCCTTGCAGCGGAACAAGGTGTTGAGAAAATTTAAAGAACTGAGAGGAGAGAAATTGAGTTATACTTGCCACTTAATTTCAATCAGTATACGATTACCCTTAAACTTAGTTTTTGTTGTACTTCCTCTCTTTCTAAACTTGTCAGTAGAACATCAGAAAATAGAGAGGGATATATACAGTGTACAGTGTATATACAGTATATACAGTGAGGGGAAAAAGTATTTGATCCCCTGCTGATTTTGTAAGTTTGCCCACTGACAAAGAAATGATCAGTCTACCATTTTAATGGTAGGTTTATTTGAACAGTGAGAGAAGAAAACAAAACAAAAATTCAGAAAAATGCATGTCAAAAATGTTATAAATTGATTTGCATTTTAATGTTGGAAATAAGTATAAGTAATTAAAAATTGTTTTTCAACCACTCCAAAATGTTCTTGTTAACAAACTATAGTTTTGGCAAGTCGGTTAGGACACCTACTTTGTGCATAACACAAGTAATTTTTCCACAATTGTTTACAGACAGATTACTTCACTTATAATTCACTGTATCATAATTCCAGTGGGTCAGAAGTGTATATACACTAAGTTGACTGTGCCTTTAAACAGCTTGGAAAATTTCTGAATATGATGTCACAGCATTAAAAGCTTCTGAAAGGCAAATTGACATAATTTGAGTGAATTGGAGGTGTACCTGTGGACGTATGTCAAGGCCTACCTTCAAATTCAGTGCCTCTTTGATTGACCTCATGGGATATCCAAAAGAAATCAGCAAATACCTCAGAAAAAAATTGTAGACCTGCACAAGTCTGGTTCATCCTCAGAGCATTCTGTTGTTGGCATACACCACACCATTCTGTTGTTGGCATACACCACACCATTCTGTTGTTGGCATACACCACACCATTCTGTTGTTGGCATACACCACACCATTCTGTTGTTGGCATACACCACACCAAAACAGAAAAACTGCTTTTCAACATATTTATTTTAACTAGGCAAGTCAATTAAGGACAAATTCTTATTTACAATGACAGCCTAGGAACAGTGGGTTAAACACCTTGTTCAGGAGCAGAGATTTGATCTTGCAATCTTTTGGTTTCTAGTCCAACACTCTAACCACTAGGCTACCTGCCACTCCAAAGATAATACAATATTTTTGAAAGGAAAACTGATTCACTCATATTGTAATTAATTATACGTCATATTTAATACAAATCAGGAAACACTGGACAAAATGCTTTAAGCTTGTGGAAGTGCTATATGGGGTTCATCATACCAAATCAAACGTGTGAGTACTGCACCATGCCGTATCAAATTCTAACTTAAAGCTATAGACTTCTTATTTGCACTGCTGAGGCATTCATCGTGTGATAGAATCCTTTGAGTATTTTGCAGGGTGGTAGGGAGGCACCATGCCAATGAGCATACCTATGATGTTGTCTTGTATGGCTCAGATGGTAAAGCATGGCATTGTTGCAACCAGGGTTGTGGGTTCAATTCCTGGGGCCAAACCAGTAAAATGTATACACACATGACATTAAGTGGATAAAAGCATCTGCTAAATGGAATATATTATATTATGTGACCATGAAAACAATTAGCTGAAACTGACCTAGATGACTAAACAGACCACATTATCAGATGATTCCATTGTTTTGTTTTCACCAAACAATCCACATGGAAAGAATTTTCAATAACAACCAGTTCTGGCGACAACATTTTTTTTCTTCTATAGTTTCAAGTGCACATGCAATAGTGTATACTTTTCTTGATTGGCTCATGAGAATTAGTTTTCTCTAAACAAGAAAACCACAGAAACTAAATCTGACAAAAGCTCAACATTATCCCTCTGGATGACAGCAAATACTGAGGATCAACTACATTAAACAATAGAGAAAAGCCTAAGCCCTACATTATAGCAAGAGACTGAAAATTATGGAGAATGTGTCACCCCAATAAAAAGTTATAAATTAACTGACATTGTCAGGGATTTGTAGAACAAAGTAAGGGATTGTGAGGATATTGTCTAGGCTATAAGCCTAATATATTTAAAATTACATTTGAAAGATTAAATATAGCAAGTGAATATGTTGCGTATTGCCTTCAGTCAGTGGACATACAGCACAGAGCTTGTAGCTATTGATTCAGTGGTAAACAGAGAGATGATTTCTCTGTGTGTCTGTGGTTAGTTCCCATAATTAACATCACAACTCAAAGACAGGGTGGTGGATTAGAATAGCACATTTAATAAATAACCTGTGCCTGCCAGGTTAGGGTTAAAACAAAATTGTGAATCGTTTGGCGAGGCCCGAGGAAAGGGTTGGGAAACCCTATGTAACAGTATAACTTTAGACCGTCCCCTCGCCCATACCCGGGCGCGAACCAGGGACCCTCTGCACACATCAACAACTGACACCCACAAAGCATCGTTACCCATCGCTCCACAAAAGCCGCGGCCCTTGCAGAGCAAGCACTTCAAGGTTTCAGAGCAAGTGACCTTTTGTTTCACCTTTTGAAACACTATTTAGCGCGCACCACCGCTAACTAGCTAGCTATTTCACATCCGTTCCACATGGCTGAGTCAAATAGGAATCCTGACTAATCAAGTGGTGATTAAAGAGCTCAACCATGTGCTTCTTGTCAGTAACAACCACATAATCAACATTAAGGGACATGGGCAGCTGTGAGGAGGAAGGTTTATTCTCCAGGGGCCTCATTTATAAAAATGTTCTTAGATTTATACTTGAACTTAGTCGTAAGATAATTTCTGACGGTGTTCTTGCGTTCTATTCATAAAAGATACTGAGCATGAAAAACCTTTCTTACGCAGGTTCTAAGAAGCCCATTTATAACTTATGCACCTGTGATCTATAAATCTCAATTAACTTCAAATTGACGGCACCTGAAAGTGCCTAACAATCAGCGATTTCCTCTTATAGAATGCTTGCACAAATTAGGGTTTAGTTAGGAATAGCCATGGACCAAAAGAGAAAAGCAAACTTTTTGTAAGACGAGATCATGGTGATGGTAGAGGAGATTGAAGACAAGCAATCATTTTTTGCCCAGTGGGTAGTGTTTGTTGCTGCTTCCAGAGCTCCACTTACACTCGTTCCCGCTCTTCTACGGGGCTTGCCTGATGAGCTGTGCATCTGTGGTGGATTTAGCCATTTTATTTTAAAATCCACAACATCAGACACACTCTCCTCTGGGTCAATGGCATGTCGGTAAACAGACAACTTTTGTGGCTCAATTAAATACCATGTATTTTGGGAGTACATTATTTTTGGCTACTTCCACTCGTTCCCACCATCACACAGGTGACAGGATGGCATAACATTGTGGCCGTGGCGGTTATAACTTTGGAGTGTTTTTGTTTTGATGTGATTGTGTATTCTAATCTTACCCTATTCCAGGGTTGCCCATTTTGGTGGTATGTTCATCAATAGATAATATAATTTTGAAAGCCTCTGGCAGGCCAAACCAAATGTTGCCGAGGGCCAAGTTTGACAAAATAATATATTACTGTCTGACTGATTATCAAATCTACAGTCAGCTCTGTGTCCACTCATCAGAATATAGAGCGGTCATTAATCAACACAACGTGATGAAGTGATCCATCCCCTTGATGACAGCCAGTGTGTATTCAACAGCTCTCCCACACTATTCTAACAACTATAATCTATGTTTAAAACTGTAATGTGTTGAGCATTTCCTTCAAATGGTTTGACATGGGAGAGGTTTTTCCAAGGTCAATAATGGATTAAAACACATGAAGTTGTTTCGTAGTCCTATAATGTAGTGACTCAGGTTACTTTGATGTGACAATATTTCCATCACTGTGTATGGTGTACTGAACAAAATGAGGTACTGAACAAAAATGAAGTACTGAACAAAATGAAATCACATTGTTGAAAACATTTTCTTTTCCATTTTGACATCTGTTCTTTGATTTTAAACTGGGTTGTAATTTGTTACCTGGAGCAGGAGAGAGAAGGCATTTGATGTATCAATTGTCAGAGTAAACCTCTATAGAGGAGTGTCTGCCCAATCTCAAGTTCATTACCTGACCTGATCAAGCCACATAGTCAGGAAAACTCAGGACCCTACACATTTTGAAGGATGATTTCCTTGTTTTAATTACGGTTCTGTAGTGTTGGTATTCAGACCCTCCCTATGATGTAATGGGGCATCCATCCATCAACCCCCAACAACTATCTCTGTATTTCTCTCTCTTTTTCTCTCTCTCTCTGTTTCTATCTATCTATTTCTCCTCCCTCCCATTGACATTGCTAGATATTTGTAATTGATGTAAAGGAAGGAAGAAGGAGAGGAAGAGGGCTGCAGCAACACAACAGGAGATTGAAATAAGAACCCCACATTTTTCAGCTCATCTCCTCCAGATGGTGACCTGATGCAAGCCCTAAAGGTCTCATAGGGCTCTTGTCAAAGTAGTACACGGTATAGGGTATAGGGTGGCATTTGGTATGCAAACAGAGTGTTCCAGGGTTCCAGGCATGGTCATGCTGGAGCCATTCTTCACAGATAGCCAGGCAGGAAGAACTTAAGTGGAAGTTTGTATTGTAAACACATATGTTCCAACTGAGTGTGTTCACATCATGGTTCCCTCCCTCTCTCCCCTCTTACTGTACAGCTGATCAATGGCATAACCTTGTTTCTCTGGACCACGCAAAGTATAGACTACCAATAGCTGTCCATGGTGCTGAAATTGTGACGTCTATAGTTGCCTGCAAGACCTATTGAATCAATGATAAGCTTTCTGTGGTGCCAGGGCATGAATAGCTTTGCTTTAGCTAAAGGCTATGTGTCACACCCTGACCATAGTTTCCTTTGTATGTTTCTATGTTTTGTTTGGTCAGGGTGTGATCTGAGTGGGCATTCTATGTTGTGTGTCTAGTTTGTCTGTTTCTGTGTTTGGCCTGATATGGTTCTCAATCAGAGGCAGGTGTTAGTCATTGTCTCTGATTGGGAACCATATTTAGGTAGCCTGTTTGGTGTTGGGTTTGGTGGGTGATTGTCCTTGTTCTGTCTCTGTGTTACTTTGCACCAGTATTAGGCTGTTTTGGTTTTTGTGTTACGGTTTTTGTATTTGATTCATTAAACATGGATCGCAATATCCACGCTGCATTTTGGTCTGACTCTCCTTCACATAAAGAAAACAGTTACACTATGTTAAGCCTAACGTTTCACTAAGCTATACATGGTGTCACAATTACCGTCATTTTTAGACTGCTGGCTGGTGGTAATAATGGAATTACTTGTTCAGTAATTAAAGTAGGAAATTCAAATATTATAGATTGTAAATAATTGATAGATGCAACAGCATGCTAATCAGCTACCAATAGATTTTTTTAAATATACAACTGTCAAGTGGGCTACCTGAACCTGCATGACATGAGCCGTCCTTACACGCAGCATTAAGGACACCATTCTAATATTCCTATCAAATCAATCAAATCAAACTGTATTTTATTTGGTTAGCAGATGTTAATGAGAGTGTAGCGAAATGTTTGTGCTTCTAGTTCCGATAGTGCAGTAATATCTAACAAGTAATCTAACAATTCCCCAACAACTACCTAATACACACAAATCTAAAGGGGTGAATGAGAACATGTACATGTAAGTGTATGGATGAGCAATGGCCGAGCGGCATAGGCAAGGTGCAATAGAGAGCAGGTAGTTTGCCCCCGTCTCCCGCTTGATGATGAGCTTGGAGGGAACTATGGTGTTGAATGCGGGGCCCGTTGTCAATGAACAAGGTTGCATGAATTGAATTGCACTTCCCCCTTTTGCCCCCAGAGCTTCCTATAAAGTTAATATCTTTCTGTAGCATTTTGAGGCGGCAATTAAAAGGAGAATAAGAGGCTCAATGAAAGATGTTACAGAACTGCTGTATTTCAAGCACAACTCCCTTCTGCCCAGTTTCCCTGATGTTGCTATGGCAATCAAGCAGATTCTGCAGAGAGATCATTTTCTAAACTAAAATTCATAAAGAACTACCTAAAATGCATTAGGCTCTCGGTCTGACGTGCGCTTTTGAACACCTGATAATGTGCCACTCATTGGACTGGCGCAGTGGTAGCCTTGACCATGGCATTTGTTCTCTGATATCCCCTTATACTTTCAATCAGTTTATTTTTTATTTTTCACTTTTTCAGTCACATTCCTGAAGCTTAAGAAACAAACACGTAGCTTCCTAGTACATGTGGAAATTAAAAAAGTTTATGAATGACTTTTTGGAGGGTTACATTCAAAGGTTGTGGGCCTCACCGCCTTGTAGGGCTTCATGGGTGTCCGGTATGCCAGTGCAGCTGATGAGCTTACTCTACTGTACTGCACCTGGTCATTCACATGATGTAACCATCCCAAAAAATGTTTTAAATTTACTGGAAGAGTTTTCTCCTAAATTAACTAGGAGTTGCAGATTATGCCAAAGGCATGAACTGTTTTTCAAACTGTGATTTATTTGATATTAATCATATTCTTCAAATAGTTTTCCAGAGATCTCCTCACTCACATCACACATATGTGGCTTTACCTGTATTTAAACCTAAACTAAACTATAGTCTGAAAGACAAATGAGATGTCAAGCTTGTGTGTGTATCCCTAGGAATCCAAATCCAATCCATTAAGTCTAGTGGGAGCTTTCTCAGAAAATATAAAATATGAACCCCGAATGCTTTGGTAAAGCAAAGCCAAATACAAGACACCGCAGGGCTTATAATTTGTTTAGTATTCCAGTCTTGTTCTTTACATAGGAACTAGCCTACATTAAACAATTTTTCTTGAACAGAAAAGTGATTACATACAAGTCTTGAGTGTGTGCGTTACCTTCCGGAGCAACACAGTATTTTGTGCTTGGGTGGCTTCTATACTTTAGCTTCCAGTGATGTGTGATACCAGACCTACAGCCCCTTAGGCACTTCCTGTACTACACAGGTACCTCTGTGCACTGCCTCTGCCTGGAACAAGTACAATTGCAGCTTTGAAGCCTTGAAGCTGGTTGGCTTTGGTTGGCCTGTCCTTTGACATGGGCTTTGTCCCAAATGGCAGCCTATTCCATGTATAGTACACCAGTCATAAGGCTCTGGTCAAAAGTAGTGCACTATGTAGGAAATAGGGTGCCATTTAGGACCCATCTATGGTCTGTGTCACTACATGCTGTGTTATGCGTGTGTTTAATCTCAGCTACATCAGAGCAATATGGTTCTAGCGCTGTAGCCACAACACTCTGGACAGTGTCACTGGTGAAATGCATAAAACTGCTGCTAAACAGACTTATATAAGAGATGGTGAGAGATAGAAAGAGAGAGAAGGATGGAGGGTGAGACAGAGGGAGGGAGAAAGAAAGATGAAGCGAGAGAGTGATCGGGGGGTGGAGGGGAGATGGAGAGAGATGTACTGTTGGGAGATAGATGGAGGTAGAGAAAAGTCCACATGCATTCCAAACAAAAGTTCTGGAATGCAATGAAAGGTCAGAAAAGATTGTGTTTATTGCTGCTGTCCAAGTAAATATGCCAGAGAGAGCCTTTGATCTCGAGACTGTTCTTCTACGTATTTATGAGAACACTAGCTTTCGCTGCTGTTTACCTATCTTTCCTAATATACTGTTCCTAAACTCATGCAATCTCAATGGTGAAAATGCTTAATCATCCAGACAACCTCTCTATCAGAGGTATGAGAGAGGAATGCCGTCTGACTCAGCTCAGCCCAGACATGATACCCTACTTTGGTCTGCTCTCTGCTGCCTCACTGATAAACCCTTACTCTGTATAGACCTGGGCCGGTTAAATGGAGATGACCTGCTGGTTTTGGATGTTGATTACTGTCCTCTCAATAAACCAGTGCTACCGCTTCACCAGAGGAACGAAGTAAGTCTGTCCCAACCCAGCCATGATGATGCCCTTTGTGGTCTGCTCTCTGCTACTTCTCTGATAAGCTCCTATGTTTATAGCATCCTGTGGCCTCCTGCAGATGTCATGCTGGGTTTAGGATGTCGATTACCATCCGCACAATAAAGCAGAATTTCATTTGAACACCAGCAGACCCCATGCTGCACTGCATGTTAGCCATGTAAGTGGTTCATGAAGTCGGAAAGTGGATTGTGGAATGAATAACGTTATGGATAAAGGGGCATCATGTTATATTATTCATGGTTGATGGGATTGTAATATAATCAATTGAGTAGGTGTGTGTGATGGAAAGGTCACACAGGTCAGTTGATCACAGGTTAAGGTCAGGGGTCAAGTGTCACAGGTTAAGTGATGTTTTATCTCACAGCCATACATGGTTCAATCCAGACAGACAGGTAAGGGCACAACCACTCAAACGATTTCGCAATGGATGAGCTGTCTCACCTTGTTATCCCACACTCCAGTATTGCTAAATTGTAAATATTTTGCCACTATGGCCTATTCATTGCCTTATCTCCCTAATCTTAAAACATTTGCACACACTGTATATAGACTTTTCTATTGTGTCATTTACTGTATGTTTGTTTATCCCATGTGTAACTCTGTGTTGTCTGTGTCACACTGCTTTGCTTTATCTTGGCCAGGTCGCAGTGGTAAATGAGAACTTGTTCTCAACTGGCCTATCTGGTTAAAAAAAAGGTGAACTTTAAAAAAACATTTTAAAAAATGATTGGTTTGTCTCTGGGAAAGGTAATTTCCCCCTCGCCCCTGACAATCAAACCTTCAATTCTGCACACCTTACCAGACACAGGCATCTGTTTTCGAGTCTAAAGAGATAAAACAAATTGTTAGCTTTGTGTTTAATTAGTGTCAGTAGATTTGAAGGAAAAGTTTGGAAAGATAATGCAAGACACGAGCAAGGGAGGATTAATGGACAACTCAAATGTTTTGGTGATGACAAGAAACTTAGTCCATATAACATTTTTTTTTCAGTTCGCTGACATTTCTTAGATTCACTTACAATGAACATACTTTGTCAAATGCATGAAAGTGCTACTATAAAAACACAAATACTGACATATCTGAATCAGAATATGATAACTTCAAAAACATTGTAATTAATTATTCTGTGAAAGCAGCTGCAAAGCCAAATGGTTAAATCAAGGAGACTTCATGACTTCATATAATAACAAAACAGAATTTAAAAACATCTCTAAAAGAAGGGTGAACAATCCTAAATGATTGTAATGTAGAAACACACATTTTCCCTTTAGTGTGTCGTTATTGCACAAACCTGGAGTAGATTCATGAAAAGCAGTGGTTATGGGTCAGTAAGGGGCATAGGAGTCAGAGTTCAGAGTGTAATGGGGACTAAGTGTGTAAACATATTCTGATCTCTCTTACCTCAACCCTACTGTCCTTCTCCCATCCTCCCATCCGTGGGGCTGGAGTCACTGGACTAGTCTGGTCTGGTCGCAGATCTGTTTGTACTGTCTTGCCAACTCATGTCCTAAAGTCAAGAAAAGGCAAGTGTGTGAGGTGTGTGTGTGTGGTTTATTTTAGAATGCATTGTTTGGAATTATAATGACCCAAACGAAGCTGGGCGGTTAGTCTGCTTTGACGCCTTGCTCAATTAGAACGGAATATTCTTTTGCAATTTATCGCTTGTACTGTAATCACGTGAAATAATAGCAATGATTGAAATGGAAGAGGTAAGGGTTGAGGCTTTACCATAAATGCAAAATTAGACAAATTCATCCACTTATGGAAACAACATCACTATCAGCAAAGATGATTGGAAATATGGACTATCCTGCTAGCATACAGTCACTGCTCTACATGTCCCGTCCTTTCCACCCGCTTCGCTCTGCTTGCTTCACCCGCTTCTGTTTTCCGCTTCATAATATGTCTTGCCAACTCCTATCGTATGTCTGCCAACTCCTATAGTATGTGTTGTCAACTCCTTTAGTATGTCTTGCCAGCTCCTATAGTACGTCTTGCCAACTCCTATAGTGTGTCTTGCCAACTACTATGGTTGTTGTCATGCCATACATATGAGACAACCACCATATAGAGGTGGTATATAACACAAACAGATCTGAGACCAGACTAGTGTCTCCAGTCACACGGATGAAAGGACTGAGGTACAAGGGATCAGTACTGTTTAGACACACATTGTCCAATTACACTCTGCCCTCTGATCCCTATGATACTGTTGACTCTTCAGGAATGTACAGTAACAGATCTGGGACCTGGCTATCACTAGACTACTGCAACCTGATGCCACACAGCACAGGCCACTGTCTATCGCTCTGCTACCCATACAAAGGAAGGGGGACAGAACAGAGGACAAACAAACATCTCATAATGCTTTCATAAGCCAGATGGAATTCCCAAGCAAATGTGGGAAAGGGGATATAAACTTCCATCTGCATTTGATATAAAATGGCAGAGACAGACGATACCCGTGAAATCAATGCGATGCAGGGGACTCTCCCATCACTATGACGTGGTGACAACATGTGAAACTGTATCCGTATCAAATCTAAACCCTGGTGGGGTTCTAGCTCTGCATAACTGTTTATGTAGAAAAAGTATGGGTCCACGTGATGTAACCTATATTGTAAACAGAGCACAGAATGTCCATTTTACATTGGAGTCATTAGCAGACACTCTTATCCAGAGCAACTTACAGGATAAAATAGGGTTAAGTGCCTTGATCCAGGGCACATCAACATATTTTTCACGTAGTTGGCTCAGGGATTCAAACCAGCAACCTTGTGGTTACTGGCCCAACTCTCTTAACCCCTATGCTACCTACCACCCCATAACCTGGACAGGACACAAACTTCACAGTTATTAAAAGATGGAGGATGGGGTTGAGGACAGTGGTTGAGGGCGAGGTTGAGGACGAGGGTTGAGGTTGGAGGTTGAAGTCAGGGGTTGAGAACGGTGGTTGAGGTCGGGGTTGAGGACGAGGGTTGAGGATGGACGGGGTGAGGAGGTTAATGAACTGTCAAACAGGTAAACACTTTACATTAACATGAACTTAAAAGGATTTATGAAGAGAATCATGAGAACTATTAATGATCTGATTAGGCCCGCAGTCGACATTCGATGGGGTTGAGGTCAGGGTTCTGTGCAGGCCAGTCAAGTTCTTCCACACTGATCTCGACAAACCATTTCTGTATGGACCTCGTTTTGTGCACAGGGGCATTGTGATGCTGAAACAGGAAAGGGCCTTCCCCAATCTTTTGCCATAAAGTTGGAAGCACAGAATAGTCTAGAATGTCATTGTAAACTGTAGCATTAAGATTTCTCTTCAGCGGAACTAAGGGGCCTAGACTGAACCATGAAAAACCGCCACAGACTAATATTCCTCATCCACCAAACTTTACAGTTGGCACTATGCATTGGGGCAGGTAGTGTTCTCCTGTCATCCGCC
The DNA here is from genome assembly GCF_036934945.1 of Oncorhynchus masou masou. Taxonomy (NCBI): domain Eukaryota; kingdom Metazoa; phylum Chordata; class Actinopteri; order Salmoniformes; family Salmonidae; genus Oncorhynchus; species Oncorhynchus masou. The sequence continues at coordinate 24,875,366 of NC_088217.1, read as the reverse complement.
GAACCCAGGATCGTCCGTCAGACTGCCAGATGGTGAAGTTTGATTCATCACTCCAGAGAACGCGTTTCCACTGCTCCAGAGTCCAATGGCAGCAAGCTTTACACCACTTCAGCCGACGATTGGCATTGCATATGGTGATCATAGGCTTGAGTGAGGCTGCTCGGCCATGGAAACCCATCTCATGAAGCTCCCGACGAACAGTTATTGTGCTGACGTTGCTTCCAGAGGCAGTTTGGAACTCTGTAGTAAGTTTTGCAATCGAGGACAGACGATTTTTAAATGCTACGCTCTTCAGAACTTGACGGTCTTGTTCTGTGAGCTTGTGTGGCCTACCACTTCGCAGCTGAGTTGTTGTTGCTCCTAGACATTTCCACTTCACAATAACAGCACTTACAGTTGGCAGGGGCAACTCAAGCAGGGCAGAAATTTGATGAACTCGCTTTTGGAAATGTGGCATCCTATGACAAGTGCCACGTTGAAAGTCACTGAGCTCTTTAGTAATTCCATTCTACTATCAATGTTACTTTATGGAGATTGCATGGCTGTGTGTACGATTTTATACACCGGTCAGCAACAGGTGTGACTGAAATAGTCATATCCACTAATTTGGAGGGCTGTTCACATAGTTTTGTATATATAGTGTACGTTGTGTTGTATGTTGTAACTAAGGACAGGAGTTGAACATTAGCTATATATATGCTATAGAGCAATGCATCGGATTACTTTCTATTCAATTCATCAATGTGTTGTCCCTGTCCAAATAATCAATATATTCAATAAATTAGACGTGAGGGATACTGGACATATAGACATGCTGATGCCCCTGTACTGATCCTTCTGTGGTTCCTGCAATACGCTACTGAAAGGAAGTATCACGTTAACTCCATTAACATGACACCTGACCTTGGGCTCACACTGTGGAGCTTCCCTGGAGCTCACCTACCCCCACCCCCATGCATACGCACACACAGAGCAAATCCACTACAGCAAAATCACTTACTCCCTGCCCTCACGACTGCTACCTTCTATTACTAAGGTGCTGCTATGTTGACATGCTACATGTTAATTCAATGTTCTTATGTAAATTCATGTCATGTCATGTGTGACCACACATTTTTAATTGTCATGTGTGCTGCTGTACAGGTAATAGATTGTGTACCTGTGGCTTGTATTCAGGACCTGAATCAATGCATTTTGTTGATGGAGGTCCTGCATGCTTTGATTTTAGGCAGAGTTTGAGAAATAGATACAGCATGAAGGGGGAAAGCAGGGTCCTGTCTCTTTCACCTATCCTCTTAGGTCATAGAGCTTAAATTTTAATAATACAGAAAGATTTTTTTTTAACACACTTCCAGCCTAATGCACCAAGAGTTGCTGAATATCTTTCCAGTTTCAGGCCACAGGCACACAGTACCTCTCTCAGTCCCAAAGTATTAATATTTGTGTCTGAGGGGGTATGTATTGACTACCATCACCTGTAATACTCATGCCCTGCTCTAAGGGACATCGGTGAGAGGAGATGTTCGTCATGTCCTGTCTCTCTACTCCTGTCTCTCATGCTATTGCATGAGCCATTCACATAATTTACTACTTCACATAATTTAAATAATCCATCCAAATTCTGGCAAGTAGTGAAAGGTTTGGAGTACAAAAAAGATACACAGCTTCCAAAACAATTGTTGGTAGACACACAGCTTGTAACTGAGAGAACCTCCATTCTGAAAGCCTTGAATCAGCATTTTTTAGACGCAGGCAGTTTATTTGAAAAGGTCAAAGGTATAATTGAGCCACCTATACATTTACCTGACTCCCATGTGCACTCCTTCACCAGGTTCTCCTTTTCAACCTTCTCTGTTTCAGAAATGTGTAAAGCCCTGAAAGAAATTGATGGAAAAAAATCCCCTGTCCCTGATGAACTAGACCTCGCCTCCTACACCTAGCCACAGACATCATTGCTCCCCCTTAACATGTATTTTTAACCTTACACTTGATGTTAAGAAAATCCCCAAGTTATGGAAATCTGCTTTTGTACTGCCTTTCCTGAAAGGTGGAGATCCTTCGCTACTTGACAACTATCGGCCCATATCAAAATTGTCTGTACTGTCAAAGTTACTGGAGTCCTTAATTAGCTGGCAGCTAAAGGCCTACTTCCAAGAAAACAACATCTTAAATGGAAGGCAATCAGGTTTTCGGTCTGGCCACAGCACTGTTATTAAGGGTGTGTACTGGAGGCGAAGTCAGGTGCAGGAGGGCAGAGTGTTGTGAACAGGCACTTTTTATTCCGGTCCAACGAAAGCGCAAAAGTACATAAACGTGCCCAAACACGGAACATAAACAAAAGTATGGCGCGTAACAACACCCACATAATATAAATACAATTTCACACAAAGACATGGAGAAGAACAAAGGACTAAATACATGCAGTGTGATTAGGGAATGAAACCCAGGTGTGTATGGAACAAAACAAATGGTAATATGAAAAATGGAGCAGCGATGGCTAGAAAGCCGGTGACGTGGATCGCCGAACACCACCCGAACAAGGAGAGGAGCCGACTTCAGCGACGTCGATCGCCGAACACCACCCGAATTAGGAGAGGAGCAGACTTCAGCGACGTCGATCGCCGAACACCGCCCGAACAAGGAGAGGAGCCAACTTCAGCGACGTCGATCGCCGAACACCACCCGAACAAGGAGAGGAGCAGACTTCAGCAACGTCGTTCACCGAACACCACCCGAACAAGGAGAGGAGCCGATTTCAGCGACGTCGTTCACCGAACACCACCCGAACAAGGAGAGGAGCAGACTTCAGCGACGTCGTTCACCGAACACCACCCGAACAAGGAGAGGAGCAGACTTCAGCGACGTCGTTCACCGAACACCACCCGAACAAGGAGAGGAGCAGACTTCAGCAACGTCGTTCACCGAACACCACCCGAACAAGGAGAGGAGCAGACTTCAGCAACGTCGTTCACCGAACACCACCCGAACAAGGAGAGGAGCAGACTTCAGCAACGTCGTTCACCGAACACCACCCGAATTAGGAGAGGAGCAGACTTCAGCGACGTCGATCGCCGAACACCGCCCGAACAAGGAGAGGAGCCAACTTCGTCGACCGAACACCACCCGAACAAGGAGAGGAGCAGACTTCAGCAACGTCGTTCACCGAACACCACCCGAACAAGGAGAGGAGCCGATTTCAGCGACGTCGTTCACCGAACACCACCCGAACAAGGAGAGGAGCAGACTTCAGCGACGTCGTTCACCGAACACCACCCGAACAAGAAGAGGAGCAGACTTCAGCAACGTCGTTCGCCGAACACCACCCGAACTAGGAGAGGAGCCGAATTCGCCGAACACCACCCGAAGTAGGAGAGGAGCCAAATTCAGCGACGTCGATCGCCGAACACCACCCGAACAAGGAGAGGAGCCGACTTCAGCGGAAGTCATGACAACTGTTTCAGCAACATTGAAGGTTTTAAATGACATCCACAGAATCTGTATGATTCCAAATTCGGGTAAAACAAAATACATGGTATTTTCAAATGCTAGCCATGTTACTAATCATGTCATTGCAACATTGGCTGGACATACTATAGAGCAAGTTAAAGCGTACAAATATTTGGGTGTGTGGGTTGATAATAAGCTGAGCTTCACTGTTCATGTAGAGAATTACACACCCTTCTTTTGGAAAAACTGACCACGACTCCATTTTGATGCTCCCAGCCTATAGACAGAGACTAAAACAGGATTCCACGCTTCAAGATTGCTTCGGTCACGTGGATTGGGATATGTTCCGCAATGCGTCCAACAACAACAACATTGACGAATACGCTGATTCGGTGAGCGAGTTTATTAGCAAGTGCATCGGCGATGTCGTACCCACAGCAACTATTAAAATATTCCCAAACCAGAAACCATGGATTCATGGCAGCATTCACGCAAAACTGAAAGCGCGAACCACTGCTTTTAACCAGGGCAAGGTGACCGGAAACATGACAGAATACAAACAGCGTAGCTATTCCCTCTGCAAGGCAATCAAACAAGCTAAGCGTCAGTATAGAGACAAAGTAGAGTCGCAATTCAACGGCTCAGACACGAGAGGTATGTGGCAGGGTCTACAGTCATTCACGGACTATAAAAGAAAAACCAGCCCCGTCGCGGACCATGATGCCTTTTTTGCTTGCTTTGAGGACAAAACAGTACCACTGACACGGCCCGCTACCAAAACCTGTGGGCTCTCCTTCACTGTAGCCAACGTGAGTAAAACATTTAAACGTGTTAACCCTCGCAAGGCTGCTGGCCCAGATGGCATCCCCAGCCGCGTCCTCAGAGCATGCTCAGACCAGCCGGCTGGTGTTTTTACAGACATATTCAATCAATCCTTATCCCAGTCTGCTGTTCCCACATGCTTCAAGAGGGCCACCATTTTTCCTGTTCCCAAGAAAGCTAAGGTAACTGAGCTAAACGACTACCTCCCCATAGCACTCACTTCCGTCATCATGAAGTGCTTTGAGAGACTAGTCAAGGACCATATCACCTCCACCCTACCGACACCCTAGACCCACTCCAATTTGCTTACCGCCCCAATAGGTCCACAGACGACACAATCGCAATCACACTGCACACTAGTACCCTCCAAACCCATCTGCTCAAGAGTGAATACCTATCCTGAGAGGTTGCTGTTCATCAACTACAGCTCAGCATTTAACACCATACCTACCCTCCAAACTCAGTGGTCTTGATTCAAGCTCAAGACCCTGGGGTGTCTCACACTCAATGTCAACAAAACAAAGGAGATGATCGTGGACTTCAGAAACAGCAGAGGGAGCACCCCTCTGCAACTGGGCATAGTCGAAACTAGAAGGACTCCCATTAACATCTGCTAACCATTTGGTGACAAATAAAATTTGATTAGATTTAGGCAGCTTTTTTCCACCAGTTTTGTGTGGGATCTTGATTTTGTATAGTTGCTGTGTAGCCTGCAGAACTTTACTTTGTTTTGTATTTTGTTGGTTTTTCGGTGTTCATTTTAATAAAAGTAAGATCTCCACCTTGGTCTCCTCCCACTGATCCAGGAGACAGAAGCCTGCCATGGAAGCAGGCGGGGGCCCCACAAGGGTGCGGTTCAAAACATTTTGGGGGAGGGGCCTCTCCTGTGAACCAGAGCCAGTCCCTGTTCACCGAGGGTTGAACCAGAGCCACTGCGTGAAGGGAGTAAATCAGAGACATGCACACTCCAACTCAATCATCAAGTTTCATCATCATCAATCATCATCCAGCGACGGTCGCCAGTCCGTGCCTCCAGCGACGGTCGGAAGTCAGGAGCCTCCTGCGACAGTTCCCAGTCCGGAGCCTCCAGCGAGGGTTCCCAGTCCGGAGTCTCTGGCGATGATCTACAGTCCGGAGTCCCCTGTCTCCTGCGACGATCTAAGACCTCTTGACTTTTTCCACATTTTGTTACGTTACAGCCTTCTAAAATGGATGAAATCGTTTCCCCCCTTATCAATCTACCCACAATACCCCATAATGACAAACCAAAAACAGTTTCTATATTATTTTTTCAAAAGTATTAAAATTTTAAACTGAAATATCTAATTTACATAAGTATTCAGACCCTTTACTCAGTACTTTGTTGTAGCACCTTCGGCAGATATTACAGCTTTGAGTCTTCTTGGGTATGAAGCTACAAGCTTGGCACACCTTTATTTGGGGGGTATCTCAAATTTTCCCCTGCAAATCATTTCAAGTTCTGTCAGGTTGGATGAGGAGTGTCACTGCACAGCTATTTTCAGGTCTCTCCAGAGATTTTCGATTGGGTTCAAGTAAGGTCTCTAACTGGGCCACTCAAGAACATTCAGAGACTTGACCCTGCGCTGTCTTGGCTGTGTGCTTAGGGTCATTGTCCTGTTAGAGGGTGAACCTTCACCCCAGTTTGAGGTCCTGAGCGCTCTGGAGCAGGTTTTCATCAAGGATCTCTCTGTGCTTTGCTCTGTTCATTTTTGCATCGATCTTGACTAGTCTCCCAGTCACTTTACTTTTGGACAGATCGCCTTGGTTGCCTTGCAGATTGCCTTGGTACAAAGACCTTTATGTTGACAGAGTGAATTAGAGGGATTAAGGGTGTTTCACACTAATAACCACCGCAATGTTGTCAGTCATTTATCACTCGATTTAACCCAGTGTGATTTAACTGTTTACATAGCTCTAATCACACACACACAGACACAGACACAGACAGAGACAGAGACAGACAGACAGAGACAGAGACAGAGACAGACAGACAGACAGAGACAGAAATTGAGCATAAAGGAGAGAGAAAGAGCACATGACAGCCTGTGAGTGGATATCAAGGGGTAATGCACAACAGCATGGACATAGACAGGGGTTAATGGGCCTGAACCTTAATGCAGCATTCCATCACAGCTTGCCTAACATGTTGTTCCAAGGCCAGACTTTTTATTTATAAGTTGAAATTCCGGTTACCAATCGTCTCATGGTAGTGAAAAACTCACAAATCAAATCAAATTATATTGGTCACATACACATATTTAGCAGATGTTATTGCGGGTGTAGTGTAATACTCCTGAATCCTGACGACTCTCAGATCTAATGGTCATATTAATGCAGTGTAATAAGTCAATACTGCATGTAGATGTTTGAAGTCTACTGCTGCCTGTCAGACCTGCGTTAATAAGCTCCTTATCAATTAATTACATGTAAAGTGCCATGTGCTGACCTTTCTAATAAGTGGAGGAGGAAGTAGAGGAGCAGGAGGGGTGAAAGACGAGGACACGGAGAAAGATACGAAGAGGAGGTGGAGGAGGATGAAGACAGTACTGACTCATATTAGCAAGCAGCGAGGCCCCTGGAGCCAAACAGCCCTAGGACCGTGTAGTAGGGAGGGCACAGAGGACAAACCTTATCAAGATGTGAAAGGGTGAAAATACTGGAGCTTTAGAAGGGGCAGAGAATGTGATGTAATGCTGTTTTTTCCCCAACTACAATCCACAAAAGATTGTAAAGCCGTAACTGGCTTTTCATAGTGTGCTGCTAATAATGTCCTGAGGTTTGTCCGCTAGTGCTGGGGTCTATCATCAAATAGAATATTCACTTTCTAGAGAAGAATGTTGTAGATGGGAACAAAATATGACATCTTGTGGTTCTGCTGAAACAAGAAAAATAGAATTCTCAATATCTATCAAACATCTACTGATCTTTGAGCTTTGAGAACAGTAGAACAACATGAGTAGCTCACAGGGATGGGACCACAATTCAATTAAACACATCAGAGGTTTGATATTCACTAAAACAATCTGAGAAGAAAAATGGTCGTCCATCAAGAAGTAATCCTTGTAACTTTTATCCACTTAAAATATGAATAATGACGTCTCTCTCTCTAGCAGTCACCATGTGTTGTCAAAAAATGGTTGCAAAATCCCTCTAAAGTCCCATCCCTCTAGGACTGTTTCATATGAAGAAAGAACATGATGTATCTCTTTAATATAATTTAAAGTGGCATGAGATTCAAGACATAGGGTTATTTTCCAGCACCAAACCTTCAGAACTGTGTATGAAATCTTAAATCCCATGGCGTGACATGCCACCTCACAACCTGGCTGAGAAGTACATCGGGCACAGGCAACAGTATTCGTGACTCCTAAATTGAGTGTCAACCAGACCTGGGCTCAAATACTTGAATATTATTTTAAATACTTTGAGCATTCGCTTGAGTCTGCCTGAAGCGCCAAATGGGTGGGGTTTGCAGTTTGGGGACTTTTCTATTGGTTTACCCCAAAGCCAACTCCTCCTTTGGCCGCCTTTCCTTCCATTTCTCTGCTGCCAATGACTGGAATGAAATGCAAAAATCACTGAAGTTGGAGACATATCTTTCTCACTAACTTCAAGCATTGGCTGGCAGAGCAGCTTACAGATCGCTGCAGCTGTACACAGGCCATCTGTAAATAGCCCATCCAACCAACTACCTACCTCATCCCCATATTTGTTTTTGTTTGTTTTTTCTGCTCTTTTGCACACCAATATTTCAACTTGCACATCCTCATCTGCACATCTATCACTCCATTGTTAATTGCTAAATTGTAATTACTTCGCCACTATGGTCTATTTATTGCCTTTCCACACACGATATACAGATGTTCTATTGTGTTATTGACTGCACGTTTATTTATCCCACTTATCTGTGTTGTTGTTTTTGTCAAACTGCTTTGATTCATATTGGCCAGGTCGCAGTTGCAAATGAGAACTTGTTCTCAACTGGCCTACCTGGTTAAATAAAGGTGAAAAAAAACATGTTTTGAAGTGATTGTTGAAGTATTTGGCTGAAGGTAGCCTAGTGGTTAGAGCATTGGGCCAGTAACCAAAAGGTGGCTATATCAAACCCTTGAGCTGACAAGGTAAACATCTGTTGTTCTGCCCCTGAACAAGGCAGTTAACCCACTGTTACTAGGCCGTCATTGTAAATAATAATTTGTTCTTAACTGACTTGCCTAGTTAAATAAAGATCAAATAAAACATGTGAAACCCAGGTCTGATGTTATCTCCCTCCACACACTGCTGTGCAAATCAAACACACAAAGAGCAGTATGGAAAATCCACAACAATTGAATTGTAGTCAAACATTGTGTCTATTGTATGAAGTGGAGAGCTTTTCTGTTTCCTCCAAATCTACAGTTTGGATCTTAATAATCAGACCCTCTTCAGAAGGAGGAGGAGGCAGAGAGCACAGTTATTGATGGACCATTCCTATCTGGAGGAAGGATGACAATCTGTTACAATCTGTTCATTAACCTATCAATACATGCAGCAGAGTGTCAGCATATGAGCCTGTGTCTGTGTTCACTTAGTTTAGATGACCGTGGAAGAGATAGGTCTGGACCACTGTCTCCCCCTAAAGTGCCTCAGGCGGATTGAATTCAATTAAATGAAAGCTGTAATCTGTAGTGGTGAAACTGCCACATACATTTGCAATATTTCTAGAACAATTATGTTTTTTTCAAACAACGAACACAGTTTTTCCCCCTAGGAGAACATTGCACAATAAAACAGCAGAGTATGTTCTATGATTTCTTTTGTATAACCATGATGCAGGATGCTCCTCTGCCCCGTTTCATTAACAGAACAAAAACAATAACAAATGCGCCTGGGGTGAACAGTGGTGCTGTTTTACCAAATGCGGATCTCAGTTTCAAGAAACGTTAATCTGACGCCAGGTTATGGGAGATTTCACTGATCAGATAAGTGTGATTGTTTTGGACTCAAATGAACTTAGAAAAACAACAATAAAAGGATCAGAATGATAGAAGTGGGGAACAAAAACAACTTTGCATAGATGACGTTCACTATTTGTCGTATGGGATGAGCCCCCTCCTCTACTCCTCTGTTCTTTATACACCCCACCTCTTCTCTGTCCTGTCCTCCTCCCCTCTCCTCTGACCTTTCCCAACCCCAGCTTACCTCCCCATAACTGTCATAGAGATTTCCTTTTTTGCTCTGTCTGTAATTTCCATGGCAACATTTCTAATTCTAAGAACCTAGTAAATGCCAAAAAGCAAGTGAAAAATCCTATTTTCAAAGAAAGACCTTAATCACTGATGCCATGTCAGTGTTACAACGTGACTAACGGGTTAACAGTAGGCCGGATCACAACACATGCTTAAGAACACAACACTTAAACAGTACGTGGCTTAGACCCAAAGCCTAGACGTTGCACTTGGCATATCGATTGTGCCTTGGCCGATCATACCCCCTCATCAATTAGCTAAGTCCTTTGAACTGTGAGAGCCACACACAACCGGTTGGAACAGCCTGGTTCTATACTACCTGGGTGACGGCTCAGTCTTAGTCTCTCTGGGTGGGTGGCCTACGCCTTACAGCTCTCACACACACTGGCCTTTCCTCTGGCCGGGACATAATCTGATTGGTTCCTCACATTCATCTCCGTGATACAGTGGGGCAAAAAAAGTATTTAGTCAGCCACCACTTGTGCAGGTTCTCCCACTTAAAAAGATGACAGAGGCCTGTAATTTTCATCATAGGTACACTTCAACTATGACAGACAAAACGAGATAAAAAAATCCAGAAAATCACATTGTAGGATTTTTAATGAATTTATTGGCAAATTATGGTGGAAAATAAGTAGTTGGTCACCTACAAACAAGCAAGATTTCTGGTTCTCACAGACCTGTAACTTCTTCTTTAAGAGGCTCATCTGTCCTCCACTCATTACCTGTATTAATGGCACCTGTTTGAACTTGTTATCAGTACACAACCTCAAACAGTCACACTCCAAACTCCACTATGGCCAAGACCAAAGAGCTGTCAAAGGACACCAGAAACAAAATTGTAGACCTGCACCAGGCTGAGAAGACTGAATCTGCAAAAGTTAAGCAGCTTGGTTTGAAGAAATCAACTGTGGGAGCAATTATTAGGCAATGGAAGACATACAAGACCACTGATAATCTCCCTCGATCTGGGGCTCCACGCAAGATCTCACCCCGTGGTGTCAAAATGATCACAAGAACGGTGAGCAAAAATCCCAGAACCACACGGGGGGACCTAGTGAATGACCTGCAGAGAGCTGGGACCAAAGTAACAAAGCCTACCATCAGTAACACACTACGCCGCCAGGGACTCAAATCCTGCAGTGCCAGACATGTCCCCTTGCTTAAGCCAGTACATGTCCAGGCCCGTCTGAAGTTTGCGAGAGAGCATTTGGATGATCCAGAAGAAGATTGGGAGAATGTCATATGGTCAGATGAAACCAAAATATAACTTTTTGGTAAAAACTCAACTCGTCGTGTTTGGAGGACAAAGAATTCTGAGTTGCATCCAAAGAACACCATACCTACTGTGAAGCATGGTGGTGGAAACATCATGCTTTGGGGCTGTTTTCTGCAAAGGGACCAGGACAACTGATCCGTGTAAAGGAAAGAATGAATGGGGCCATGTATCATGAGATTTTGAGTGAAAACGTCCTTCCATCAGCAAGGGCATTGAAGATGAAACGTGGCTGGGTCTTTCAGCATGACAATGATCCCAAACACACCGCCCGGGCAACAAAGGAGTGTCTTCGTAAGAAGCATTTCAAGGTCCTGGAGTGGCCTAGCCAGTCTCCAGATCTCAACCCCATAGAAAATCTTTGGAGGGAGTTGAAAGTCCGTGTTGCCCAGCAACAGCCCCAAAACATCACTGCTCTAGAGGAGATCTGCATGGAGGAATGGGCCAAAATACCAGCAACAGTGTGTGAAAACCTTGTGAAGACTTACAGAAAACGTTTGACCTCTATCATTGCCATCAAAGTGTATATAACAAGTATTGAGATAACTTTTATTATTGACCAAATACTTATTTTCCACCATAATTTGCAAATAAATTCATAAAAAAATCCTATAATGTGATTTTCTGGATTTTTTTCTCATTTTGTCTGTCATAGTTGAAGTGTACCTATGATGAAAATTACAGGCCTCCCATCTTTTTAAGTGGGAGAACTTGCACAATTGGTGGCTGACTAAATACTTTTTTGCCCCACTGTACATAAAGTGATTACACCAGGCCAGACTCCCTTTGAGTGGTGCGAGGAACCACAGCACAGCACTAGAAGGGGAACAAGACATAAGCCCAAAAGCACAACCACGGTATTACTTTGATGAGGATGCTGAAGGGCAAATTAAATGCCTCGGATTGCTTTTTTTAGGTAAATTAGTATGGAAATATGTGGTATTTAACTTCAGAGTGTGGAACAATCTCCGAAATGGTTTCCTTTCATCCCCCAACTTCATTTTAAGCCCTTTTAATTGGGTTCTTTGAATGTCTGAGTAGGTGGTAGATACATTTAGATATTGTCAGCACTTTTTTTAAGGGCATTGACCTCCACATGGAAAGTCTTATCCATTTTTACATGCCTGCTTCGACCACTTCATAGGGAGAACTGATCTGGAATTGTAAGGACCATTCCCGGAGATGAGAAGCAGGTCAAACATTTAATCTGAAAAGACATGGAACAAGACAGGAACAGCATCAGCACACAGGTATACAAGGACATATGACAATCAATAATGAAGCGGGGAAACAGACAGATCAAATCAAAATCCAATCAAATTTAATTTGTCACATACACATGGTTAGCAGATGTTAATGCGAGTGTAGCGAAATGCTTGTGCTTCTAGTTCCGACAATGCAGTAATAACCAACAAGTAATCTAACTAACAATTCTTTAAACTACTGTCTTATACACAGTGTAAGGGGATAAAGAATATGTACATAAGGATATATGAATGAGTGATGGTACAGAGCAGCATAGGCAAGATACAGTAGATGGTATCGAGTACAGTATATACATATGAGATGAGTATGTAAACAAAGTGGCATAGTTAAAATGGCTAGTGATACATGTATTACATAAGGATGCAGTCGATGATATAGAGTGCAGTATATACGTATGCATATGAGATGAATAATGTAGGGTAAGTAACATTATATAAGGTAGCATTGTTTAAAGTGGCTAGTGATATATTTACATCATTTCCCATCAATTCCCATTATTAAAGTGGCTGGAGTTGAGTCAGTGTCAGTGTGTTGGCAGCAGCCACTCAATGTTAGTGGTGGCTGTTTAACAGTCTGATGGCCTTGAGATAGAAGGTGTTTTTCAGTCTCTCGGTCCCAGCTTTGATGCACCTGTACTGACCTCGCCTTCTGGATGATAGCGGGGTGAACAGGCAGTGGCTCGGGTGGTTGATGTCCTTGATGATCTTTATGGCCTTCCTGTAACATCGGGTGGTGTAGGTGTCCTGGAGGGCAGGTAGTTTGCCCCCGGTGATGCGTTGTGCAGACCTCACTACCCTCTGGAGAGCCTTACGGTTGAGGGCGGAGCAGTTGCCGTACCAGGCGGTGATACAGCCTGCCAGGATGCTCTCGATTGTGCATCTGTAGAAGTTTGTGAGTGCTTTTGGTGACAAGCCGAATTTCTTCAGCCTCCTGTGGTTGAAGAGGCGCTGCTGCGCCTTCTTCATGATGCTGTCTGTGTGAGTGGACCAATTCAGTTTGTCTGTGATGTGTATGCCGAGGAACTTAAAACTTGCTACCCTCTCCACTACTGTTCCATCGATGTGGATAGGGGGTGTTCCCTCTGCTGTTTCCTGAAGTCCATAATCATCTCCCTAGTTTTGTTGAAGTTAAATGTGAGGTTATTTTCCTGACACCACACTCCGAGGGCCCTCACCTCCTCCCTGTAGGCCGTCTCGTCGTTGTTGGTAATCAAGCCCACCACTGCTGTGTCGTCCGCAAACTTGATGATTGAGTTGGAGGCGTGCGTGGCCACGCAGTCGTGGGTGAATAGGGAGTACAGGAGAGGGCTCAGAACGCACCCTTGTGGGGCCCAGTGTTGAGGATTAGCGGGGAGGAGATGTTGTTACCTACCCTCACCACCTGGGGGCGGCCCGTCAGGAAGTCCAGTACCCAGTTGCACAGGGCGGGGTCGAGACCCAGGGTCTCGAGCTTGATGACGAGCTTGGAGGGTACTATGGTGTTGAATGCCGAGCTGTAGTTGATGAACAGCATTCTCACATAGGTATTCCTCTAGTCCAGATGGGTTAGGGCAGTGTGCAGTGTGGTTGAGATTGCATCGTCTGTGGACCTATTTGGGCGGTAAGCAAATTGGAGTGGGTCTAGGGTGTCAGGTAGGGTGGAGGTGATATGGTCCTTGACTAGTCTCTCAAAGCCCTTCATGATGACGGAAGGGAGTGCTACTGGGCGGTAGTCGTTTAGCTCAGTGTTTATAGGGGATATAGATATAGGGGAGGTGATGACAGAGCTTATTGAGTCCAGGTGAGTCCAATAATCTCTGATGCGTGTGATGGGGGAAGGCAGGTGTGCGTAATGATGGTGGCAGGAGTACATTATGCTAGGTAGCCTGGTGCTCGAGGCAAGAGCGGGAGCAGGCGTGACAGGAATAAGTGAACCAAAGAGGATATGTCATCACTAGCCTACATACAGTATGTAAACATTATTTGACTTGCTTTCAAACTCAGGAAATATGTTGCTGTTCAAGTGTATGATTTGTTATGGAATAATAGTCCAATACCAATTTCTCAAGTTGATGAATCTACAGTAAGATTAGGACTACATCACAATTATCTCTTCTTCCTCTCAAAGTGTGCACATGTTCACTTCCCTTCTCTGACTCTGGATAAAAGTGTCTGCTCCATGACAAAAATGTAAATGTAAATTATTTGAAAGGAAATGACTGGTATAAGATATGGTGGAAACTCCCACAAGCCAACACACATCCACCAATCCAATGCTTTTAGATTTGTTGGAAGTACTGACACGTCAGGTTTTTAGTTGTTCTGGGATTTCGCTGGACTAAAATCTTTTGTAACACAGTCGCCACCTTGTTACAGATAATGAGACATGGGACAATGCAAATGCCTCAAATTACTATGGTGGTAAAACACTAAGTGTTTTTTCTATCTTTACCACTAAGAGGAGCTACAAAACCATTTACCAATTGGATTCTGCTGTACTGTTAAGACAGATATACATGCAACATTTTACCACTAAGTGTCAGTGTGTTAGAATTTCAACAAAAGAGTACCAAAAGGGCATTTCGGATAATGATTCCCCACATTTATTATCTTGTTCTGTTCCTGCCTTTGCAAGGTTAATGATAATATATATCATGTTTCTAGCATACCATGTTATTCATACATACAGGTAGTTTTCAACGTTATGCATATTATTTTCCATTCAAAATATCTATAACACTTTAAACATGTGTTTTGCTGAATAATAATCCCTCATATAATACATACAGGAACACATACCACCAAGCAAGCAAGCCCATCTACATACTGTATAACTCCAAAGCAGGACTATAAGAAAACTGTGGTTACACACAATGGGCCTGAATTGAGAATCCAATCTAGTTCACCAAGTAAGAGATCCAGTCCACATGTAACAGCACAACTAACCCTGTTAGGGGTTGATTCTCCTATGTCTTCAAACATGTAACTGTATGAATATGAATATATATATATAAATATAAATATGAATATATATATATATATAGTATGTAGGATCAACTAGTACAGGCTCATAGCATATATACACATACACACACAGTATGCAGGATCAACTAGTACAGGCTCATAGAAAATGACCAGACCAGATCAGTGCATCTTTCGTAGACTGGGTCGAGTCATGACAAGGTGTGTGCTCTTTTCTTGAGGTACCACGGCTAATCTGGGGGTGAGAGATATAGAGAGAGTGAAACAGAAAGAGAGAGAGAGAGAGAGAGAGAGAAAGACAGATTCTATTCAGTCTTCCTATTTGCAGACGAAGAAGGCGCTAGTCTTAGACTACCAGCTCAAAAACACCAAACTTCAGTTTGAGATGGTTTGTTATTCAGACAAACTAGCAGGCTACAACCACAGATGGCTATAACAGTAAACAAAGCGTTATCCAGTGCATCCATTTGATCAGGTTTGTTCTGTGGCAGTTCTGTGCCACATGGAGGGAGTAGAAACATACTTTATAATGATTATCATAGACAGTTCATGTTTCTTCTGAGTGATTCAGAATCTCAACCGACAAGCAGACAGTTAATTCTGGTGGACATCCGGCTGTCAATAAACCAATTAATCAGCCTTCATCCTACATGTTGAATCCAACCTCCTACTAGTTAGTGGTCAATGTTGTTCCCACAGAGACAAGGTCTCAATGTGTCCGTTGTCACAGCCAGAAGGAAATGAAGAAGATGCTGATTATGAGCAATCAGTCGGTGCTCTGCAGAATCTCTTCCTTCTGTACTGTATCTCTTGGGATGTGGCTGTGATCAGACAGTGCCCTGTCCAGTCAGTTCCTACTATAGCTCCTGTACAGGGCTATGGCTGCAGCTTACTCCAGTCTTACCACTGTATGCCTATCCTGACCTGTGGCTGTGTGCTGCAGCCTGCTCAGTCAGTTGTCTCTATAGTTCCTGGGCTCTTTCTGTGACTGCAGCAGCCTGCTTAGCCAGGCTACATGTGACCCTGTTTGTCTGAGGACGAGGAGGAAGTGGAGGGGGACGGGGATGGAGCCTTGGGGAACACCCTGTCTGTGGGAGTGATAGATGCTGGACTTCCCAGGCCTGAGGAGCTGGAACTACTAGACCTGTGCTGCCCCTGTCCCTGGCCATGTCCCAGGTGGATGGGAGCAGGCCGAAGCGGTCTGACCGGAGGCGGCCTGAGGGGGGCGCTGGGCCTCCGTGCAGTCAGAGCCGGTTTGAAGGTGCTCATGGTCTCGGAGGACGAGGAACTGCTGCTACGGCGCAGGGCGGCGTCAGGGTCTCTGATGGCCATGGTGTTGGTGTGGAGGGGGCTGCCAGGGGTCTCAGAGGGTGGTCTGGACCCACAGGAGGAGAGGTGCTGCTGCTTCAGGGGCTCCAAGGTGTCCAGGACCACGTCGGGAGCATGCTTGGCCACGTTCTGCCGCTCAAGCTCAGACAGCTCATGCAGGGCGGTGTTCATGGTCTTCTCTATGTCCTGTAATACACACAGTTTCACCACTGATATTAATCCAGTGTCTGACGTCCTGCAACACACTCTATCTTGGCTGTCCATAGTAGTAGATGATGACAATTCACACACACACACACGCACGCACGCACGCACGCACACCAATAGAAAAAATAATGGCCCATTCAAACATCTGCTCTTATTGTTTATCCTCAAACAAAATACTGACAAACCAAGTCTTCCCAATAAAAACCAAACTGTTTCTTCTTGAAAGCAGGGACAAATGGACAAATGAACACTTCAGAAATGGTTCCAATATTCTCTCTCTAATGAAGCAAACAAAGGGAGCCATATTTACATGTGGAGCTAGCAGCAGCTAACAGACTGAACAGTAATTCGGAGATGAGAGACAGAGGGCAATGTGGGCCTCTCTCTCAGATGTCCTTCCCACTGCTGCCTGACTTTGTCCCTCTGAGTACTGGCTGGGATCCATAAACTATGCTGGAAATATTTCTCCTTCTGTCTGTCGGTCTTTTCTGACTGTCTGCCTGTCTCGCCATCTCTCTGAACAACAGACAGGAGAATATCCTCATTAGCTTCGACTGCACAACTCTGAGCATGGCTGGACTGGCAGGAAATAGTTATATTAAGAATAACAAGGGAAGTTTGGTCTTGAATGACTTCACCCACTGAATCAATTGCTTTGATAATTATTAAGTCTTTATTGCAGTCAGCACCCCATCATTAGGCAGGGTGTGCGTATTGTTATTCATTTACTTCATAGACTCTCACCTCTGCCAGTGATTTCTGGTCGCCAAGGCTACCGTGGCGGGTGGAGCCGGGGGAGGGTCTGAGGGCGGGGCCATCATGGAAGCACTTTCTATCTGGATGGTTGATACTTCCTGTGCTGCTGAACGTGCTGAGATGGCGTTTCTCTGGACTGTCCATGCGGCCCCTGCTGACAGCCATCTTGTGAGGGCTGCAGGGGCGGGGCATGACCCTAGGGGGCGTGTCCATACCTCGGGTGGGGCTGTGAGTGTCGGCGGTGCTCCTGTGGTGAGGGATAACAGCACCGTCTGAACGAACCCTCACCCTGAATGGCCACAACACAGAGAGCAGACAGACTCTCAAGACAGCATCAAGGACAGAGTGCAAAAATAAATTATAGCTCATTCAATACAACTACACTAAATGAACCATTATTTTGTAGCCTCTTCATGGAGGAAAACATCTCATCCTGCATGTGTCTAGAAAACCTGTTAACCTGCATTACTTCAGATTCTGTGAACTGTGAGCATGAATCATCATAAAGTCAATGTGTAGCCACCTTCCAAGAGCATCTCCATAGTGGTGTTCAGGGGTATGTTGTCTGTGTTCGCAGGGGGAGCTGCGGTCGCGGTTCCTGGATGAGGTTCGGTCTCTGTCCTCCTGGTGGGGTCCACTACTGGCCTCACTCTCAGCCTTCCAACTCAGACTGTCTGAGAACGCATCTTCCCTGAGGTAACGGAGAGACAGAGAGCAGACGGGGGGTTTATTCATTTGTTTTTTGTATGCTGGCAAAATGCATAAACAATTATACAATTTCATTAACGAGTCACTGCAAATCATCTGGATACCCTTACACCAGAGATGATCTGAAATTATTATGTCAACAAACAATCCTTCGGAAACAAAATCTAACTCCAGATGTTGGACCTCTTCAAGTTATTATTAACAAGTACAGGTACATTCCCCAGTTTCCCCGGGCCCCTGATTTATTATTTATTTCACCTTTATTTAACCAGGTAGGCCACTTGAGAAAAAGGTCTCAACTGGGACCTGGCCAATATAGAGAAAAGCAGTGCAACACAAACACAGAGTAACACATGGGATAAACAAACATACAGTCAGTAACACAATAGACAAGTATATATACAGTGTGTGCAAATGTAGTAAGATTAGGGAGGTAAGGCAATAAATAGGCCAACGTGGCAAAATAATTACAATTTAGCAATTAAACACATTCTAGATTTAATTTTAAATTGGAGATGCTTAATGTGAGTCTGGAAGGAGAGTTTACAGTCTTACCAAACAGCTAAGTATTTGTAGTTGTCCACATATTTTTAAGTCAGAACCGTCCAGAGTGGTGATGCTAGACGGGTGGGCAGGTGAGTGCAGTGATCGGTTGAAGAGCATGCAATTTAGTTTTACTTGCATTTAAGAGCAGTTGGAGGCCACAAAAGGAGTGTTGTATGGCACTGAAGCTCGTCTGGAGGTTAGTTAACACAGTGTCCAAAGAAGGGACAGAAATATACAGAATGGTGTCGTCTGTGTTGGATCAGAGAATCACCATCAGCAAGAGAGACATCACTGATGTATACAGAGAGAAGAGTCAGCCTGAGAAATTAACCCTGTGACTCCCCCATAGAGACTGCCAGTGGTCCGGAAAACAGGCCCTCCAATTTGACACACTGAACTCTGTCTGAGAAGTAGTTGGTGAACCAGGCGAGGCAGTCATTTGGGAAACCAAGGCTGTTGAGTCTGCCAATAAGAATGCTGTGACTGACATAGTCGAAAGCCTTGGCCAGGTCGATGAATACAGCTGCACAGTATTGTCTCTTATCGATGGCGGTTATGATATCGTTTAGGACCTTGAGTGTGGCTGAGGTGCACCCATGACCAGCTCGGAAACCAGATTGCATAGCAGAGAAGGTACGGTGGGAATCGAAATAGTCGGTGATCTGTTTGTTAACTTTTCTTTCGAAGACTATAAAGGCAGGGTAGGATAGATATAGGTCTGTAACAGTTTGGGTCTAGAGTGTCTCCCCTTTGAAGAGGGGGATGACCACGGCAGCCTTCTAATCTTTAGGGATCTCAGACCATACGTAAGAGAGATTGAACAGGCTAGTAATAGGTGTTTCAACAATTTGGTAGGTAATTTTAGAAAGAGAGGGCACCGATTGTCTAGCCCAGCTGATTTGTAAGGGTCCAGATTTTGCAGCTCTTTCAGAACATCAGCTCTCTGGATTTGGGTGAAGGAGAAATGGGGAGGCTTGGGCAAGTTGCTGTGGGGGGTGCAGAGCTGTTGACCAGGGTATGGGTAGCCAGGTGGAAAGCATGGCTAGCAGTAGAAAAATGCTTATTGAAATTCTCGATATTCGTAGATTTATCAGTGGTGACAGTGTTTCCTAACCTCAGTGCAGTGGACAGCTGGGAGTAGGTGCTCTTATTCTCGATGGACTTTACATTGTCCCAGAACTTTTTGGAGTTTGTGCTACAGGATGCAAATTTCTGTTTGAAAAAGCTAGCCTTTCCTTTCCTAACTGCCTGTGTATATTGGTTCCTAACCTCTTTGAAAAGTTGCATATCGTATGGGCTATTCGATGCTAATGCAGTACACCACAGGATGTTTTTGTGCTGGTCAAGGGCAGTCAGGTCTGGAGGGAACCAAGGGCTATATCGGTTCTTAGTTCTAAAGTTTTGAATGGGGCATGCTTTTTTAAGATGGTGAGGAAAGCACTTTTAAAGAATAACCAGGCATCCTCTACTGACGGAATGAGGTCAATATCCTTCCAGGATATCCAGGCCAGGTTGATTAGAAAGGCCTGTTTGCTGAAGTGTTTTAGGGAGCGTTTGACAGTGATGAGGGGTGGTCGTTTAACCGCGGACCCATTACAGACGCAGGCAATGAGGCAGTGATCACTGAGATCCTAGTTGAAGAAAGCAGAGGTGTATTTAAAGGGCAGGTAGATTAGGATGATATCTATGAGGGTGCCCTTGTTTACGGATTTAGGGTTGTACCTGGTAGGTTCAATGATAATTTGTCAGATAGAGGGCATCTAGCTTAGATTGTAGGATTGCCCGAGGTGTTAAGCATATCCCAAATGTTGGTCACCAGGATCAGTTGGAGATACGTGTGTCTGCATCCCAAATTACACACTATTCCCTTTATAGTGCACTACTTTTGACTTGTGCACTAGCTCTAAACAAAAGTAGTGAACTATGAAGGGTATAGGATGCAATTTTGGACGCATCCTGTGTCTTTTCCTAATTAGGGTTTAATTCTGTCATCTCCACGGTGATGGATGGTGAGTGACTGTCGGGTAGGGTTCCGGAAGGATAAATGACCAGTTACAGAGTGACCTTAATGTTCCATCCTTGTCATGCGGAAATGTTAGTTCAAGAGACTGAGGAGAGGACATCTCGTTTAATTATTAATTGGGGATTTATTTGCTTTGAAGTGCTTGGTGTTTACTGTATGCCAACTGCTGCATTGACACAGTATCAGACCAATGCACTTTGGGCACAGTTCATGATTATTGACTATTGACATATCAATTCACTGTTATTGACATGGACTCACATAACCTGGAGGCCCCATGGTAGGGGTGCACAGTCTGTCTCTCGTCTACTGACGATTACAATAGAAGTGCTTATCCTAAACAGAGGCATGTAGCATTTGAGCAGTTACACATACTGTACTTACATGTCCTGCACCACAATGTACTGATGTGGGATGAGTCCGTCCAGTCCGTTGTGTCGTCCCTCCCACCAGTCATCAGAGGCTCTCAGGTACAGCAGCAGTGATGCCCCCTTCTTAAAGGACAGCTCTCTGGGAGTACGCCCCACATAGTCAAACTTAGCGATGGCCTCGATCTGCTCCAGTTCATCATCACTGGTGTGAGGTCCTGTACCGTTGTCCACTTCATCAATGGCACCTGGCCCACTTTGGGGACTGTCACTAAATGGTGTAGAGAGAGAGACAATACTATATTGTAGATAGATAAATACATTGATTGATAGATTCAGATGATAAAGAAGGACATAGTATAGTGCTTTGGACTAAACTAGCCCAACAAGATGGTGAAGTCAATTGAAACACAGAACTGGGTCCAGTCCTTTAATCCCCTTCTATACGTTGGTTAATCTCCATCTTCTCTCCCATCCAAGCAGAACCAAGGCCCAGTATACTATAACATCACTAACCAGTACTCCTCTCCTCCAGCCATGCACTTCTCATAGACCGGTCCGTCCAGCTCACGGTGGCTCGGGAAGATGACCTCGTTGTGGATGATGATGGTCTTGATGACCTCATTAACGTGTGTCTGACAGGCCACAGGATCGTGACCATCAGGTATGGGCATCAGAGTCGGGCCGAAGCAGGTAGCCAGGTTATAGGGATCCATCATGTTCTCATCACTGTACTGGGATAGACTGGAGAGAAACAATGGGGAATTACAGTTTTCTTTTATCACTTTGGTATAATTTTACAACGTTTAGTTCAAAACTCAAAAAGGCAGATTCTTTTCTTTATGCACATTTTCAAGTACAACACACAAAGCCACACAGTAACTTTTTCACCAAAGCTAAATCAGTGTTTCATCTAGAAATACCTTTCATATAAAGTCACTGCCTTTCACAATGCAATGCTTACATTACGTTTCATATGATTCTCTTCTCATTTGTTTAAATACATTTGACCATCACTTAATCCAAATGCGCTTAACGGTTAATCACTTAACCGTTTGGTAAACCTATAGATTTTGAACTGGTTTGTCTACTATATATGGATTTTGAGAGCTACAGAAATAAAAGGGGAAAGTGGATACCTAGTCAGTTGTACAACTGAATTCATTCAACTGAAATGTGTCTTCCACATTTAACACAACCACTCGGAATCTGTGTGGTGAGGAGGGCTGCCTTAATTGATATCCACATCTTCGGCACCCGGGGAACAGTGTGTTTGTAAAGTATTAACATCTAAATTACATGTATTACCCAACAAAATAACATCTATCCAGACGTCCTCTACAGTCATTCATTAGTCCAAAAAAACATTGTATTTTTCAGATTTAATTGCAACATACTGTAGGTGTCTGTAATCAAATGTAAGAAATTAAATGAAACAAATAAAATTAATGAAAATAAAAGTACCTATTAATTTGCATCAAGCCTGTCTTGAGCATTTCAACATAAATTCTCCACCAAATCACAGTGAATATCCTCATTGTTCATGCACCGTGGGAAAAACCCTTTGGCATGGCAAATCCAAGCCTGACATTGGTCTGTATTGATGTCGTCACATGCCTCATCCAAGGCCAGAAGGAGGGTGGCACGCTCATGGGGATGGCGATCGTCCACCTTCCCTCAATAGGGTTGAGGAAAGGAGAGTATGGGGACAGGTATAGGGTCACTAATCGATGATTGTCCCACGCAATGACATTCACCTTGACATGTCAGTCTGCTCAATTTCATAGCGAAAGACATTGTGGTGTGCAGCGTTGTAGGATCCAAGTAATGGCCTACGTCCTACCAGATCATCTTCAGAGATAGCTGCAGCCATGGAGATGTTTCCCCCACGTTGTCAAGGCACGTAGATGGTCATCCATTGACCGATGAGCAAATCAGACTTATTTTTCTGCTCCATATCTCCGGATTCCTACCGCAAGCTCTGAACCTTTTCACCTGGATCATCGCAGCTGCTATCCGAGTGGCCACTCCTGGCTAACGTCTATGTCCCAAGCAAGAACCAATTAGCCTGGAGCTAGCCTTGCTAGGCCCATATCCCGGCTAGCCGAAGAGATCCATCAGCCACTCCTTTGGCTACAATACTTATTTTGCCAATTGGCCTGGACCCTGCCGACCCTTCACGACTGGACTACCGACGTAATTTCACCAAGGTCGTTTATCAACTGGCTCCTCCGTCGCGACATCCCCTGAATGCCCATTTGCTGGCCTGCTAGCCGCAGCCCACTAGCTGTCTAGAGCATATCGGACTGTTAGTTTAAGAGGCCCATCGGACAAATTCTTTGGCCACTATACCTTTTTTGCCAATTGGCCTAGACCCCTTTAACCACACGAAGCCCTGCTGATCCACGATGACTGGTCTGCAGACGTAACAGCACGATGGGGCTCCAACAGACTTTCTTCCGTTGCGACGTCCCTCTAAGGCCCCACTGCTAGCTTGCTATCCCCGGCCCGCTAGCTGCCTGAATTGCCGTGTCTCCGGCCCGAGCCACTCACTGGACCCCTATGGTTACTCGGCTACACATGCCTCTCCCCAATGTCAATATGCCTTGTCCATTGCAGTTTTGGTGAGTAATTATTGCCTTATTTCACTGTAGAGCCTCTAGCCCTGCTCAATACAACTTTTAGTTAACCCTTTAATTCCACCTCCCACACATGCGGTGACCTCACCTGGTTTAAATTATGTTTCGAGAGACAATATCTCTCTCAACGTCACTCAGTGCATAGGTTTACCTCCACTGTATTCACATCCTACCATAACTTTGTCTGTACATTATGCCTTGAACCTATTCTACCGTGCCCAGAATCCTTATAGCCTTTAGCCATACTCTTATCCTACCCCTCCTCTGTTCCTCTGGTGATGTAGAGGTTAATCCAGGCAATGCAGTGGATAGCTCCACTCCCTTTCCCCAGGCGCTTTCATTTGTTGACTTCTGTAACCTTAAAAGCCTTGGTTTCATGCATGTTAACATTAAAAGCCTCCTCCGTAAGTTTGTTTTATTCACTAGCTTAGCACACTCTGCCAATCCGGATGTCCTAGCTGTGTATGAATCCTGGATAAGGAAGATCACCAAACACCCTGAAACATTTTCCGACAAGATAGAACTGCCAAAGGGGGCGGAGTTGCAATCTCCTGCAGAGATAGCCTGCAAAGCTCTGTCTTACTATCCAGGTCTGTGCCCAAACAATTTGAGCTCGTACTTCTAAAAATGCACCTTTCCAGAAACAAGTCTCTCACAGTTGCAGCTTGCTATTGACCACCTTCAGCCCCCAGTTATGCCCTGGAACCCATATGTGAATTGATTGAAACCCATCTTTCTCCAGAGCTCGTGCAGTTAGGTGACCTAAACTCAGACCTGCTGGAGATATTTTAACGGTCATTTCTGCTGCCATCCAATGTAAATGGAGATTTATGGATATTTTCTTTTATTGCATATATTGTAAAAATATAAAGCTTGATGCCCTCAATCTCACAAATTATCAATGAACCTACCAGGTACAACCCATAAAAATCCGTAAAATATTTTAAAAACAGGGACACCCTCTTGTTAATGTGTGGAGGTTAAATATTTTTAGATATCATCTTAACCAACCTGCCCTCCAAATACACCTCTGCTGTCTTCAACCAGGATCTCAGCGATCACTGCCTCATTGCCTTTGTCCGTAATGGGTCTGGGGTCAAACGACCACCCCTCATCACTGTCAAACACTCCCTAAAACACTTCAGCTTTAAAAGTGCATTCCTCACAATCTTAAATAAGCATGCCCCATTCAAAATATGTAGAACCAGGAACAGATATAGCCCCTGGTTCACTCCAGACCTGACTGCCCTTGACCAGCACCAAAACATCCTGTGGCGTACTGCATTAGCATCGAATAGCCCCCGCAAAATGCAACTTTTCAGGGAAGTTAGGAACCAATATACACAGGCAGTTAGGAAAGCAAAGGCTTGCTTTTTCAAACACTGTTTTGGGACACTGTAAAGTCCATAGAGAATAAGAGCACTTCCTCCCAGCTGTCCACTGCACTGAGGCTAGGAAACACTGTCACCACTGATAAATCCGAGACAATTGAGAACTTCAATAAGCAGTTTTCTACGGCTGGCCATGCTTTCCACCTGGCTACCCCTACCCTGGTCAACACCCCGAACCCCCACAGCAACTTGCCCAAGCCTCCCCCATTTCTCCTTCACCCAAATTCAGATAGTTGATGTTCTGAAAGAACTTCTGAAAGAACTGCAAAATCTGGACCCCAACAAATCAGCCGGGCTAGACAATCTGGACCCCATCTTTCTAAAATTATCCGAAATTGTTGCAACCCCTATTACTAGCCTGTTCAACCTCTCTTTCGTATCGTTTGAGATCCTGCTTCGGTCATCCCCCTCTTCAAATGGAGAGACACTCTAGACCCAAACTGCTACAAACCTATATCTATCCTACCCTGCCTTGATAAGGTCTTCAAAAGAAAAGTTAACAAGCAGATCACCGACCATTTCGAATCCTACCGTACCTTCTCCGCTATGCAATCTGGTTTCCCGAGCTAGTCATGGGTGCATCTCTGCCACGCTCAAGGTCCTAAACGATATCATAACCGCCATCGATAAGAGACAATACTGTGCAGCTGTATTCATCAACCTGGCCAAGGCTTTTGACTCTCTCGGCAGACTCAACAGCCTTGGTTTCTCAAATGACTGCCTCGCCTGGTTCACCAACTACTTCTCAGATAGAGTTCAGTGTGTCAAATCGGAGGGCCTGTTGTCCGGACCTCTGGCAGTCTCTATGGGGGTGCCACAGGGTTCAATCCTCGGGCCGACTCTTTTCTCTGTATACATCAATGATGTCGCTCTTGCTGCTGGTGACTCTCTGATACACCTCCAATGCAGACGACACCATTCTGGAAACACCTGGCCCTTCTTTGGACACTGTGTTAACTGACCTCCAGATGAGCTTCAATGCCATACAACTCTCCTTCCGTTTCCTCCAACTGCTTTTAAATGCAAGTAAACCTAAATTAATGCTCTTCAACCGATCGCTGCCCACACCTGCCTGCCCTCCCAGCATCACTACTCTGGACAGTTTTTTTTTTACCCCCTTTTCTCCCCAATTTTGTGGTTTCCAATTGTTGTAGTAGCTACTATCTTGTCTCATCGCTACAACTCCCGTACGTGCTCGGGAGAGACGACGGTTGAAAGTCATGCATCCTCCGATACACAACCAAACCGCACTGCTTCTTAACACAAGGACACCCCTACCGACCAAGCACTCCCTAACCCGGGCGACGCTAGGCCAATTGTGCGTCACCCCACGGACCTCCCGGTAGCGGGCGGTTACGACAGAGCCTGGGCGCGAACCCAGGGTCTCTGATGGCACAGCTGGCGCTGCAGTACAGCGCCCTTAACCACTGCTCCACCCGGGAGGCTACTCTGGACAGTTCTGACGTAGAATATGTGGATAACTACAAATACCTAGGTGTCTGGTTAGACTGTAAACTCTCCTTCCAAACTCACATTAAACATCCAGTTTATCTATAAGTCTCTGCTAGGTAAAGCCCCGCCTTATCTCAGCTCACTGGTCACCATAGCAGCACCCACCTGTAGCACGCGCTCCAGCAGGTATATTTCACTGGTCACCCCCAAAGCCAACTCCTACTTTGACTGCCTTTCCTTCCAGTTCTCTGCTGCCAATGACTGGAACGAACTGCAAAAATCACTGAAGCTGGAGACTCATATCTCCCTTATCAGCTTTAAGCACCAGCTGTCAGAACAGCTCATAGATCACTGCACCTGTACATAGCCCACCTGTAATTAGCCCATCCAACTACCTCATCCCCATACTCTTATCGATTTTTATTTATTTTGCTCCTTTGCACCCCAGTATCTCTACTTGTACACTCATCTTCTGCACATCTATCACTCGTGTTTAATTGCTATATTGTAATTATTTTGCCACTATGGCCTATTTATTGCCTTACCTCCGTTATCCTACCTCATTTGAACACACTGTATATAGACTTTTTCTATTGCATTATTGAATGTATGTTTGTTTATTCCATGTGTAACTCTGTGTTGTTTTTTGTCTTGCGCTGCTTTGCTTTATCTTGGCCAGGTCACAGTTGTAAATGAGAACTTGTTTTCAACTAGCCTACCTGATTAAATAAAAACGTAATATATATATACATATTTTAAATGGTAAGGCTTCCGTTATCACATGGTCAACGAAGATGGTCTGGACTTCATTAGACACAATAGCATCCCTTACTCTGATGACCACCTCTTTTATGGGTCCCATGCCCACCTCTCTGACATCTTTGATGGGTCCCATGCCCACCTCTCTAACATCTTTGATGGGGCCCATGCCCACCTCTCTGACATCTTTGATGGGGCCCATGCCCACCTCTCTGACATCTTTGATGGGGCCCATGCCCACCTCTCTGACATCTTTGATGGGGCCCATGCCCACCTCTCTGACATCTTTGATGGGGCCCATACCCACCTCTCTGACATCTTTGATGGGGCCCATAACCAACTCTCTGATGGGCTCCCTGTCTATGAGCTCTTTCATTTCTTCCTCTCCTTTGCTGTCTATTCTACTCCATGTTGAAAGAAATTGCAGGTGTTCACACACACCCTTTTATATGATGACCAATTGTGGTTACCACCATATAAAATTAGTAAAAACGAGTAGTCATTATGTGTGGTTATCAAATGTCATATATATATAGGAGTATCAGACCACTGAAAATCTACCAAGACCTGGCAGTCCCTCTAAACTTTCAGCTCATACAAAGAGAAGACTGATCAGAGATGCAGCCAAGAGGCCCATGATCACTCTGGATGAACTGCAGAGATCTACAGCTGAGGTGGGAGACTCTGTCCATAGGACAACAATCAGTCGTATATTGCACAAATCTGGCCTTTACGGAAGAGTGGCAAGAAGAAAGCCATTTCTTAAAGATATCCATAAAAAGTGTCATTTTAAGTTTGCCACAAGCCACCTGGGAGACACACCAAACATGTGGAAGAAGGTGCTCTGGTCAGATGAAATCAAAATTGAACTTTTTGGCAACAATGCAAAATGTTATGTTTGGCGTAAAAGCAACACAGCTCATCAGCCTAAACACAACAACCCCACTGTCAAACATGGTGGTGGCAGCATCATGGTTTGGGCCTGCTTTTCTTCAGCAGGGACAGGGAAGATGGTTAAAATTGATGGGAAGATGGATGGAGCCAAATACAGGACCATTCTGGAAGAAAACCTGATGGAGTCTGCAAAAGACCTGAGACTGGGACGGAGATTTGTCTTCCAACAAGACAATGATCCAAAACATAAAGCAAAATCTACAATGGAATGGTTCAAAAATAAACATATCCAGGTGTTAGAATGGCTAAGTCAAAGTCCAGACCTGAATCCAATCGAGAATCTGTGGAAAGAACTGAAAACTGCTGTTCACAAATGCTCTCCATCCAACCTCACTGAGCTTGAGCTGTTTTGCAAGGAGGTATGGGAAAAAATGTCAGTCTCTCGATGTGCAAAACTGATAGAGACATACCCCAAGCGACTTACAGCTGTAATCGCAGCAAAAGGTGGCGCTACAAAGTATTAAGTTAGTATTAAGTTAAGACATTTTGCATGCCCAATTTTTCAGTTTTTGATTTGTTAAAAAAGTTTGAAATATCCAATAAATGTCGTTCCACTTCATGATTGTGTCCCACTTGTTGTTGATTCTTCACAAAAAATACAGTTTTATATCTTTATGTTTGAAGCCTGAAATGTGGCAAAAGGTCGCAAAGTTCAAGGGGGCCGAATACTCTATCTATCTATCTATCTATCTATCTATCTATCTATCTAATCTATCTATCTGTATCTATCTATCTATCTCTATCTATCTATCTATCTATCTATCTATCTATCTATCTATCTATCTATCTATCTATATATCTTTATATTAAAGGTATTTCTAGATGGAACACTGATTAGGTTTGTTGAAAAAGTTTGTTAGTTGTACAATTGAAAATGTGATTAAAGTTGAGAAAAAAACAGTCTTTTTGATTATCTGTTTTGAGTTTTGTACTAAGAGTTGTGAAATGTTACCTCATACTTGTGAAAATAGTGCCAAAGCCATAAAAAAACGGTAAAAAATGTGTTTTACTCAAACGACTTTCCATAACACAGTATTTATACACATATTAGGTTTGTTCATAAACACATACTTTTTACAATGTTGAACCAACGACTGGAAATGTTTAATATGTTTTGTCTTCATTTATCCTCATTTAATGAAGATAACTACCTTCCTCTTCATCCCTGGATGAGCCATCTCTGAACACTATCTTTATTATTGGGTTTCACCATCAACACATAACATGTTGTTATTACGACTGACTGCTTGATGTACAGACGTACTGCTTGATGTACAGTGGGGAGAACAAGTATTTGATACACTGCCGATTTTGCAGGTTTTCCTGCTTACAAAGCATTTAGAGGTCTGTAATTGTTATCATAGGTACACTTCAACTGTGAGAGACAGAATCTAAAACAAAAATCCAGAAAATCACATTGTATGATTTTTAAGTAAATCATTTCCATTTTATTGCATGACATAAGTATTTGATCACCTACCAACCAGTAAGAATTCCGGCTCTCATAGTCCTGTTAGTTTTTCTTTAAGAAGCCCTCCTGTTCTCCACTCATTACCTGTATTAACTGCACCTGTTTGAACTCGTTACCTGTATAAAAGACACCTGTCCACACACTTAATCAAACAGACTCCAACCTCTCCACAATTGCCAAGACCAGAGAGCTGTGTAAGGACATCAGGGATAAAATTGTAGACCTGCACAAGGCTGGGATGGGCTACAGGACAATAGGCAAGCAGCTTGGTGAGAAGGCAACAACTGTTGGCGCAATTATTAGAAAATGGAAGAAGTTCAAGATGACGGTCAATCACCCTCGGTCTGGGGCTCCGTGCAAGATCTCACCTCGTGGGGCATCAATGATCATGAGGAAGGTGAGGGATTTGCCCAGAACTACACGGCAATGACCTGAAGAGAGCTGGGACCACAGTCTCAAAGAAAACCATTAGTAAAAATCCTGCAATGCACGCAAGGTCCCCCTGCTCAAGCCAGCGCATGTCCAGGCCCGTCTGAAGTTTGCCAATGACCATCTGGATGATCCAGAAGAGGAATGGGATAAGGTCATGTGGTCTGAAGAGACAAAAATAGAGCTTTTTGGTCTAAACTCCACTCGCCGTGTTTGGAGGAAGAAGAAGGATGAGTACAACCCCAAGAACACCATCCCAACCGTGAATTATGGAGGTGGAAACATCATTCTTTGGGGATGCTTTTCTGCAAAGGGGACAGGACGACTGCACCGTATTGAGGGGAGGATGGATGGGGCCATGTATCGCAAGATCTTGGCCAACAACCTCCTTCCCTCAGTAAGACCCTTGAAGATGGGTCGTGGCTGGGTCTTCCAACATGACAACGACCCGAAACACACAGCCAGGGCAACAAAGGAGTGGCTCCGTAAAAAGCATCTCAAGGTCCTGGAGTGTCCTAGCCAGTCTCCAGACCTGAACCCAATAGAAAATCTTTGGAGGGAGCTGAAAGTCCGCATTGCCCAGCGACAGCCCCGAACCCTGAAGGATCTGGAGAAGGTCTGTATGGAGGAGTGGGCCAAAATCCCTGCTGCAGTGTGTTCATACCTGGTCAAGAACTACAGGAAACGTAAGATCTCTGTAATTGCAAACAAAAGGTTTCAGTACCAAAAATTAAGTTATGCTTTTCTGATGTATCAAGTACTTATGTTATGCAATAAAATGCAATTAATTACTTAAAAATCATACAATGTGATTTTCTAGATTTTTGTATTAGATTCTGTCTCTCACAGTTGAAGTGTACCTTCTTTTAAAAATGACAGACCTCTACATGCTTTGTAAGTAGGAAAACCTGCAAAATCAGCAGTGTATCAAATAAATACTTGTTCTCCCCACTGTATAGACCTACTGCTTGATGTATAGACTTACTGAATTATATATACTTACTGGTTGAGGAATGCAAACAGATATCTCATGACGATGATGACAGGGTGAGAAAGAGTTACAACAATCTGCTGAAGGTGATGAGCTCTCTCTGCACCAGAGTCTAGTTCTGAGAGATAGAGAAAGGGGGGAGAGAGACAGAGGGATACAATCATTTTGATGTATACAATATGAAATGTGTATCTACTTTACGATAGTAAACATATTTACTATATAAATCCAATCAATTATTAGATCAATTACTATCTAAACCATGAGTGGGCAAACTACAGAGGTTTAAGTAAAAAAACATTTTTGTTGGGGGTTAGAAAACTCTCCAGGCCTCTCTTGAACGTCTACAACCAAATAGAAAGCATGTAGAAATGATGCAAATCGATTTTGACATCCGAATCAGTCCCCAAAAACTCTGGACGGCCCTCTGTTGAATTTTTAAATCCCGATCTGGCCCTTGAAGCCAAATAGTACATTAGTAGTACTTACTGATGGTAGACATGAGGTCAAGGAAGTGTTCCTTGGGGAACAGTGGGTTCTCCAGCCCCCTGAAGTACAGCTTCAGAACTCCTGCCACCGCCATGATGTCATGGTCATTCTGGTCGTTGACCAATGGGTCCTCACCTAGGGGAATCACATGATATGGTACAGAGTCACACAATCTGTCAATCATCCAGTCACACTGCTTTAATCTTGTTGAATCTATATAACCCAAGTCATGCTGAAAAGGTACATCTGTAAAATTGTGAATGTACATCTGCTTTGTAAACTGTGTAAGCTTGTAAGAACACAGTCAGCTGTCATTTTATACAATATAACACCTCATTAACATTTGCCTAAGCTCTCTCTATAAACATATTAGTTAGCCGACAAAAATAATGAAGATATATTTGTACGTTTGTCACTACAGTATTTTCATCCAACTATAGCATTCCTGTTAAGAATGTGGCAACTACTGCTGCTGTACATCTCAAATAGCTTGTCCATGACAGTGCCATACATGACCAATGTGCTCTCTATGTATCTGTCTGCACTTTACAGTCCTAGAGCGAAGGTCTGTGGCAGCTGTGCTGGGGCCTCGCTGGGACTGACCTCTCTCAAATGAATTTTTGATATCGTTGACTTCGACCTGGGAGCCGGGAATCCTGAATATGCCTTGCTGCTGAAGGCCTGTTGGAGCAGAGCACCCCAAGTCAGCATTAAGACTGAAACATCTCCGGCAAACACACACGCAGGCAGGAACGCATACAGAGACACACAGACATGGACACACACAAACACACACTAAACTGAAACTTGAGTGTAGTATATCCATAGCCCAAACATCAGAAACATATTCTGTCTGTTCACTACATGGTAGTTTCAATATTCAATATTCCAATATGAGAAACTACATCACATAGATCCAAAATGGAGGCTATACAGTAGTATATTCAACTACATGGACTACATACAGTATCTATCAATTAATTCCTGTGTTCCTCTTACCGTATAGATTGATGTAGCGGACACAGCTCTCAACCACCACTGGTATAGCCTGCCCTGAGTCCTAACAGAGATGCAGAGAGAGAGAGAGAGAGCAAGGCAGAGAGAGAGCGAGGCAGAGAGAGAGCGAGGCAGAGAGAGAGCGAGGCAGAGAGAGAGAGCGAGGCAGAGAGAGAGAGCGAGGCAGAGAGAGAGCGAGGCAGAGAGAGAGCAAGGCAGAGAGAGAGCAAGGCAGAGAGAGAGAAAGAGGCAGAGAGAGAGAGGCAGAGCGAGAGAGAGAGAGAGAGAGAGAGAGAGAGAGAGAGAGAGCGAGAGAGGCAGAGAGAGAGAGGCAGAGAGAGAGGCAGAGCGAGAGAGAGAGGCAGAGAGAGAGAGAGAGAGGCAGAGAGAGAGAGAGAGAGAGGCAGAGAGAGAGAGAGAGGCAGAGAGAGAGAGAGCGAGGCAGAGAGAGGCAGAGACAGAGAGAGAGGCAGAGAGAGAGAGAGGCAGAGAGAGAGAGAGAGAGGCAGAGAGAGGGAGGGGCAGAGAGAGAGAGGCAGAGAGAGAGAGAGAGTTTGAGAGGGAGGGAGAGGGAGGGTTTGAGAGGGAGGGTTTTAGAGGTATGGAGAGAGAGGGATTGAGAGGGAGGAATTGAGAGGGATAGGGGGAGAGGTAAGGTAAGGTGACTCAACAGGTTAAGAGAGTAAACAAAGCACATTAATAAATGAATTATCTGTCTCGGTACACAGAATGAATTATGTATAATCATGGCAACTACCATAGAGATACAATATGATTGTGTTCTCTTTAATTCTGTGTAAAATGAGTCTATTAACCAACTAATTGCATGAATAATGAACAAAGATACGTACATTATCATATAATCATTTCATAAGACCATTTACACATTTTAAATATTAACTGAGAGACTTTCAACTCTCTGACTGAGCAAGCACATATGGTCCGCAGAGGGCATCAGTGATTGTGGTGTTCTTCTGATACCCTCCGTTTCCTCACAAGGTTACCGCCATACTCATAAACACACTATACACTAAGTGTACAAAACATTAGGAACACCTTCTCTTTCCATGACAGATTGACCAGGTGAAAAAGGAAAGAGAGGAAAGCTATGATCCCTTATTGATGTCACTTGTTAAATTCACTTCAAATCAGTGTAGATGAAGGAGAGGAGACAGGCTAAATTAGGATTTTTAAGCCTTAACACAACTGATACATGGATTGTATATTTGTGCCATTCAAAGGGTGAATGGGCAAGACAAAATATTTAAGTGCCTTTGAACGGGATATGGAAGTAGGTAGTAGGTGCAGCAGTATGAGTGTCAAGAAATGCAACGCCGCTGAGTTTTTCAAGCTAAACAGTTTCCCGTGTGTATCAAGATTGGTCTATCACCCAAAGACACAACTGTGGGAAACATTGGTCCACCATCCCCATGGATGCTTTTAACACCTTGAAGAGTCCATGCTTCAACAGATTAAGTCTGTTCTGAGGGCAAAAGGAGGGAGTGAAACTCAATATTAAAAAGGTGTTCCTAATGTTCTGTACAGTCAGTGTATATTCATATATACCGTACCAGTCAAAAGATTGGACACACCAACTCATTTAAGGGTTTTTCTTTATTTTTACATTGCAGAATAATAGTGAAGACATAAAAACTATGAAATAACACATGGAATAATGTAGTAACCAAAAAAGTTAAACAAAAATACAAAATATATTTTATATTTGAAATTCTTCAAAGTAGCCAACCGTTGCCTCGATGACAGCTTTGCACACTATTGGCATTCCCTTAACCAGCTTCACCTGGAATGCTTTTCCAACAGTCTTGAAGGAATTCCGACATATGCTGAGCACTTGTTGGCTGCTTTTCCTTCACTCTGCGGCCCAACTCATCCCAAACCAGAGGTTGGGTGATTGTGGAGCCCAGATCATCTGATGCAGCTCTCCATCACTCTCCTTCTTGGTCAAATAGCCCTTATACAGCCTGGAGGTGTGTTTTGGGTCATTGTCCTTTTGAAAAACTAATGATAGTCCCACTAAGTGCAAACCAGATGGGCTGGCGTATCGCTGTAGAATGCTGTGGTAGCCATGCTGGTTAATTGTGCCTAGAATTCAAAATAAATTACTGACAGTGTCACCAGCAATCACACCTCCTCCCCCATGCTTCACGGTTGGAACCACACATGCGGTTATCATCCGTTCACCTACTCTGCGTCTCACAAAGACATGGCGGTTGGAACCAAAAATCTGAAATTTGGACTCATCAGACCAAAGGACAGATTTCCACCAGTCTAATGTCCATTGCTTGTGTTTCTTGGCCAAAGTATCTCTCTTATCCTCTGCAGCAGGGGTAACTCTGGATCATCTTTTCCTGTGGCGGTCCTCATGAAAGACAGTTTCATCATAGCCCTTGATGGTTTTTGCAACTACAAATTCATGAGATTTTCCAGATTGACTGACCTACATGTCTTATAGTAATGATGGACTGTCATTCTCTTTACTTATTTGAGCTGTTCTTGCCATAATATGGACTTGGTCTTGTACCAAATAGGGCTATCTTATGTATACCACCCCTACCTTGTCACAACACAACTGATTGGCTCAAATGCTTTAAGAAATGAATACATTCCACACATTAACTTTTAACAAGGCACACCTGTTAATTGAAATTCATTCCAGGTGACTACCTCATGGAGCTGGTTGAGAACATGCCAAGAGTGTGCAAAGCTGTCATCAAGGCAAAGGGTGGCTACACTGAAGAATCTCAAATATAACATATATTTAGAATTGTTTAACACTTTTTTGGTTACTACATGATTCCATATGTGTTACTTCATAGTTGTGATGTCTTCACTATTATTTTACAATGTAGAAAATAGTAAAAAAATTAAGAAAAACCCTGCAATGAGTAGTACTGGTACCGTACATTATTCATTGGTTATCACGTGATAAAGGACAGAGGGACCAAGCAGGCAGAGAGATGTTGTTTAGTTAGTGTACACATACAACTAGAGGTTGACCGATTAATCGGAATGGCCGATTAATTAGGGCCGATTTCAAGTTTTCATAACAATCGGAAATCTGTATTTTTGGACACCGATTTAGCCAATAATTTTTTTATTTTTTTTATTATACAAAAACAATCTTTATTTAACGAGGCAAGTCAGTTAAGAACACATACTTATTTCAATGACGGCCTAGGATCAGTGGGATAACTGCCTCGTTCAGGGGCAGAACGACAGATTTTCACCTTGTCAGCTCGGGGGATCCAATCTTGCAACCTTACAGTTAACTAGTCCAACGCATTAACGACTTGCCTCTCTCTCGTTGCACTCCACAAGGAAACTGACTGCCTGTTACGCGAATGCAGTAGGCCAAGGTAAGTTGCTAGCGAGCATTAAACTTATCTTATAAAAAACAATCAATCATAATCACTAGTTAACTACACATGGTTGATGATATTACTAGATATTATCTAGCGTGTCCCATGTTGCGTATAATCTGACTGAGCATACATGCATTCAAGTATCTAAGTATCTGACTGAGCGGTGGTAGGCAGAAGCAGGCGCGTAAACATTAATTCAAACAGCACTTTCGTGCGTTTTGCCAGCAGGTCCTCGTTATGGGTCAAGCATTGCGCTGTTTATGACTTCAAGCCTATCAACTCCCGAGATGAGGCTGGTGTAACCGAAGTGAAATGGCTAGCTAGTTAGCACGTTAATAGCGTTTCAAATGTCACTTGCTCTGAGCCTTGGGGTGGTTGTTTCCCTTGCTCTGCATGGGTAACGCTGCTTCTCGGGTGGCTGTTGTTGTTGTGTTCCTGGTTCGAGCCCAAGGAGGAGCGAGGAGAGGAACGGAAGCTATACTGTTACACTGGCAATACTAAAGTGTCCATAAGATCATCCAATAGTCAAAGGTTAATGAAATACAAATGGTATAGAGGGAAATAGTCCTATAATTCCTATAATAACTACAACCTAAAGCATCTTCCCTGGGAATATTGAAGACTCATGTTAAAAAGAACCACCAGCTTTCATATGTTCTCATGTTCTGAGCGAGGAACTTAAACATTAGCTTCCTTACATTGCACATATTGCACTTTACTTTTTCTCCAACACTTTGTTTTTGCATTAGTTAAACCAAATTGAACATGTTTCCTTATTTATTTGAGGCTAAATTGATTTTATTGATGCATGATATTAAGTTAAAATGTGTTCATTCAGTATTGTTGAAATTGTCATTATCACATTTTTTTGTATTTTTTTATATTTTTTGTATTTTTTGTGTTTATTTATTTATTTTTTATAAATCGGCCGATGAATTGGTATCGGCTTTTTTGGTCCTCCAATAATCGGTATCGGCGTTGAAAAATCATAATCGGTCGACCTCTACATACAACCCAAACATATTCACCCCTCGCCTGATTCTTAGATCTGTTGGTGCTGTTTTACCAACTCCTATAGCCATTGGCATTGGCAGAAAGCACAAACACAACTGGGACCAGGCTACTCTTCATCCCTTCTATGACAGAATAACCAGAATACCTGGCTGCGGGTTCGGGTATTCCGTCTTCCCCTGGGGCAGGCAGAAAGCAAAAGCAGTGGCAGCAGCAGGATGAACAGAACAGAGAGGAAGAGAGGCAAGAATAACCACAATATGGTTAGAGAAGCAAAGGGAAACAGATAGGACCTCTAGAGGGAGGGGTAAGAGGTCAAGCCTGAGAGAAGGATTGGGGAGGCCCGACAGGAGAGACCCAAGCTTGGGTAGGATGGGGCTGGGGGAGGGGAGGGTTGGGGGTTCTGGTGAAGGCAAGGACGATGGGCCTGGGACTGTGGACAAGTGGCAAGAGAGGCTCAGCATTTACACCATGGTTGACTGGGGCAATTTTATTATCTCTGAGAATACACCTGAGATGTCACTTGGATGTACTAGGACCATGACAGTCTGACACTAACAGCCCCAGTGGACTCCACTGATGTGTACACATTCTGTCTGTGTGCCAATGTTGGATCCTGACTTATGCAGAGGAAACGGCCCGTGTGTTTATTTCCATAGCCTGACATGTTTAGTCCTGGGCCAACTGGCCTGTCACCAAAATGTGTTTAATGTCTAGAGTTCAGGGTTCAGGTGCTATAACATGGGCATTAATGTCATAAGAAAACCCCACACGAGTCTGACTACTTTTGATACATAAACAACCTTGAAACTTAGCTTTGTGGAATTTACTCTTCTCCAGACCAGAGAGACAAACAATACCTTTCCTAGCTGTCAAGCCAATGGACTGCCCAGTCAGACAAATCCCTATAGGAATGAATAGAGATTAATCTCAGTCGTTTAGTCTATTTATTTAAACAGTTGTTGTGCCCAGCACAGGGCCATGAAAGAAGGGAAGTCAGTGAGCTAAGCTGAAGTTGGAGTAGACGAGAGAGCAGTCAAAGACAGAAAACAAAGGTAGAACCCCCAGAGCTGCTAGTAAAGATTGCTGACATTTAGACACACAGAGAGAGACCACATAGAGTTCAGTGAGGGGCCACATAGGGGCCAGTCAGTCAGTACCTTGATGAAGGCCTCCATATTGCCGTTAAAGAGTTTATGATTAAAAACGGAGCAAGGTCTAGGCTTCCGCAT
The DNA here is from genome assembly GCF_036934945.1 of Oncorhynchus masou masou. Lineage (NCBI taxonomy): Eukaryota > Metazoa > Chordata > Actinopteri > Salmoniformes > Salmonidae > Oncorhynchus > Oncorhynchus masou. The sequence goes on along the minus strand of NC_088217.1, from coordinate 24,837,212 downwards.
TCTCCTGGGTTTAGCGGGAAGAGTGGGGGGGCTGATGGTGGAGGAGGAGGTTGGTGAAGGGTGTGCAGATACACATGAACTATGATGAAAAACAACAAGGACTGAAACATGTATTTCATTCTGTATAATCAGTGGGATGTTTTTCTAGATACAGTTGAAGTAGTACTTTTACATACACCTGAGCCAAATACATTTAAACTCTGATTTTCACAAGTCCTGACATTTAATCCTAGTAAAAAAATCCTGTCTTAGGTCAGTTAGAATGTGAAATGTCAGAAAAATAGCAGAGAGAATGATTTATTTCAGCTTTTATTTCTTTCATCACATTCCCAGTGGGTCAGGAGTTTACATACACTCAATTAGTATTTGGTAGCATTGCCTTTAAATTGTTTAACTTGTGTGAAGGTTTTGGGTAGCCTTCCACAAGCTTCCCACAATAAGTTGGGTGAATTTTGGCCCATTCCTCGTGACAAAGCTGGTTTAACTGAGTCAGGATTGTAGTCCTCCTTGCTCACACACACTTTTTCAGTTCTGCCTGCACATTTTCTGTGGGATTGAGATCAGGGATTTGTGATGGCCACTCCAATAACTTGACTTTGTTGTCCTTAAGCCATTTTGCCGCAACTTTGGAAGTATGCTTGGGGTCATTGTCCCTTTGGAATACACATTTGCCACCAAGCTTTAACTTCCTGACTAATGTCTTGAGATGGTGCTTCAATATATCTACATCATTTTCCTGCCTCATGATGCCATTTGTGAAGTACACCAGTCCCTCCTGCTGCAAAGCACCCCCACAACATGATGCTGCCACCCCTGTGCTCCACGGTTGGGATGGTGTCTTCGGCTTGCAAGCCTCCCCCTTCTTCCTCCAAACATAACGGTGGTCATTATGGCCAAACAGTTCTATTTTTATTTCATCAGATCAGAGGACATTTCTCCCAAAAGTATGATCTTGTCCCTATGTGCAGTTTCAAACCGTAGTCTGGCTTTTAATGGCCAGACTACGGAGTAGTGGAGTAATGGAGTAGTGGCATCTTCCTTGCTTAGTGGCCTTTCAGGTTATGTCGATATTGGACTCGTTTTACTGTGGATATAGATACTTTTGCACCTGTTTTCTCCAGCATCTTCACGAGGTCCTTTGCTGCTGTTCTGGGATTGATTTGCACTTTTCGTACCAAAGTACGTTAATCTCTAGGAGACAGAACGCGTCTCCTTCCTGAGCGGTATGACGGCTGCGTGGTCCCATGGTGTTAATACTTACGTACAATTGTTTGTACAAATGAACGTGGTACCTTCAGGTGTTTGGAAATTGCTCCCAATGATGAACCAGACTTGTGGAGGTCTACAATTTTTTTATGCAGTCTTGGCTGATTGATTTTGATTTGCCCATGATGTCAAGCAAAGAGGCACTGAGTTTGAAGGTAGGCCTTGAAATACATTCACAAATACACCTCCAATTGACTCAAATTATGTCAATTAGCCTATCAGAAGCTTCTAAAGCCATGACATAATTTTCTGGAATTTTCCAAGCTGTTTCAAGGCACAGTCAACTTAGTGTATGTAAACTTCTGACCCACTAGAATTGTGATACAGTGAATTATAAGTGAAATAATCTGTCTGTAAACAATTGGTGGAACAATTACTTGTGTCATGCACAAAGTAGATGTCCTAACCGACTTGCCAAAACTTGTTAACAAGAAATTTGTGGAGTGGTTGAAAAATGAGTTTAAATGACCCCAACCTAAGTGCATGTAAACATCCGACTTCAACTGTATATGCAGAGCCATATCTACAGCCACTATATACAGTACATGGCTCTAGATAGCTGTACATGTCCTACTCCTTCCCCTCCTCTCACAGTACAAACCATAATATTATTTTAACACACAAGTGGAGTTGCAGAGGAAGTATGCTTTGACTTTATCACAGCTGTTTCAGCCTAACCCTGAATAACCTGACTTGAATGACTCTGGGCAACTTATCAAATAAATCAGTTCATAAAAGCATGATTACAGTCCAAGCACATGAGTAATGACACAGAGAATTCAATATAAACACTGTAACAGGCCTGTGAGCTGAGATATCAAGACTTAATGTCTCGTAACTCTGCTACTACTGTTCATTCTTCTCCACTCGTTGATTTATGACGGACACCTGTGGTTAATATACAGTATTGTTCTGATTAGCAGATACCTGTACAATACTGTAGTGTTTAACAAGGCCACTTATGGCCACTGTAGTGACTGACAAGTGACAGATCGTCTTACAGCCAGCTCATCTCCCCATAGCTGCCTCATTGCAAACTCCAGTTTGCTCAGAAGTCTGTTTATTCATCAACAGACAGACCACATCCCCTCTCCCTATTTGGAATTCCAACCCTGATTTTCCAGAGTGGCTTGGGGCCTGAACTGCTATTCACTTTAACATGACGTCATCTCCTCTATTTCCCAGAAAACAGGAAGGATTTGACATGCTTTTATTCAAATCAAATTTATTTATATAGCCCTTCGTACATCAGCTGATATCTCAAAGTGCTGTACAGAAACCCAGCCTAAAACCCCAAACAGCAAGCAATGCAGGTGTAGAAGCACCTTTTTTCTGCCTCTTTTCTTACCGTGTTGTTCCATATTCAGCCCTTTCCCCTAAAAGAAAGGAGGGAAGAAATGGAGAGAGAGGGGGAGAAATAGAGCGAGAGAAAATTAGAATGTGTTTGTGTGTGTGTGTGTGCATGCTTGCGTGCATGTGTCTGTGAGAGAGAGAAAAGACAATGCTTGGATACATGGTTGAGTACATTCTGAGCCAGACCTGGTTGTCTACAGAGCTGGCAGATGGGGCAGACAGAAGTGAGGGACGAGGGATGAAGGGCATTATGAGAACATGGGCACCTATTCAGACTGGCTCAATGGTGCGGGCTCCATGACCGCCTCTCTGAATCACATACAGCAAGCCAAGCAGCGGAATGTCAATGAAAGCAAGCATATCCAGGGACAACCGGGAAGGAGGAGGGAAGGTTGAGTGTGAGGAAGGCCACATTTGTCTGCATTGGGTTTGTGCAATATAGTAGTAACTGTGCAGTAATTATATACTGTAAGATGATACACTATATGATACACCTTTATATACATGAGTATATGGGCACCCCTTCAAATGAGTGGATTTGGCTATTTCAGCCACACCCGTTGCTGACAGGTGTATAAAATCGAGCACACAGCCATGCAATTTCCATAGACAAACATTGGCAGTAGAATGGCCTTACTGAAGATCTCAGTGACTTTCAACGTGGCACCGTCATAGGATAACACCTTTCCAACATCTCAGTTCATCAAATTTCTGCCCTGCTAGAGCTATCCGGTCATCTGTAAGTGCTGTTATTGTGAAGTGGAAAGACCCAGGTACAACAACAACAGCTCAGCAGCGAAGTGGTAGGCCACACAAGCTCACAGAACGGGACTTCTGAGAGCTGAATCGCATACCGCATAAAAATAGTCTGTCCTCAGTTGCAAACTGCCTTTGGAAGCAACATCGGCACAAGAACTGTTCATCGGGAGCTTCATGAAATGGGTTTCCATGGCCGAGCAGCCGCACACAAGGCTAAGCGTCGGCTGCAGTGGTGTAAAGCTCACCGTCATTGGACTGTGGAGCAGTGCATCCGACAAATCTGGGTTTGCCGGATGCCCGGAGAATGCTACCTGTCCCAATGCATAGTGCATACTGTAAAGTTTGGTGCAGGAGGAATAATGTTCGGGGGTTGTTTTTATGGTTCGGGCTAGGCCCCTTAGTTTCAGTGAAGGGAAATTGTAACGCTACAACATACAATGACATTCTAGACGATTCTATGAGGAAGGCCCTTTCATGTTTCAGCACGACAATGCCCCTGTGCACAAAGGGAAGTCATTACAGAAATGGTTAAAAGAGATCGGTATGGAAGAACTTGACTGGCATGCACAGAGCTCTGACCTCAACCCCATCGAACACCTTTGGGATGAATTGAAACGCCAACTGCGAGCCAGGCCTAACATCAGTGCCCAACCTCACCAATGCTCTTGTGGATGAATGGAAGCAAGTCCTGGAGCAATGTTCCAACATCTAGTGGAAAGCCTTCCCAGAAGGGTGGAGGCTGTTATAGCAGCGTAAGGTGGACCAACTCCATATTAATGCCCATGATTTTGTAATGAGATGTTCGACGAGCAGGTGTCTACATACTTTTGGTCATGTAGTGTATATCATCTAGTTATGGTAACAGAGGGGTTGCATACTAACAGAAGAAACAAGAGTACAAGATAATATGATATCCCCTGATAACACTATTCGATCAGTGACTCGAATGGTTGAATTCAAGGAGCATGTCATGTCTAATAAAACAGCTTCCAGCAACAAAGCCTCTGTCTGTCTGTCTGTCTGTCTGTCTGTCTGTCTGTCTGTCTGTCTGTCTGTCTGTCTGTCTGTCTGTCTGTCTGTCTGTCTGTCTGTCCAACCACAACTAATCCCTGGAAATACTGGAGCCAACTGGTTGGCTGCTGCTGGACCATCATACAATTTTCTGAAAGAAATATGGCTAAAGATACAATATGGTTTATTACTGGTGGTTGATATGGCAGTTAAGATTCCCACTAATTAACTACACAATTTCACAACAATGTTTGAACCATATGAAGACTCAAATTGGCAAGCTGCTGCTAGTGATAAAGGGAAGGTAATGACCCTATGAAGGGCATTGTGCTCCAGTAGTGACACAACAACGTTGTAACCATGTGAAGAAGTGTTCTCACCTTCTCCCAGAGTCTGCTTCAGTAGATCATGCTTGGCCTGTAGTTTCACGATAAGGTTGCTGCCATTCAGGTACTCTTTGAATTTCTATACAGGGCAAAAGAAAAGTAGAAAATATGACATTTAGCGGGCACTTTGATCCAAAGCTACTTACAATACCTTCACAAAGTACTCACAACCTTGACTTTTTCCACATTTTGTTGAGTGACAGCCTGAATATAACATTGATTACATTTAGATTTTGTATCATTGATCACATAATACCCCATAATGTCAGTGCTTAAGTACAAATTAATAAAACATGAAAAGCTGAAATGTCTTCAGTCATAAAGTAATCAACCCCTTTGTTGTTCAGGAGTAAGTTCAGGAGTAACATTTGCTTAACAAAACACAATCATTTGCATGGACTCACTCTGTGTGCAATAATAGTTGTTTACAGTATTTTTGACTGACTACCACATCTCTGTACCCCACACATACAATTATCTGTAAGGTCCCTCAGTTGAGTAGTGAATTTCAAACACAGATTCCACAACCACAGAGACCAGGGAGGCTTTCCAATGCCTCGCAAAGAAGGGCACCGATAGATCAAAAAGCAGACATCGAATATCCCTTTGAGCATGGTGAAGTTATTAACTATACTTATCTAATGAAGATAGTGTTCTATTTTTCATTCAAGTACTTAATACCAGTATGCATTCATGCAAATAAAATTGAAAAAGCATTTTTAATGTATTTTAAGTGGTGTTGGTTGTCAGAGCCACTCACAGTGAAGTAGAAGCCCTCGGTCTCCTGTTGATTGGCTCGTCTCCTAGCAATGTTGACTTTGCTCATGTAGGAGTCGGACGAGGCAGACTTGACCGACTCAGTGGACTGGCTGTGTTGGAAAGCCTCAGACACATCAAAGTCCTCCACCGTCAGCATGTCCTGCAGCGTCTGCATGGTGGCATCCAGAGTCTTCCTCACCTATGAAAGACAGAAGGGAAAGAGAGAGTCATTTAGCTGTGTTACAGCTTCAATATTTACTGTGTTTTCCCTGCACACAACAGGCAGGTTTCCATTGACCCAGGTTAATTCGACAAAAGCAATATTTTCACCATGTGTAATGGATATGGCCGATTTAGGATACATTGTCTGAAGATCGAGAATTCTTTTAATCCGTTCGACAGGGGTGGATTTTTATTTTATCAAACCTTATTTTACAGTGTAACTATAAAGCGCCAATCTAAATCTAAATGCCTACTGCTTGCAAAATAAATGTTTGAACTATAGAAATCATGTTTCTTGACTTTCAAGAATGCCTGACTTACTACGCCTTGTTTTTCTGGTTGACTGGATGCAAGTTTCATCATCCAATTACTTCAGATCTACAGGAGTGCAAATGTCACCATGAAACAGACCATGGTGATGCGTTGGCACATGAGAATATGAAAATTAAAATATTTGTAAATTATTGCATTCTATACATGCTGGCTTTCACAGGCTACCTGAGACATGAAACAGGTAGGTTGGAGGGCATACCGGCTGTGGGCCATTTATTAATGCGCAATTCCCCTAAATGGGTAATGGAAACACTTCAACCACTCCATTTTTATTCGACACTGAAGGTTTTCGATATATTTTTATATTTTTTTTGTTCGGTGTGACGTCAATAGCTGTTTTAGATAGTTCAATGGAAACACACCCTAGCAGGCTATTGTCGCATATATTTTCTATACAAACTTTCTTAATGTTGACAAAAAATCCCTGGACAAGTTAATGGAAACATAGCTAATGAGACTTGAAAGTCTTCAAAGATTGTAATGGGAAATGGAATGGTATAATGCTCTTTGAGGGCAACATTTCAAATTGAAGAACTACATATCACAGTAGTCTAGCTTGGTAAAAAAGAAGTTTAATTTCATATAATTTTAACATTGTTAAACACTTAACTGCCAAATAAAGTTACAGGATTGACTAACAGGGTTGACAACGTCATCTTAAATCAGCCATAAATTCCCTTCTTGACAGCGGGAATGGAAGCTTGTTGTGTATGTATAACAGTGAGGGGCAATTGAATGCAAGCTTCACTAAAACATTTCAATTGAAAAAAAATGAATTGCCTGTCTATGGGTAACAGGTTTGACATGTTGTGCTCGACCCACTCAGTTTTCCACTTTAGAATACCAGCAAATGGCCAAATAGTGTAGAACCAGCTCACCTGCTTTTAAACTATGGTATGACTATTAGATATGAAATATATATTTTGAAAATACATATTTATAAAAGGAATAGTTTCACCATATTAAATTGAGATTTCAGTTCATGTAACAGTGTTGAAATTAAAATGAGAGACATTCTTTTTTCTGTTCTTTTTTCCCTTAAAATGAATCACTAACATGAAATAAATAATAATCTTAAGTTATGACTTTGTCAAAGCAACAAAATAACATGGGCTTTACAATGATGGGGAAAACTTGGAGAAATGTTGGTTTTAAGTGGGGTAATATCTTCCGAGAAGTCACAGAGGATACACAGAGGGGACATGTCAAAATGCTGAAGTCTTTATTCATATTAAAATGTTTTCATGTGTTCTAAATTAAAGGACATTTAATATAACAAGCTTTTAAAATTCAAAATTTGTGGACAATTTCTACTTATGTAACAGTTTTTTTCCATTGAAGGAGAGGAGGACCAAAATGCAGCGTGGTTAGAGTTCAAAATGTTTAATCAAGACCATACACGAGAACACTACAAAATACAAAACAACAAATATGAAAACCGAAACAGTCCTATCTGGTGCAATGACACAAAGACAGAAGACAACCACCCACAAAGTACCCACAGAATATGGCTGCTGAAATAAGGTTCAACAAATATGAAAGACAACGATAGACAGCTGCCTCTAATTGAGAACCAATCTAGGCAACCATAGACATACAAACTACCTAGAAAGGAGACAGCCCCATAAACATACAAAAACCCCTAGACCAGACAAAAAACATAAATCCCCCATGTCACACTCTGACCTAACCAAAATAATAAAGAAAACAAAGATAACTAATGCCAGGGCATGACAACTTAAAATATCAAAGGGACGCAAATGGTACTCGTTTCATGAAATTACCCATATACTAGTATGGATTCTGCACAGACACCAACTGCATGCATACTATATATAATGTAAAGTTCAGTAAGTCTGGTAGGGGACATCTGGTTGCATGTGTGAAGATAAATATAAATATAAAATGTGTTCTGTCCATGTGAGAGATACAGAGGAAGTGGCTGAATGAACAGAGCACCTCCATATTCATAGGAGCGATATGGTGAAGCAGCAGAGGGAGGCAGGCATGCAGGCAGACCGCAAATGTTCCACAATTTTACCTACTGAACATGGCCCAGGTGGTGAGTTCACTGACTGATAATGAGACAGGTTTTGGGTTAGGGCCAGGGTTTTAGAGCTCACCTCCTCGTTCTCGATCTTGAGTGTGGCCAGGCGGGACTGGAGCTGGTGGTGACGCATCAGGAGCTCTGTCTGCACCGGCTGCTGGGCACTCACCTGACACACCTAGTAGGTAGTGAGGGAGGGAGGGAGGGAGGGAGGGAGGGAGGGAGGGAGGGAGGGAGGGAAAGAGAGAGAGGGAAAGAGAGAGAGGGAAAGAGAGAGAGAGAGAGAGAGAGAGAGAGAGAGAGAGAGAGAGAGAGAGAGAGAGAGAGAGAGAGAGAGAATTTACAGTAGTGTTTGTTTGGGATGCCAGAAAGGAACTGACCCAAAGATGCTGGCATTGCTGAGGCAAGCCACACAGGACCAGACAGAGGAAACACAGACATAGTGGGAGGCACAATCACCCCTCCAATCACCTCTCCCTCACCTCATCGCCCATGTGTGGCTGGTAGTCAAAGCGGGCGGGCGGGCAGAAGATCTGGCTGTGCATGTCCATGACCCTGTGTTTGTCCCCCCTGACATCCATGGCATCCACGGCCCCCTCCAGCTGGTCCAGCCCCTCGTGGCGGGATGTCTCCAGACTGTACTCTGCAGACAGGTAGGTCCTCAGGGTCCGTGCCAGGCTGGCATGGTAGCCCAGGTCACAGCACTGGGGATAGGCATGGACAGCATTACCACCATTGGGAATCCTTAATGTTAGTTACAGACCAATGGGGAGAGATGATGTGTTATAAGATGCTACTATGCTTCAATTGACCAAACTACTGTATTTATTTTTCATTGCAATCAATTGAACGGTAACTTAGAATAATGTGTTACAAGGTGCTAATGTGTTACAAGATGCTACTGAGCTTTTGTGTATCAAATGGATGCATTTTTCCTGTGTATCTAATATTCTCACTTTGTTAGAATCAGCATGTTACTGTACCACTCACGTCTATCATGTCAGAGACATCGTAGATGTAATATTTGGCCACCAGAGCATTGGTTGCCACCAGGTTCAACAAATAGTCATTCCGTGCTTTAGTGCACTTCAGCTTGTTTTCAGAGTACTTGGCTTGTCTCTGAGAAGAGAGGGAGAGAAGAGGGAGAGAGACAAAGACAGACAGACGGAGAGACAGAGAGAGCGAGTCATCAGTCAGTATACCATAGAATATCGATTTCTCTCTAAATGGATTTGTATACTAAAGATGTAATACAGTTTGTTACATTTAAAGAAGTCTAATTTTATCAAAAAAATTAGCATGTGCCATATGAGACAATAGAGGTCTAGTCCTACCATGGCAACAAAACCACTTAATATTTTTGCTCATTAGTGTATACATTAACTTATTACATTTCAAAGGCTAATGCATCCAAGTTCTCTGAGCTTTTACATACATTTGGACACATACACACACCAGCCCAAGCCACACCTTCTCCTTCATCTTCTCCATCTTCTTGACGGAGCTGCGTCGCTGTTGGCGATCGTCATGGCGCAGGAGGCTGGTGCTGACATCATTGGCCTTGCCGATCTGCTTTTCTCCCTGTTTCTCCGCCTCCTTCAACTTGCTCTCTGCACTGATGCTCTCTGTGTGGTACATGTGGTATGTCTTCATCACCTGCCCAGGACACAAAACATACATAAAAAATATACATTAAAGTTAACTACATGCACACTAAGTTCACCAGAAGGTTCTGAAACTCCCTATCTCAATCGAGTAAACACCAAACTCACGATAAGCGTGAATATTTTGTATAATTTATCATTTCCACCAGTAGTTTGAAAGTAGCGCAAGTAGGTCTCAGAAAATTGTGCACAATTGTGTATGCCGTCATCCATTTTATGATATGTAACTGCAAATGTTCTAAAATAATTATGATAATTTTCACTGCAATTCGTATGATATGTTATGAATGTTAATATGTACAATATGTTGTGAAAAAGTGCTTAAGATCTCATTCAATCACGTTATTGTTAATGGAAGATTGATTAGACATGGATATCTAAAGAAGATTCAGCATATAAATCCACCTGTATATTGTACACTGAATAAGAACACAGAAAGACAGCTACTGTCAGATATGTTGTGGATGTATGACTGAGTGCTAAAACTAGGTTACCTCTCTTGATTTCCTTTCCCTTCACATGCAAAAATATCATCCTCTTTCTTACAGGTCTCCTAACAACTCTGATTTAAGTAATACATGTGAGGAGAGAGCAAGTGAAATCAATCAACAGGAAGTCTGTAATAGCCAAGTTACAGAGAACCTTTCCTCTAGTTACGTTACAGAGAACCTTTCCTCTAGTTGAGATAGAGAGAACCATTCCTCTAGTCTACACTAAAAAAAAAAGGTTCTACAGTTATACTTATAGGATACTTCAGATGCGCTTATGGCAAACACTGTTAGGTACTCACATAGTACTGGTAGTTAAAGAGAACCTTTCCTCTAGCTATGTAATAGAGATCCTTTCCTTTTTCCTCTGACTGCTGCTGGGTGTGAAACAAGAGAGGAACCCTTGATTCTGACTGGAAGCCAGAAAAGGCTGGAGACATGTTAATGCAAAGCTCTCACATTGTGCATAATACATCAATACAGTGCATAAAACATGTACAAGTATATTCAGAGCCTTCAGAAAGTACTCACACCCCTTGACTTATTCCCCATTTTGTTGTGTTATAGCCTGAAATCAAAATGTATTAAATACATTTTTGTCTCACACATCTACAGACAAAATCCATCTACGCAATGTTTTTATATTTTTATGCAAATGTATTGAAAATTAAATACAGAAATATCGATTTTATGTAAGTATTCACACCCCTGAGTCAATACTTTGTAGATGCAGCTTTTGCAGCGATGACAGCTGTGAGTATCTCTGGGTAAGTCTCTAAGAGCTTTCCACACCTGGCTTGTGCAACATCTGTCCATTATTCTTTTCAAAATTCTCCAAGCTCTGTCAAATTGGATAACTATTTCCAGGTCATAGATGTTCAGAAATGTAACTCGGCCACTGTTCTTGGTAAGCAACTTGTAACGGTTCTCCTCCTCTTCTGAGGAACCCAAGCCACGGGTCCCGAGTGGACGGGAGACTCCGGCAGCTCCGGACAGGCGGGAGACTCCGGCAGCTCCGGACAGGCGGGAGACTCCGGCAGCTCCGGACAGGCGGGAGACTCCGGCAGCTCTGGACAGGCGGGAGACTCCGGCAGCTCCGGACAGGCGGGAGACTCCGGTAGCTCCGGACAGACGGGAGACTCCGGCAGCTCCGGACAGACGGGAGACTCCGGCAGCTCCGGACAGACGGGAGACTCCGGCAGCGCTGGGCATGAGGAAGACTCTGGCAGCACTGGACATGCGGGAGCACCTGTAGGGAGGAGACGGAGAGACAGCCTGGTGCGTGGAGGCGGCACTGGATAGACCAGACCGTGGAGGTGCACTGCAGGTCTCGAGCACCGAGCCTGCCCAACCCTACCTGGCTGAATGCTGAATGCGTAGCCAGGCCAGTGCGACGAGGTGGAATAGCCCGCACTGGGCTGTGCTGCCGAACCGGGGACACCATTTGTAAGGCTGGTGCTTTTAGATTAACTAACTTCAAAGTAATGACTCGGGACGTCGGGTTTGATACAAAAGCTTCTTTTAGAAAGAATACTGGTTCACGTTACATTTAACAACAATTGTTTTGGTACAGAGCAATGCAGGTAAGATGCTGTCGGAAAGTTAGCTTCAATCACTAAACACCTGCACATAATTGGCGCGTTATCACTCATTCCTCTCGCAAGGCATTCTGGGACTTGCAGTCAAAAAGCGTAATTCAACACAACCCAATACAATTACATATGCAAATAAATCTAAAGAAATATCTTTAGATACAGTTCAAAGAATAAACTTAAACATTAACTCAAACACATTAAAGTTACAACAGGTGCCATGTACCCTGGCCCAAGGAGACGCACTGGAGACCAGATGCGCTGAGCCGGTTTCATGGCCCCTGGCTCGATGCCCATTCTAGCCCGGCCGATACGAGGCGCTGCTATGTATCGCACCGGGCTATGGCTGCGCACCGGGGATACCGTGCGCCTCACGGGCATAACACGATGCCTGCCCGGTCCCCCTCTCTCCACGGTAAGCATGGTGAGTTGGCGCAGGTCTCCTACCTGACTTCGCCACACTCCCCGTGTGCCTCCCCCAATACATTTTTGGGGCTGCCTCTCGGGCTTCCAGCCGCGCTGCCGTGCTGCCTCCTCATACCGCCGCCTCTCAGCTCTCGCTGCCTCCAGCTCTGCCTTGGGGCGGCGATATTCCCCAGCCTGTGCCCAGGGTCCTTTGCCGTCCAGGATCTCCTCCCATGTCCACGAGTCTTGAGATCGCTGCTGCTGCCGCCCATTACCACGCTGCTTGGTCTTTTGGTGGTGGGTGAATATGTAACGGTTCTCATCCTCTTCTGAGGAGGAGTAGGAGAGGTCAGACCAATTTGCAGCGTGGTATGTGTCCATTTTAATAAGAAAAACTGAACACTACAAAAATACAAAATAACAAAGTGAAACAAACAAAACGGTCCCGTGTGGTAAAAAACACTAACACGGAAAACAATCACCCACAACTTAAAAGTGAAACCAGGCTACCTAAATATGGTTCTCAATCAGGGACAACAATAAACAGCTGCCTCTGTTTGAGAACCATACCAGGCCAAACACAGAAATCCCAAAACATAGAAAAAGGAACATAGACAACCCACTCAACTCACGCCCTGACCATACTAAAACAAAGACATAGCAAAAGAACTAAGGTCAGAACGTGACACAACTCCAGTGTAGATTTGGGCTTGATCCATCCAGTTTTCTCCCATCACAGACATTAAACTCTGTAACTGTTTTAAAGTCAACATTGGCCTCATGGTGAAATCCCGGAGTGGTTTCCTCAATCTCCGGCAACTGAGTTAGGAAGGACACGTATCTTTGTAGTGACTGGGATGTATTGACACACCATCCAAAGTGTAATTAATAACTTCACCATGCTCAAAGTCAAAGAGATATTCAATGTCTGCCTTTTTTAACCATCTACCAATAAATGCCCTTCTTTCCAAGGCATTGGAAAACCTTTGTGATTGAATATGTATTTTAAATTACCTCATGACTGAGGGACCTTGAAGATAATTGTATGTGTAGGGTACAAAGATGAGGTGGTCATTCCAAAATCATGTTATACACTATTATTTCACACAGTCCATGCAACTTATGTGACTTGTTCAGCAAATTTATACTCCTGGACTTATTTAGGCTTGCCATAACAAAGGGCAATACTTATTGACAGAAGACATTTCAGCTTTACATTTTTAATTCATTTGTTAACAATGTTCTGAAAATAATTCCACTTTGACATTATGGAGTATTGTGTGTAGGCCAGTGACATTTGTAAAGAGCTCAGGGATGTGAATACTTTCTGAAAGCACTGTACAAGTACTAGTTATGAATAATGTCACCTACTGCGTGTATGTAAACGTTCCAGTATGAGACATACAGAGAGAAAGCTGTTTAGAAAGCCAATAAATGAACATCTGCATTATAATATAGTATCCTGTATTTCATGCAGAATCATTCTCTTGTGGCCATTAAGCCATGTATTTTAAGTGACGGTATTTACATGGGTTTCATGTAGCAATGCCTGCTGCACAGTGTGATGCTGCACAGTGTGATATCTTCCAATGCACACTGGCCTGCCTACAGCACATCAATGTATAGTACCTGTCCAAAGTTTGGACACACCTACTCAATCAAGGATTTTTCTTTATTTTTACTATTTTCTACATTGCACTCATGGCTCTGTATAATACCTTACGTTTCCTTGAATTTGTTCTGGACCTAGGGACTATGAAAAGCCCCCTGGTGGCATGTTTGGTGGGGTACGTGTGTGTGTGTCAGTGCTGTGTGTAAATTGACTATGCAAACGATTTGGAATTTCCAACACATTGTTTCTTATAAAAACAAGAAGTGATGCAGTCAGTCTTTCTTCAACTTGTGGTGGCAGGGTAGCCTAGTGGTTAGAGCTTTGGACTAGTAATCAAAAGGTTTCATGTTCAAATCCCCAAGCTGACAAGGTACAAATCTGTCATTCTGCCCCTGAACAGGCAGTTAACCCACTGTTCCTAGGCCATCATTGAAAATAAGAATTTGTTTTCACTCACTTGCCTAGTTAAATAAAGGTAAATTAAAATTACTTTATTGATTAATTAACGGATTACAATGAAGAACACAAATGAAGAACACAAATGAAGAACACAAATGTGCAAATATGTTCTGGGCCAGCTGCTGCTTAACAAAGGTCTTTCTTTGCAGCACCTGACCATATGACTGGACAATAATTAAGATAAGATAAAAACTAAAGCCAAAAGGACTTTCTTTGTGGAGTGTGGTGTCAAAAAAGCAGAGCATCTCTTTCACGGACAGACCTCTCCCCATCTTTACAACCATTGAATCAATCAATGCTTTTTGTGCTATTGCTCGGTCTGCCTGCTTGCTACATGTTTCATGTCCTATGTTGCTCTGCATGTGCTCACTGCTCATTTTTTGTCTGTATTGTTATTACAAACATAGGCATCACATTTCACAAATGAGCACCTTCTTGTCACAAGCACACACACACACACAGATACACACCCACCCACACAAAAAAAAAATCTAACAGAAACATAACCTGGGGCATTACGATGTGTGACAGTGAACGGGCAGGAAGGGAGTGTGGTAGGGGGGGGGGGGTAAAATGGAAATACGGTCATATATATACTGACATGAAATCATGAAAGCGAGAAAGGGTATGCTTTGAAGGTTCAATGTGGTTGGTGTGGGTGGTTAGGTGGCGTGGGAGCGTTGATGTTAAAGCATCAAAGACAGGCTTGTGTGAGTGTGTTCAAGCATACGTTATTGTGTGTGTGTGTGCATGCGTGTGTATGCATACTCTTCTATGTATGTACACAGTCAATGTATCGACAGAAAAGAAGTATGACTATTAACTTTAATGACAGATCTGTGTTTGATTTTGTGTAGCATGTGCTGAATATGTGACTATGTGATGATGGTGTGACACCTTGGCAGTAAGCAGCTTTCCACTGCAAGGGAAGTGAGTCGGCTTGGAGCAGAGTCAAGGCATATAGAGTTTCTCCTTCAACTGCAACTTCTCTCACGGCGGGAGTAAAAAACCAAATGTCCTCCGGTGTAGAACCAAACGACCTGTGCAGCAAGGCTGTAAGGGAGATACCTAGTCAGTTGCACAAATTTGTCTTCCCCATATAAACTAAGTTTCTGAATCAGAGAGGAGTGGTGGCTGTGTTAAATTAACATCATCAGCACCCAGGGAGCAGTTGTTGTTGGGGGTTAACTGCCTTGCTCTAGGGCACAAAGGCTCAGTGACTCGAACCAGCGACTTTTCAGTTACTGGCCCAACGCTCCTAACCGCTAGGCTACCTACTGATTACTGATAAAGCTATTGTGCGCTGGGCAGGTCCTGTTCTATCCAGACACTACAGAGCAGAAAGTCTGAGAGGGTCTGAGGTCGGCCTAGCCAAATGGAGTTAGCCTGTTAGCTTCAGGCAAACTATCAAACATGGGGAGTGGATGAAAGGAGAGATGCTGAACAATACAGACAGATTGGAGGAGAAGGAGAGAGAGAAAAAAAGAAAGAGAGATTGAGAAAGAGAGAGAATTACATTTTGTTGTTGTTTACTCACAGTGTAGAGCTCGTTCGTGACTTTCACTAACTCCTCGTGCATCTGCACCCCGATTTCTTTGCTCTGGGAGAAAAAACAGGAACAAAAGGCATGTGAATAAATCTCACAGGTTTTTATTTTTTTATTTTTTATTTCACCTTTATTTAACCAGGTAGGCTAGTTGAGAACAAGTTCTCATTTGCAACTGCAACCTGGCCAAGATAAAGCTTAGCAGTGTGAACAGACAACACAGAGTTACACATGGAGTAAACAATTAACAAGTCAATAACACAGTACAAAAAAGGTGAGTCTATATACATTGTGTGCAAAAGGCATGAGGAGGTAGGCGAATAATTACAATTTTGCAGATTAGCACTGGAGTGATAAATGATCAGATGGTCATGTACAGGTAGAGATACTGGTGTGCAAAAGAGCAGAAAAGTAAATAAATAAAAACAGTGTGGGGATGAGGTAGGTGAAAATGGGTGGGCTATTTACCAATAGACTATGTATAGCTGCAGCGATCGGTTAGCTGCTCGGATAGCACATGTTTGAAGTTGGTGAGGGAGATAAAAGTCTCCAACTTCAGGGATTTTTGCAATTCGTTCCAGTCACAGGCAGCAGAGTACTGGAACGAAAGGCGGCCAAATGAGGTGTTGGCTTTAGGGATGATCAGTGAGATACACCTGCTGGAGCGCGTGCTACGGATGGGTGTTGCCATCGTGACCAGTGAACTGAGATAAGGCGGAGCTTTACCTAGCATGGACTTGTAGATGACCTGGAGCCAGTGGGTCTGGCGACGAATATGTAGCGAGGGCCAGCCGACTAGAGCATACAAGTCGCAGTGGTGGGTGGTATAAGGTGCTTTAGTGACAAAACGGATGGCACTGTGATAAACTACATCCAGTTTGCTGAGTAGAGTGTTGGAAGCAATTTTGTAGATGACATCGCCGAAGTCGAGGATCGGTAGGATAGTCAGTTTTACTAGGGTAAGTTTGGCGGCGTGAGTGAAGGAGGCTTTGTTGCAGAATAGAAAGCCGACTCTTGATTTGATTTTCGATTGGAGATGTTTGATATGAGTCCGGAAGGAGAGTTTACAGTCTAGCCAGACACCTAGGTACTTATAGGTGTCCACATATTCAAGGTCGGAACCATCCAGGGTGGTGATGCTCGTCGGGCATGCGGGTGCAGGCAGCGATCGGTTGAAAAGCATGCATTTGGTTTTACTAGCGTTTAAGAGCAGTTGGAGGCCACGGAAGGAGTGTTGTATGGCATTGAAGCTCGTTTGGAGGTTAGATAGCACAGTGTCCAAGGACGGGCCGGAAGTATATAGAATGGTGTCGTCTGCGTAGAGGTGGATCAGGGAATCGCCCGCAGCAAGAGCAACATCATTGATATATACAGAGAAAAGAGTCGGCCCGACTCCAGGTGACTGGAAGAATATCTTGAACAGACCTGGCTTTGCTTCACCGAGGCATGAATACATCCGTTTCCCTTGGGTATGTGTCTGTATGAGAGATATGTGTTTCCCTTGGGTATGTGTCTGTATGGGAGATATGTGTTTCCCTTGGGTATGTGTCTGTATGGGAGATATGTGTTTCCTTTGGGTATGTGTCTGTATGGGAGACATGTGTTTCCCTTGTGTAAGTGTCTGTTTCTGAGAGATGACTGAACAGTGTGAAATGATGTTTCCCTCTATTTGTAAAAAGGCCTTATAGAATACTATGCAGTGTACATGCAGGCAGCTAAGAATAGACATTTCTAATGTCTCCTACTGACCATATTCAAATCACACATTCACGATTCCAACTCAGTTACTGTAACTCGCAGGAGCGAAGTGTCTGTGATGGACAGTGATAGAATGTACAGCCAACAATGAGAGGGTACGGAAGGCAGCTCGAACAGAGTAGTTTAAGAAATCCTGTAAAAGTAGTGTTAGGTTCTAATTTCTGGTACAATAATCCACATAGACTCTAAGAAAACTCAAGCTACTGTAGATTGTCGCAGCTGCAAAAAGCACACATACAGGTCACAAGCACATATATTTATAACTTCCGACAAGGCCCCAGTTTCCAACTTCTTCGTCTAGGATGAACAATCAGTCTCTGCAGGAACTGAGTATGTTCCTCATGTTGGTTAACATGTATCAGCGTCCAGAGTCCAGAGCCTTCTCACTCCTAAGTGCCTTTCACAGGTCTTCTCATCAGTCTGGCCTTGAGTTATGGGAGTACACATTCCTGGTCTCCTATAGTCCACTAGATAATTCAACTTCTCATACACAAAGAGCCTAAACCCAACACTACTTTCAATCTCTAAGAATACAGTATATAAACACTGTAAATTCATATTAATAGTATAAATATAAATCAGTAAAGACAGTGTAACATTACAGTAATTCCAATCTATCAGCTCTAACTCCAGACACATGGTACCTATTCAACCATTATGGAATCATTCTTGCCCTCAGAGACAGGGCCCCTTTCCCTCAGCCCAAATACAATGCACATAGATCCTTCTATCTAACCCATAACATGAGAATTACTACTGCTAGGCTTATTACACAATTATAAACAGATCAAAACAGGCTCCAGTCAGAAAGTCGTCAACAGTAGGAACAGTTTTCCTCTTCAGTAATACATTACAGACAGACCCCTCCAGTGAAAGCACAGGTAAGTGTGTTGTTAGTGTAGTATATAGGGTGGAGCATGTCAGTGATGGTAGGTTGTCACAGCCATGGTTGTCATTGTTGTTAGGCCCAGCAGCTGAAATTTCCTCTGAGAGATAGGTGCTGCTATGGCAACACCACTACATTTACACCTATAAGGACAACTTAAATGGTTAATTCATTAGCAGAAGCCCTATTTTTAAGTTAGATTATTCATGTTGCACAACAATTGCTTCTACATTGAAATGCAATGGTGTGTGTGTATATGTCACATAAAGCAGATGGTGGTACTGCTATCAGCCAAGGCAATGTAACAAACTTTACGCCACACCTTGAAACCTTTTGCTGAGGAAGACATTTGATCATTTTTCAGCAGGCAGTTACTCAGCCACCTCTCGGTAGCTCAGCCCACCAGGCAGCTCAGCCAAACCCAGTCCACCAGGCAACAGTAACACAGCCTCATCACAGCTCACCCCTGACAGCATATCCATCCCAAGACGACATAAATAATGTGAGACTCCACCCGGGTTCCTGTGGATCAATACTGATCTGTGCTTTCCCCAGCAGACCGTTCCATCATACTGTAGTCCCTGAACCATGGCCACTTTCTGCTCTGCCCTCTGCCTCTCTTTCTCAGACATGCTTTATAGCTCTGATTGGTCTAAAGTGTACACTTAAATGCCCAGTGCAGTCAAGAAATTTGATTTTTCTGTGTTCTATATGTATTTCCACACAATGAGGTTGGAATAATACTGTGAAATTGTGAAAATGACAATGCCCTTTAATGTAAGAGCCGTTTGAAAAGACCGCCTAAAATGTCAGGCTGTTTTGGTGGGATGGAGTTTTGGCCTGACAGGTGACATTACCAGGAAATAAATTAGTTAATAAACCAATAATAAAGAGAGTTCCAAACCTCCCCTCCCACTCAGACCACTCCCAGACAGTCCTAGTTTGAGTAATTACTCTTTGAAAAGAAGCTATTGTTTTTAATTTGTTTAAATCTTTTTAATTAAAAACAATCACAGTAAGGTACCTAATATTGTTAATCAGAAATTATTTGACATTGAGATAAAACAGTTGCATTGATTAACAGGGACAATTCATGCAGCAATATATCCTTCTGTCATTTAGGGATATGGAAATTACAGGACAGATACTGAGATTACAATTTACTCTGAGAATGAGACCATCTTCTATGTTGAAACCATGTAGTTTGTTTACCACTTAAGAAATAAGAACATTTGGTAACATACAGTAAATGGACAGACACACGTGGTGCAGAGGAGAAGGTGGAGGAGGATAAGCTGGAGAAGGAGAAGGTGGGAGAGGAGAAGCTGGAGAAGGAAGACATGGATGAGGAAGCTGGTGATACAGAGAAAGGGAAGGAAAGGTATAAGAAGGTGGGGAAGATGAAGAGGTAGCACATATGGCTGATCTCCCAGCTGTAGGTCTGACCTTCAGATGTAAAGCAGATTGATGCTAGCGCAGCCAGATGACAACACAGTGGGGGTATAGCCAGCCAGGCCCTCAGTTATCAGGTCTCAAAGTGTGTGTGTGTGTGTGTGTGTGTGTGTGTGTGTGTGTGTGTGTGTGTGTGTGTGTGTGTGTGTGTGTGTGTGTGTGTGCGTGTGCGGGGGGGGCAGTGGATGGCAAATTAATTGCCCGACCGACACTATTATAACTATGGGAACTCTTTAAACAAATCTTACATTTGTTATGCAGTAGCACTCTGCTAAAAGTTGTCAGCAGCATGTCTAATTTTCAATTTCAAGTAAACAAACATTCTTTCCTGACCTTCTTGAAGAGTCTGAAGACATCCTCTCCGACGTGTGCTAGGCGGACAATGACGTTATTGTTGTAGAGGTCGCTGAGGGTAGCATGGTCTCTGCTCTCTCTCCTCGTCTGGTTCAGAACGAGGTACCAGCAGTTCACTGTTGACAGCAGGTTCTGGTCCTTCCTGGAAGAACAGGTTAGAGGTCACAGGTCAGAGTGTCATCCAAAAGGAACATCACAGTGTAGGTCAAGTGTCTCGTTAACATAAAAGCAATTTTGGGTGTAGAGTATGGTTGAAAATAAGTCATTTTTCCCCCCAGTCATTCAAACCGGTTAACAGTTGACCTCCACAATATGGAACCATTACTATTCAACCAATAGTATAGTTTGCGGTCACTATCATTTAGCTTTTGGAATCTACCAGCGTAGGTTAACAGATACTATAGTGTAGAAATTAACAGCAGATCGAGTGAGGTGTTTATAAATGAAAGCCTGGAGGTGAGAGAAAGCCTGGATGTGGAGGTGAGATAAACGTTTAACACATTCTGATAGTTTCCTGTAGAAGAAGGAAGTAGAACACGCTGAAAGAAGGAAACTAACTCTCACTATCACAGTCAGATAAGCGTCTTTGGCTGAGCATGCACATCTCTTTATATAACTTCACATACGGTCAGATAGGCATCTTCTGCTAAGCAGGCTGAGGTAATACTGTGTGAGCGGGAGATATCTTTAATACTATGATCTTTTGCTAAGCATGCATCTCTTGTCCTATAACTTCACAATCAAAAGCCTATTTGGTAAGGAACCTCTTGTCTTATCTACTAAGACATCAATAACCATAGGTTGAGTAATGAACAAGTGACTTGGGATTAGTCTGCACAACAAGGGCTCCTGACTCCAGCGCCTCTCTCTCCAACCAGACAAGGGAAAAGATGTCAAAACAGAGAAAAAAAGAATAAGGAAATAAGTTTCTGGTTTAGAGAGGTAAAAAAGACTAGCTTTAATGTGATGCTCCAGGTAGCCTAGACTACTCCACAGTCCATACCTCTGGGGCTCTGACTCTTTATGTCCAGGATCCTTTGATTAAAACTTCCCCATGTGAATGATTGATCCTAGACATACAACCTGCTGCCAGGAACTCAATTGGGGTCCAACTCAGCAAGTAGCTTTGCTCTGAATCAAAAGTAAACTATCTTGGCAGAATTATAGATTCAAAGAAGTTGTTATAGAGCTGTCCATTGCAGATAACATATCACTAGTACTAGGAGAGGAGCACCACTGCAGTGATCTTTACTGCACTGCAGCACTGGCACAACACTGCATGGGAACTGGAGATGCAGTGCACATCTGTTCATTAGTCGGTAGAGGTGACTTACTGCCTGACAATCCTAACTGGCACCCTATTCCCTATATAGTGCACTACTTTTGACCAGATCACTATAGATTCTGGTCAAAATTAGTTCACAAAATAAAGAACAGGGTGTCATTTGGGACACAGTCCCTGTTCCCTAGCAGGGGGAATGAGCCACTACAAGGCTTCTGATGAAACATAGATAGACGATTGGCAATCATTCTGTATCACATCATTAGATTAGAAGCATATTGCATAATTCAACATTACCGGAAAGACAGAGAAAACAGCTTATTTAGATGCTGACTATTTCCAACCAACATTATGCGAAGATGAAAGATCTTTGTTGAATTTATGGACTTCATGTCTTCAAGTTTATTTAGAGTAAACTTGAAGACATGAAGTCCATAAATTGCAGGGACAATTTGAAATTGTCCCTCTAAAAATACAATTACAATTGTCAGTGATGGAGGCTGGAGGGAAGGAGCGAGGCATGGATGGAATTAAATGTGGAGATCCAAACAGCCAAGTGAGTGCAGCACTCAGTGAGTTCTCAATCTGTCTGTGAAAGTCAGAAAAAAGCATGATGACCATTTAATGTGAGGAGGGAGAAACAGTGAGAGAGAGAGAGAGAGAGAGAGAGAGAGAGAGAGAGAGAGAGAGAGAGAAGAGAGAGAGGATGGGGATACATAGTCAGGTCAAGTGCAAGTGTGTGTAAGGATGGCTTGGCCAGGTTCAGCCTTAACGTCTGCACTTACTGTACTGTGGCCACCCTCTGCGGGGTCAATGCATCCAGTTTTCAAGGGAATTGGAAAGGGAGTCCGTGACGAGGTTTCCGCTTTTGGATGTTAATAAAGCGACACTCCATCTTAACTCCTCCTCCACATTTATTGGATTGGTTCAACAGTGCAGAAGAGGTTTTTTTTCTCTCGTCAGTACCAGAAAGAAAGAAATACAACTTATTTTACACCTGCTACGTTAGGTTATACTGTGACTATACTCATTGAAATGATACTACTGATTGAGTATTCCTTGCTAATAGCACTGCATTATCGACAATATGTGAGTGCATACGGTATGACCCCTGTTGGAAGATCTACTTTTTAAAATTAGTCTTGATGGGTATGTCAATATAAATTACATCTTATTCTTGAGATGTACAGGTATGTCAATATCATAGCGTGCCATTTGAGATGCTGCCATTGCGAAGGACAGCTTAGTCTGAGGAGTATGTCAACGTAAAGGAGAGCTTGGTAGAGCTTCATGTGAAAGGCACTACAGGCTTTGTTAGCTCAGTGAAGCAGCAAAGAAGGTGGCGCCTTACACAGAACCCAAACCGGCTGCGCGCGTGCGCCATCGCGCACCATCGTGCATAAATTTGGCACATGGGTACCTGCGTCTATAAACCAATGGGAGAGGCGGGACTTGCAGCGCGATCTGCGTCAGAAATAGAAACATCAAAGTCCCCTCCAAACTCATCATCAAGCTAAGGACCTTGGGACCCTGACACCTTCATCTGCAACTGGGAACTCTGCCACGCTGTCCCTCAACATGGGGGCCCCACAGGGGTGTGTGCTTAGTCCTGTCCTATACCCCAGGTTACCCACGACTGTGTGGCCACGCACGGCCAAGGTGGGAAATGCCCTTTTTGGTCACAGTGGCTGGTGGATATCCACATCTTTCCCCTATGCTGTACCCCACCTCGCTTTTACAGCTGTAATGTTGAGATTCTTTCTTCCAGAGCTGACACACACACACTTACATTTAGGATTTTATTTATATAACTGCTCCCAAATGCTCTGTCCCCACCAGTCAATTTCAATCCTCAAAAAGTTCTACAGCTGCACTGTTGATAGCATCTTGACCGGCTGCATCACTGCTTGGTAGGGCAATCGCACTGCCCTCGATCGCATGGAACTACAGAGGGAGGTGCAGGCAGCCCAGTACACCAGAGCTCCTTGCCATCCAGGACCTCTTTATCAGACGGTGACAGAGGAAAGCCAAGAAAATTGTTAAAGACTCATGCCACACAAGCCATAGACTATTCTCCGCTTCAAGCAATGCTGAAGCAACATGTCTGACACCAACAGGCTCCTTAACAGCTTCTATCCCCAAGCCATAAGACTGTTAAATAGCTAACAAAATGGCTACATGGACGATCTGAGCTGACCCTTCTATTAGATTTGAATTATTACACTGACTCTGCACACTCACTCTATGAACACTCACACTGACACTCCAACACACACACACACTCTATACACACATATACAATCATCATTTAGAGTACGCTGCATCTACTTTGTTTATCATATATCCTGATGCCTAGTCACCTTACTCATATACATATCTAACCCTTCCACTCCAGTATCAGTGCACATTGTAAATATGATATTGGCACTAACCCTGGAACTGACTCTGTATATACAGTTGAAGTCGGAAGTTTACATACATCTTAGCCAAATACACTGGGGCAAAAAAGTATTTAGTCAGCCACCAATTGTGCAAGTCCTCCCACTTAAAAAGATGAGTTAGGGTCTGTAATTTTCATCATAGGTACACTTCAACTATGACCGACAAAATGAGGAAAAAAAATCCAGAAAATCACATTGTAGGATTTTTAATGAATTTATTTGTAAATTTTGTTGGAAAAAAGTATTTGGTCACCTACAAACAAGCAAGATTTCTGGCTCTCTGGTTTTGTCCATTTGGAAGACCCTTTTGCGACCAAGCTTTAACTTCCTGACTGATGTCTTGAGATTAGAGGTCGAGCGATTATGATTTTTCAACGCCGATACCGATACCGATTTTTGGAAGAAAAAAAAGGTGATATCAATTAATCTGCCGATTTTTTTTAACTGTATTTGTAATAATGACAATTACAACAATATTGAATGAACACTTATTTTAACTTAATATAATACATCAAAATCAATTTAGCCTCAAATAAATAATGAAACATGTTCAATTTGGTGTAAATAATGCAAAAAACAAAGTGTTGAAGAAAGTAAAAGTGCAATATGTGCCATGTAAGAAAGCTAACGTTTAAGTTCCTTACTCAGAACATAAGAACATATGAACGCTGGTGGTTCCTTTTAACATGAGTCTTCAATATTCCCAGGTAAGAAGTTTTAAGTTGTAGTTATTATAGGAATTATAGGACTATTTCTCTCTATACCATTTGTATTTCATATACCTTTGACTATTGGATGTTCTTATAAGCACTTTAGTATAGCTTCCGTACCTCTCCTTGCTCCTACCTGGGCTTGAACCAGGAACACCACGACAACAGCCACCCTCGAAGCAGCGTTACCCATGCAGAGCAAGGGGAACAACTACTCCAAGTCTCAGAGCGAGTGACATTTGAAACGCTATTAGCGCGCACCCCGCTAACTAGCTAGCCATTTCACATCACATCGTTACACCAGCCTAATCTCGGGAGTTGATAGGCTTGAAGTCATAAACAGCAGAACTGCTGGCAAAACGCACGAAAGTGCTGTTTGAATGAATGCTTATGAGCCTGCTGGTGCCTACCATCGCTCAGTCAAACTGCTCCATCAAATCATAGACTTAATTATAACATAATAATACACAGAAATGTGAGCCGTAGGTCATTAATATGGTCGAATCCGGAAACTATTATCTCGAAAACAAGACGTTTATTCTTTCAGTGAAATACGGAACCGTTACGTATTTTATCTAACGGGTGGCATCCATCAGTCTAAATATTCCTGTTACATTGCACAACCTGTAACGGTTTTCATGCGGTGAAGGAGAGTCGGACCAAAATGCAGCGTGTAGATTGCGATCCATGTTTAATGAACAAACGTAAACACGGATCAAATACAAATACTACAAAACAAAGAACGTAATGAACGTAACGAAAACCGAAACAGCCTATACTTGTGTAAACTAACACAGAGACAGGAACAAGGACACTAAGGACAATCACCCACGAAACACACAAAGAATATGGCTGCCTAAATATGGTTCCCAATCAGAGACAACGATAATCACCTGACTCTGATTGAGAACTGCCTCAGGCAGCCATAGACTAACGCTAGACATCCCACAAAACCCCAAGACAAAAACACACCACAATAACCCATGTCACACCCTGGCCTGACCGAATAAATGAAGAATAAACATAATATATTTCGACCAGGGCGTGACACAACCTTCAATGTTATGTCATAATTACGTAAAATTCTGGCAAATTAGTTCGCAATGAGCCAGGCGGCCCAAACTGTTGCATATACCCTGACTCTGCGTGCAATGAACACAAGAGAAGTGACACAATTTCACCTGGTTAATATTGCCTGCTAACCTGGATTTATTTTTGCTAAATATGCAGATTTAACAATATATACTTCTGTGTATTGATTTGGTGTTGGTGTTTATGGTTAGGTACACGTTGGGAGCAACGACAGTCCTTTTTCGCGAATGCGCACTGCATCGATTATATGCAACGCAGGACATGCGAGATAAACTAGTAATAACATCAACCATGTGTAGTTATAACTAGTGATTATGATTGATTAAGTTTAATGCTACCTAGCAACTAACCTTGGCTTCTTACTGCATTCGCGTAACAGGCGGGCTCCTCGCGAGGCAGGTGGTTAGAGCGCTGGACTAGTTAACCGTAAGGTTGCAAGATTGAATCCCTGAGCTGACAAGGTAAAAATCTGTCGTTCTGCCCTTGAACAAGGCAGTTAACCCACCATTCATAGGCCATCATTGAAAATAAGAATGTGTTCTTAACTGACTTGCCTAGTTAAATAAAGATTAAATTAAAGAAAATCGGCGTCCATATATACCGATTTCCGATTGTTATGAAAACTTGAAATCGGCCCTAATTAAATCGACCTCGGTCGACCTAATTGAGATAATACTTCAATATATCTACATAATTTTCCTGCCTCATGATGCCATTTGTGAAGTGCACCAGTCCCTCCTGCAGCAAAGTACCACCTCAACATGATGCTGCCACCCCCGTGCTTCACGGTTGGGATGGTGTTCTTCGGCTTGCAAGCCACCCCCTATTTCCTCCAAACATAACGATAGTCATTATGGCCAAACAGTTCTATTCTTATTTCATCAGAACAGAGGACATTTCTCCAAAAAGTATGATTTTGTCCCTATGTGCAATTGCAAACTGTAGTCTGTCTTTTTTATGGCAGTTTTGGAGCAGTGGTATCTTCCTTGCTGAGTGGCCTTTCAGGTTATGCCGATATTGGACTCGTTTTACTGTGGATATAGATACTTTTGCACCTGTTTCCTCCAGCATCTTCACAAGGTCCTTTGCTGTTGTTCTGGGATTGATTTGCAATTTTCGCACCAAAGTACGTTCATCTCTAGGAGAGAGAACGCGTCTCCTTCCTGAGCGGTATGACGGCTATGTGGTCCCATGGTGTTAATACTTGCGTACTGTTGTTTGTACAGATGAACGTGGTACCTTCAGGCGTTTGGAAATTGCTCCCAAGGATGAACCAGACTTGTGGAGGTCTACAAATTTTATTCTGAGGTCTTGGCTGATTTATTTTGATTTTCCCATGATGTCAAACAAAGAGGCACTGAGTTTGAAGGTAGGCCTTGAAATACATCCACATGTACACCTCCAATTGCCTCAAATTATGTCAATTAGCCACTCAGAAGCTTCTAAAACCATGACATCATTTTCTGGAATTTTCCAAGCTGTTTAAAGGCACAGTCAACTTAGTGTATGTAAACTTCTGACCCACTGGAGTGAATTATAAGTGAAATAATCTGTTTGTAAACAAATGTTGGAAAAATGAGTTGTGTCATGCACAAAGTAGATATCCCCACAGACTTGCCAAAACTATAGTTTGTTAACAAGAAATTTGTGGAGTGGTTGAAAAACAAGTTATAATGACTCCAACCTAAGTGTATGTCAACTTTTTTATATGCATTTTTGAGTACTGCTGAATTGGATTACTTATTGTTGGGAAAGAGCGAGCAAGAAAAGCTTTTCACAGTACTTGTGCACGTGACAATAAAAATTAAGCTTGAATGTCACGAGTCCGACCGAGGGTGGTTCCCTTTCCCGGGCGGGTGGCGCTCGGCGGTCGTCGTCACCGGCCTATTAGCTGCCACTGATTGTCTTTCCTCCCCCTCCTTGTATGTTTAGTGGTAGCACCAGTTTATGTTTAATTAGTTTGTCTTTATTAGACAGCCGGCCCGCCTGGTTGTTGTGCGGGATTATTTCAATGTTACCTTCGGCTCTGTTGTAGAGGTACGTGTTAGTACTTGGTCGTGTATTTTTCGTTGTACATTTTGATTCCCTGTGTTTGGGAACGTACCTATTGTGAGCACCCTGTGGTGCGTTGGTGCTATTAAAGACACACAGCATTGAACTCTCTGTCTCCTGCTTTTGACTCCACACCCACGACACCCGGAGCATTACAGAATCCAGCACCTAAAAATTGAATGGAGTCAGCAGGAGCAGCAGCCAACCCTATCCCATCGATGGAGGAACGGGTTCTCCACCACACCACCGTTCTCCATCGGATCGGATCCGCGATGGATCAAGTGATGGAGAGAATGGACCGATGGGATAGGAGTGGTCTCCTCTCTCCACCTTCGGCACCCACTGTTCCGGACTCCCCATCTCCCGACTCCAACACCCTCCGTCTGACGCTACTTATGATGGAGCGGCGGCGGTTTGCCATGGGTTTCTGCTTCAGCTGGAGCTATACCTGGCCACCGTCAGACCCACTCCCTCAGGAGCAGAGAGGGTGAGTGTCCTCATCTCCTGCCTCACGGGTCGTGCTCTGGAGTGGACGAACGCAGTCTGGAATGGCCCAGACTCAGCGCGGGAGCACTACCCACTTCCGTGCCGTGTTTGATCACCCTCTAGACGGCCGAGCGGTGGGAGAACGACTATTTCATCTCAGGCAGGAGAGGAGGAGCGCCCAGGATTACGCGCTGGAGTTCCGGACCTTGGCAGCAGCATCCTGGTGGAACGACAGGGCCCTTATCGACCACTACCGGTGTAGTCTCCGAGAGGACGTCCGCCGGGAGTTAGCGTGTCGGGACACCACTCTGTCACTGGATCAGCTGATTGACATGTCCATTCGACTGGATAATCTGCTGGCTGCTCGCGGGCGTTCAGAGAGGGTCCTGTGCGTTCCACCACCCAGCCCCTCCGCTCCCATTCCGATGGAGTTGGGAGGGGCTGCGCCGAGGGGTACCGGAGGAGGAGGCTCTCTCTGCACCAGCTGTGGTCGGAGAGGACACACGTCTGATCGGTGCTGGGGGGGGTCCGTCTGGGAGTAGAGATGGCAGGCGGAACGCTTCTCGGTCACCCCAGGTGAGTCAGCATCAAACTCACCCAGAACCCCTTGTTGGCCACATGTTTGTCTTAATTTTTTCCCTTCACTTTTTTCCCTCGTCCCAGCATAGGGCGCTAGTCGATTCAGGCGCAGCTGGGAACTTTATGGATCGCGGACTCGCCCTTAAGTTAGGGTTTCCGCTGGTGCCGATAGATTCTCCTTTCCCCGTGCACTCCCTAGATAGCCGGCCATTAGGGTCAGGGATGGTCAGGGAGACCACGGTCCCGCTGGACATGGTGACGCAGGGGAATCATAGGGAGCGTATCAGCTTCTTTATTATTGATTCGCCTGCGTTTCCAGTGGTGCTGGGGACTCCCTGGCTGGCCCGGCACAATCCTAAAATTTCGTGGAGACAGGGGGTTCTCCAGGGGTGGTCAGAGGAGTGTTCTGGAAGGTGTTTGGGAGTTTCCATCGGTGCCACGTCGGTGGAGAGTCCAGACCAGGGTTCCATGGTGTGCATTCCCCCCGAGTATGCCGATTTGTCAATCGCTTTCAGTAAAGTGAAAGCAACTAAATTCCCACCATATCGTCCGGGAAGGGATTGTAGGATAGATCTCCAGGTAGACGCTGCGCATCCCAAGAGTCACGTGTACCCGCTGTCCCAGGAGGAGACGTTGGCAATGGAGACATATGTCACGGAGTCGCTGGGACAGGGGTACATTCGGCCCTCCATTTCACCCATCTCCTCGAGTTTCTTTTTTGTGAGGAAAAAGGAGGGAGGCTTGCGTCCGTGTATCGATTATAGAGGTCTAAACGCCATCACAGTGGGGTATAGTTACCCGCTACCTTTCATCGTTCCACGGAGCGCAGTTCTTCACAAAACTGGATCTCAGGAGCGCGTATAGTCTGGTGCGTATTCGGAAGGGAGACGAGTGGAAAACCGCATTTAGTACCACATCAGGCCACTATGAGTACCTCGTCATGCCGTATGGGTGAAAGAATGCTCCAGCCGTTTTCCAATCCTTTGTAGACGAGATTCTCAGGGACCTGTGCGGGCAGGGAGTATCGATGACATTCTCATCTACTCGGCCACTCACACCGCACATGTGTCTCTGGTGCGCAAGGTGCCTGGTAGACTGCTGGAGCATGACCTATACGTCAAGGCTGAGAAATGCGTGTTCTCTAAACGAGCCGTCTCTTTTCTGGGATATCGCATTTCCACCTTGGGGGTAGTGATGGAGGGCGACCGCATTAGGGCCGTGCGTAATTGGCCGACTCCGACCACGGTAAAGGAGGTGCAGCGGTTTTTGGGTTTTGCCAACTACTACCAGAGGTTTATCCGGGGTTTTGGCCAGATAGCGGCTCCCATCACCTCACTGCTGAAGGGGGGCCCGGTGCGGTTGCAGTGGTCAGCAGAGGCGGACGGAGCATTCGACAAGTTGAAGGCGCTGTTCACTGATGCGCCCGTGTTGGCGCATCCGAACCCCTCTCTAGCATTCATAGTGGAGGTGGACGCGTCCGAGGCTGGGGTGGGTGCCATGCTGTCACAGCGCTCGGGTACGCCACCAAAACTCCGCCCCTGCGTTTTCTTCTCAAGGAAGCTCAGCCCAGCGGAGCGTAACTATGATGTGGGGGACCGGGAGTTGCTTGCGGTGGTTAGAGCTCTGAAGGTGTGGAGAGACTGGCTTGAGGGGGCTAAGCACCCCTTTCTCATCTGGACCGACCACCAGAATCTGGAGTACATTCGGGCAGCTAGGAGACTTAACCCACGTCAGGCAAGGTGGGCCATATTCTTCACCCGGTTCCGGTTTACTTTGTCTTATAGACCGGGCTCCCAGAACGTAAAGGCTGACGCACTGTCCCGCCTCTACGACACGGAGGAGGGGTCCACGGAACCTACTCCCATCCTTCCCGCCTCAAAGCTGGTAGCACCAGTGGTAGGGGAGGTGGACTCGGACATCGAGCGGGCATTATGGGCTGAACCCACGCCTCCTCAGTGTCCAGCGGGGCGAAGGTACGTGCCGCTTGGTGTTCGGGACAAACTGATTCGGTGGGCTCACGTCCTACCCTCCTCGGGTCACCCTGGGGTGACGAGGACAGTGGGGAGCCTTCATGGGAGGTATTGGTGGCCTACGTTGGCTAAGGACGTTAAGGGTTATGTCTCCTCCTGTTCAGTGTGCGCTCAGAGTAAGGCTCCTAGGCAGCTTACTAGAGGGAAGTTACAACCCCTCCCCGTTCCACAGCGGCCATGGTCACATCTGTCCATAGATTTCCTGACCGATCTTCCGCCGTCTCAGGGGAACACCACGGTTCTAGTGATTGTGGACCGGTTCTCTAAGTCCTGCCGTCTCCTCCCATTGCCCGGTATCCCTACAGCCCGCGGAGGCGTTATTCACCCATGTCTTTCGGCACTACGGGGTTCTGATCGGGGCCCCCAATTCACGTCTCGGGTATGGAGAGCGTTCATGGAACGCTTGGGGGTCTCTGTCAGCCTGACCTCCGGTTATCACCCCGAGATTAATGGGCAGGTGGAGAGAGTGAACCAGGAGGTGGGTAGGTTTCTGCGGTCGTATTGCCAGGATCGGCCAGGGGAGTGGGCACGATTCATTCCCTGGGCTGAAATGGCTCAGAACTCACTACGCCACTCCTCTACTAACGTGTCCCCTTTTCAGTGTGTGTTGGGGTACCAGCCGGTCCTGGCACCATGGCATCCGAGCCAGACCGAGGCTCCTGCGGTGGAGGAATGGGTACAGCGCTCCAAGGAGACCTGGAGGGCCGTCCAGGAATCTCTACGACAAGCGAGTGGACGGCAGAAGAGGAGTGCTGACCGCCACCGCAGTGAGGCCCCCGTGTTTGTACCGGGGGACAGGGTCTGACTCTCGACCCGAAACCTACCTCTCCGCTTGCCCTGCCGGAAGCTGGGTCCGCAGTGTGTAGGGCCCTTTAAAGTCCTGAGGAGAATAAACGAGGTGTGCTATCGATTACATCTCCCTTCCTATTATCGTATTAACCCCTCGTTTCATGTGTCTCTCCTCAGGCCGGTGGTAGCTGGTCCGCTGCAGGACAGTGAGGTGCCGGAGGTCCCTCCCCCCCCTCTGGACATCGAGGGGTCCCCGGCGTACACGATCCGAGCCATTCTGGACTCAAGACGCCGGGTGAGGGGCCTGCAGTACCTCGTGGACTGGGAGGGGTACGGTCCGGAGGAGAGGTGCTGGGTACCGGTGGGGGACATCTTGGATCCATCCATGTTGAGGGATTTCCATCGCCTCCATCCGGATCGCCCTGCACCTCGTCCTCTGGGGCAACCTCGAGGCCGGTGTCGGCGCGCTGCGGGAGCCGTGTGTCAGGGGGGGGGTACTGTCACGAGTCCGACCGAGGGTGGTTCCCTTTCCCGGGCGGGTGGCGCTCGGCGGTCGTCGTCACCGGCCTATTAGCTGCCACTGATTGTCTTTCCTCCCCCTCCTTGTATGTTTAGTGGTAGCACCTGTTTATGTTTAATTAGTTTGTCTTTATTAGACAGCCGGCCCGCCTGGTTGTTGTGCGGGATTATTTCAATGTTACCTTCGGCTCTGTTGTAGAGGTACGTGTTAGTACTTGGTCGTGTATTTTTCGTTGTACATTTTGATTCCCTGTGTTTGGGAATGTACCTATTGTGAGCACCCTGTGGTGCGTTGGTGCTATTAAAGACGCACAGCATTGAACTCTGTCTCCTGCTTTTGACTCCACACCCACGACACCCAGAGCATTACATTGAAACTATATAGCCCTCAAACTCAACTCTGGACCTCGAATTACACTGAGACTCTGATTTTTCACTTTAAAATGTATGCCAAACAGAATCCATTGATTTCAAAGTCTAACAAACCATACAACTATAAGCACAAGGTACAGAGAACATTTTGCAAAAAAACCTTTGCTTTAAGAACAGTGCAGATACAACATTTGGTAATGACTGCACAATTTGTAATTAGAATTGCTCATATGATACTGTGTTTTATAGTAGGGAATGTGTGTAAATAATCAGGGGATGACATCAAGACACATAAAAAGAGAAGATAATGAGTTCTCTCTCTCTCTCTCTCTCTCTCTCTCAGAAGATAGGATTACCAGACAGTACACACACCTCCCTTTCTGTCAGTATAACATATATAATTGCTGTTCATCATACAGTCCTAATATACACGATTACAGGGTTACCAGACAGAGAGAAACCAATACACACACACACTCGACAGTACCCACTTAAAGTGCTGGTGTTCCCTGGAGGAGCGTATCTTGGCGGAGAAGCGCTCAGCCAGTTTTTCCAGGCCTCTAGAGTACTCCAGCTGCAGCTCGGCCTTGCGGCGGAAGAAGTCCTGCAGGTCCTGCAGCAGCTGTAGCCGGGATTCCGACTGCTGTTCAAGACAACGGAACTGCTCCACCAATTGGTTACGGATCTCTGCCAATTAGAAAGGAGGAAAGGACAGATTCAAAGAGGGGCAGTGTGAAACGGTAAAAGTGTCTTGCGGTCGTAAGGGAAGGCATGCAGGAGGTAAATAATACATTTCAAAAAAATAATGGTAGGGGAGACGAGGGCTAAAAGTAACACAGGGTCAGTAGTAATAGCTAAATAACTCAAATTAGAAACCACAGAAAGCTGTTATTCAATTTGCTAATGCTTGGTTAGTGTTTCTACATATGAGAAGTTTAAGTGTAGGAGTGCCCATCAATTATTTGTCGTTTTAGTTTTTCGAGGCCTCAAGTGAATATTCTTGCCACCTCTTTTTTTTTATTGACCTGTAGAACATTCCCCATTTACTATATCTAATCATATATCATTTTAAATCAGTAAGAAGAGGTCTTGTGATTGGTATAGTTGATGGCAATAAGTATTGCTGTACTTTCTCAAGACTCAGATTAGACTCAAATTAGTAATTGTGGGTCAGTTGTAACGCATGTTACAATTTACCCCTTACCTAATGTCTATGGTATTTTATTTACACATTCACATAATGACTTAAAATGTCACATTACATAAAGTTTCCCAGTACAACTAAGATAATACCTTAGAAACAATTTAAAAGTCAAATCCATACTTTTGAATGGTAATATCAAATATGGGCGATTCCATGCCAGCGTAGCCCAAAATTATTTTGGGGATCTCAGATAGTTCAGGTAATTCTCACATAGAAACTTCATTGGTAGGAAGGATGTTTAACATGCTTTTTACATTTGTATCACAAACTATAACAAAATTATGAAAGTGGCCATTTTAGACCCTTTTTAGACCTAGACGGGGAATGTGTGTGTCTGTGGGTTTGATCTTGTGGTCCTCCGCGAATGGCGATTGTTCTATGCTCCCGGCTGGGGTGTCACGGCCTATGCGGTTTTGTGCTGGGCTCGCCATGATTGCTGTAGAATACTGTAGCCAAGTTGCTGGCCAGCTCAGGCCAGAGCCTGTAGCCAGCAGAGAGAGAAAGCAAGAGAGCAGACTATATCAGCATCACCTCACTGTGTCAGCCCAGATAGATCACACACCTAATAGGACTCAAGCCACTGTAAGTCACTGTGGCACAGGTGTGGCTATGCTGACACCAGCGCTTTGGAGATACAGACGTTCAGTAACTACATAACCATGGTTACTATACAAAAATGTATTAATATTCCTTTTGGTAACTTCTTCAAACATATTATATTATGAGTTTGATCTATATATGCTGCTTAAATATATGATCATTTTTAATATCGATGTGAGACTGCAAGGGTTTTTACGTTATTGGGTATATATATTCTACACATTTTGCCATGTGGCTGAGAGAACAATGTGTGGTTTTAAAGCAAATTTTCTGCAATTATACACATCTTGCCATGGCTTATGATATCTGAGTGACTCAAACATTATAACAAAATCAATTGGGGCCCCAGGGCATGACAAAAATACTCCTGAATGCATCATTTTGGAGATTTTAGATTCTCCCTGAGAGTCAAGCTATTATTTTGGTGATTATCAGTTCTCAAATATGATATTATTGAAATATATAGGTCCATTATCTTTTCTACATACTTCATATCTGGTTTTAGTCATTTAGATTTACACTAAAAACGTTTTACCAAAACCCATTATTTTTTAAATATTTAATTTAATTTAAGAAAACATTATTTTACTGTTTGGACATAGGTGGCCCAAAAAAACACTTAAGACAGCCTGCCCAGGACAGCCTGCCCCAAAAATGGTGATGTCAGACTGCAAGGGTTTTTACATTTATGTAATTTTAGGTAAAAACTCTTTGCATTTTTTCCATTGTTAGGCTATTAATTGGAGCAGTGAGTTTCCAAACCTCATAAATAGAAATCGCAGAACGCATACTTTAATTCAAAGAATGTGTACTTTTTAGGATGACTGTCACGTTGGTATGAAGAGATTCGGGAGACAGGCGCAGGAATGCGTAATACGTGATTTTATTGTACCCCAAATTATGGGATGAAGACCAAACAAACACGTAACAAAAACACAGGGTTGAAACCCAAACAAAAGAGCGAGGAGACCTCGAATAAATAACACACGCGCACAATGATTAACACAAGGGACGAGACCACAAGGGCACGCAAACCAAAACACACAGCACAGGTACAGCACAGGTACTCACACGCACCAATGGACATTATAACAATAATCAACAGCACCATGGTGAACAAAGTGAACATACAGTGCCTTGCGAAAGTATTCAGCCCCCTTGAACTTTGCGACCTTTTGCCAGGCTTCAAACATAAAGATATAAAGCTGTATTTTTTTGTGAAGAATCAACAACAAGTGGGACACAATCATGAAGTGGAACGACATTTATTGGATATTTCAAACTTTTTTAACAAATCAAAAACTGAAAAATTGGGCGTGCAAAATTATACAGCCCCCTTAAGTTAATACTTAGTAGCGCCACCTTTTGCTGCAATTACAGCTGTAAGTCGCTTGGGGTATGTCTCTATCAGTTTTGCACATCGAGAGACTGACATTTTTTCCCATTCCTCCTTGCAAAACAGCTCGAGCTCGGTGAGGTTGGATGGAGAGCATTTGTGAACAGCAGTTTTCAGTTCTTTCCACAGATTCTCGATTGGATTCAGGTCTGGACTTTGACTTGGCCATTCTAACACCTATATATGTTTATTTTTGAACCATTCCATTGTAGATTTTGCTTTATGTTTTGGATCATTGTCTTGTTGGAAGACAAATCTCCGTCCCAGTTTCAGGTCTTTTGCAGACTCCATCAGGTTTTCTTCCAGAATGGTCCTGTATTTGGCTCCATCCATCTTCCCATCAATTTGAACCATCTTCCCTGTCCCTGCTGAAGAAAAGCAGGCCCAAACCATGATGCTGCCACCACCATGTTTGACAGTGGGGATGGTGTGTTCAGAGTGATGAGCTGTGTTGCCAAACATAACGTTTTGCATTGTTGCCAAAAAGTTCAATTTTGGTTCATCTGACCAGAGCACCTTCTTCCACATGTTTGGTGTGTCTCCCAGGTGGCTTGTGGCAAGCTTTAAACGACACTTTTTATGGATATCTTTAAGAAATGGCTTTCTTCTTGTCACTCTTCCATAAAGGCCAGATTTGTGCAATATACGACTGATTGTTGTCCTATGGACAGTCTCCCACCTCAGCTGTAGATCTCTGCAGTTCATCCAGAGTGATCATGGGCCTCTTGGCTGCATCTCTGATCAGTCTTCTCCTTGTATGAGCTGAAAGTTTAGAGGGACGGCCAGGTCTTGGTAGATTTGCAGTGGTCTGATACTCCTTCCATTTCAATATTATCGCTTGCACAGTGGTTCTTCGGATGTTTAAAGCTTGGGAAATCTTTTTGTATCCAAATCTGGCTTTAAAACTTCTTCACAACAGTATCTCGGACCTGCCTGGTGTGTTCCTTGTTCTTCATGATGCTCTCTGCGCTTTTAACGGACCTCTGAGACTATCACAGTGCAGGTGCATTTATACGGAGACTTGATTACACACAGGTGGATTGTATTTATCATCATTAGTCATTTAGGTCAACATTGGATCATTCAGAGATCCTCACTGAACTTCTGGAGAGAGTTTGCTGCACTGAAAAAAGGGGCTGAATAATTTTCTGCCCAATTTTTCAGTTTTTGATTTGTTAAAAAAGTTTGAAATATCCAATAAATGGTTCCACTTCATGATTGTGTCCCACTTGTTGATTCTTCACAAAAAATACAGTTTTATATCTTTATGTTTGAAGCCTGAAATGTGGCAAAAGGTCGCAAAGTTCAAGGGGGCCGAATACTTTTGCAAGGCACTGTATATACAAATACAATCATTGGGAATAGGGACCAGGTGTGCTCAATGAAAGTTCCAGAGGGATCCATGACAATGACAACTCTTTTTTTGTGGTCCCTCGCAGCACAATGCGTAGATCTCAGAGGCCTGACCTACATTCCATTCTCCATCCTATCTGCCTAAA
Organism: Oncorhynchus masou masou; assembly: GCF_036934945.1. Taxonomy (NCBI): domain Eukaryota; kingdom Metazoa; phylum Chordata; class Actinopteri; order Salmoniformes; family Salmonidae; genus Oncorhynchus; species Oncorhynchus masou. The sequence continues at coordinate 24,799,809 of NC_088217.1, read as the reverse complement.
TCAGCAGACATGCATCTCACAAGTAGGCTGCTACTGCAGCTATGAGCAGTCAAACACACACTCAAACATACACACAAAGACGCACACACATATGCATGTGGACACAGACAGACAAAGACGCACATGCATACACACACTCTACACACACGCAGCTCTGTAAAATCATGTCCACACAGCATCCAACTAATACTGTAAAACAAAACAAAAACAAGAAAATCTGTATTATACATTTTAGATTCTGAAGATGAACAAATGGTCCAATGCAGTATTCCCATAATGTAGTGGTGAGCTTTTCTCTTCATTCCCTAAACAGAACCTGTCCAAAAATATGGAGATCATGACTGAGCCACTCCAAGTCTCCAGCATGGCAGCCTTTTTCTCACCATGCACTACTTAGCAAACAGACAGGAAGTCTGTAGAAATATATCAATGAGCCAGATTCTTCTGCCACCCTGCATATGAAAGGCACTTTTGTTTACTTCTCAATGGCATTTTTGTATTGATGAATAAAGTGTGTGTGTGTGTGTGTGTGAGCAAAAAGTGTGTGCCCTCACTCTCTCAGCCGCCTTGTTGGAAATGTATCCACATGGTCTCCATGGCTGCCTAGTTGCCTGGATACAGGACCCTGGAGGCATCTCCACTGGCGTGGCCAGAGTTCCTCTTCTGTGTTCCAGTATGTTCTGTTCCCACCCAGCAGCCCTTCTATTTATTAGCATTTTGTGCTAGGACCAGGGGAGAATAACTGCCCCCTCTCATTGAAGCCACTGAAGTTTAAGGGCGACCGCGGTACTTCAGGCATTGTTAGCAGAAAACAGGATCCCCCATTATAGTGAATGGAAATCTCTTTGTGTATATAAAAAAATAAGACAATCATTGTACCAATAATTGGTTCTAATACACCAGATGAATGTCATTGAACTGGCGGAGTTGTAAGGTTAATTTAGTTGCTAAAGGCAGCCTGCAGTACCCCGGTCAGCCTTCAACTTGAGGTACTCAATGAGACACTTCCTAGAGGAGTTCAAACTGTGCATGTTATGTGTCCATTAGACACCATCTTAATCTACTTCATTTGGCTTCAATGCGCAATTAAGTCTTCACATAGGAATGAATGGTGTCACATGATCGATGGCTTTGTCCATTCATATATACAGTCATGGGTTGGGACAAGGCAATTTTCTGTGGTTGTGTCTCAAATGGCACCCTTTTCCCTATGTAGTGCACTGTGTTTGACCAGGGCTCTGCTCAAAGGTACAGCATTACATAGGGAAAAGGTTGCCATTTGGACAACAGCCAGAGTCTCTCAATAGACAATTAACTAGCATTTCGCTACACTCGCTACACTCGCATTAACATCTGCTAACCATGTGTATGTGACTAATAACATTTGATTTGATTAAAAAGCCTGTATCTGCTGCTGAAAGGAGCAGTAATAAAGTGTCAGGCAGCCTCGCAACCCTACTGTGTAAAATAGAGTATCAAACAGCATGCTTTTTTCTTATTATGTAGCCATAATACTTTCCCTACCTATCAACTATTTTATCTGTTTTGGGGGCAATTTATGATAAATTAGTGGATAATCAAAACATGTAATCTATGTATATATATCCCAAATTGCATCCTATTCCCTACATAGGGCTCTGGTCAAAGGTAGTGCACTATGGACCATAGGGTGCCATTTGGGATGTACTCCATGTGAAGTTCAAATGACTGGTTGATATTATAATTTGATCAGTGTGATAAAGATAATAGCCTCATGATGTTTCCCTTCCTAGAGCCCTAGCTCTAGTTATGAATAGAACAGTAAAGGCTATGGAAGGAGGATACACTTGATAGGCACTATTCTCTGGATGCTGCAGGCCTCTACAGAGTTGAAGTACAGTACTAAAAACACTTTCAGAATCAATGCACAGGTGAGAACTGTGAAACACACATGAACCACACTAGATGCACTAACTGTAAGTAGCTCTAGATAAGAGTGTCTGCTAAATGTTACAAAAATGTAAATGTATAACATAGCAAAATACTATTCTACAATACTATTTTGCAAGACCCACTGGTTGATGCTTATTTATAAAACCCTCTTAGGCCTCACTCCCCCCTATCTGAGATATATACTGCAGCCCTCATTCTCCACATACAACACCTGTTCTGCCAGTCACATTCTGTTAAAGGTCCCCAAAGCACACACATCCCTGGGTCGCTCCTCTTTTCAGTTCGCTGCAGCTAGAGACTGAAACGAGCTGCAACAAACACTTACTCTGAACAGTTTTATCTCAATCTCTTCATTAAAAAAACTCAATCATGGACACTATTACTGACAGTTGTGGCTGCTTTGCATGATGTATTGTTGTCTCTACCTTCTTGACCTTAGTGCTGTTGACTTAGCCCAATAATGTCTGTACCATGTTTTGTGCTGCTACCATGTTGTGTTGCTACCATGTTGTTGTCATGTTGTGTTTCTACCATGCCGTGTTGTCACGTGTTGCTGCCTTGTTATGTTGTTGTCTTAGGTCTCTCATTATGTAGTGTTGTGTCTCTATTGTTGTGATGTGTGTTTTGTAATGTATTTATTGTATTTATTTTAATTTTATTTTTAATCCCAGGCCCCTGTCCCCGCAGGAGGCCTAATGCCTTTTGGTAGGCCGTCATTGTAAATAAGAATTTGTTCTTACCTGACTTAGTTAAATAAAGGTTAAATAAATAAATACAACCATTAGGCCCTAACAGCTGCATTATTGTAGGAAATGTGAATAAATGCCTATAAAATGGGAGCACTGACTTTACTTCAAGCCTGCAGGAATACAGGTACGTACAGGTATGTTTGTAATGTAATATAGGGCTCGATGTTTCTACCTTAGAATAAGAAAATGTGATCTGATTTAGTCAAGTCAGGCATCAGGGTAGTTTGGAGCAATGTTTATTTTATTCAATGGTGAGTTCAGACTAACATCTCTAATTTGTAGTTGATGTGTTTTGCCAAAATGACTCAGATGTTCCAAAGCCCATGGCACAGTCAGTGAGACTTCATTAATGAGTGCACAAAGCCTGTCTGCCTGTCAAATGCTAGGGCCCATAGGGCTCTGGTCAAAAGTAGTGCACTATGTGGGTTATAGGGTGCCATTTGGAACGGATCCACAGTGTTTGTTTTCGTCAGTGAAAGCTGAGTGGCTACAGCTCTGGTCTGGTGGGTTTCACAAGGATTTGAACCCAAATATGAATTACTCCCAGAAACCTGAGGGTAAGTTTAAAAACAGAATGAAATATGAAGAAAAAAAACAGAAAGAAAGCCTCTGGTTGCTTAAGACAAGTCAGTTCTCTGGACTGAGTAGAGGGTGGATGTTTACAGCTGTTGTTTTACCACACACACACAGTTGGATTCGTACGGATATAATTACATGTATTTTTGTGTGCAATGTGGATGCTTGTGCAACAGGTACAGTACATATATACAGTGTAGATATTTTGTCCTGTAGCTAATGTGCTTACATATATGGAGGTATTTTACCAAATAGAATGTGATTTCTATCACCACGGCCATAACCCGTGTCTCTGAATTGGTCTTTCCATTACTATAATTGCAGACACCTATTAAGTCAGTCCAATGTTGCATTACACCCTCCCCCCCCCACCCTCCACCGTATCACCACCATCATAAACCAAAATGTGCACTCAGCGGGGACCCCAACACCAAGTTTGGGAAAACCTGAAATAGGGAGTAGCAGATTTGTTTAGAGATACAGTAGTACAGTAATGCACTTTTCTCCTTCCCACAATTACTGTAGTGGCTAGTCCTGTTCTGTCTGTCTGGGACTCAGCTGGTGTGTTGCAACATCTTGACCGCTCTCTGGTCGCCACCCAACCCTGCTCCCTGTCCAGACTCCTACACAAACCTGAGGTCTGCTTATCGTGAAAATAGCTTTGGCTAGTAATAACCCTGATGCAGAGCAATGTTCCGACTAAACTGTGCACGTGCGTGGCAGCCCACTTCCTCCAGGACTGCCACGCAGAAGAAATGCCATGTTGCGGAGACACATAAGAGATTGGCGCCAAAGTTCTGACACATTTTAACAGACCGAACACAGTGTCGGGAAATGACGGCGAGTAGCGCGGACAAAATGGAGAAAAAGTTGGTGAAGCAACAGCTGTGCTGGAATGAGAACAATATGGGGGTTAGTTCTGATGATATGGAGCTGGAGGATGAGAGTCAAGGATCTGAATGGTTGGTTGTGGAAAGACATAGGAAGAAGAGAGATCATGATATTGAAAGCAGTGGAGCGTCTAGTAAAGAAAGCATGAAGAGGGCCAAGGTAGGAAGCAAGAGTAATGATGTGTTGGAGTGGAAAGTGGTGATAGTGTTTGATGAGACCACAAGGCCTCACTTATCCGACTAACTAATGCCGTAGAGAAAGAGGTAGGTGAAGTGAAATTAGCTTGGTTAATTGGAAATGGTAGATTCTGAAAATGGAAACGCTTAATTGGAAATAAATTAAAAGCCATGTCCCTGGTGCTTATGCTAGATTGAAGGGAAGTCATCCCTGGAATCCCAATATCTAAGTCCATAGATGATATTAAAGAAAATGTGAAGGAAGCAGAGTGATTGAGGCCAAAAGGTTGATCAGCAGAAAAGAGGGTTAAAGAAGTGAAAGCTTATCAGTGATGCTGAGGTTTGAGAAAGTCTTGCCGGGAAAAGTACAGATAGGAATCCTTAGTTTAAATGTTCAAGAATTTGTCCCATATGCACTGCAGTGTATTAAATGCCAAAGAATGGGACATGTAGCTGCTCAGTGTAAAGGATATAAAATATGTGCCAAGTGTGGGGGGCACATGATTACGGTGAATGTGGAGGTTAAGTGCTGTAATTGTGGGGTAGAACACAGTGCAGCATTTGGTGGATGCCATGTACAGAGAGAGGCTCAGAGGTATAGCCCCATTCATGATGTATCATATGCAGAGGCCGTAAAAACGATTGGTAGAACTACAGTGCGGACTGACGGAGCTTACATGGACAGAAGTGGACCTACTGTCGGGGATGGTGCTTCTGATGGTCTGGCAGGGTTTCGAGGCCCGTTCAGAAATCTTGTGCTCATAAATGTGTGGTGTCAAAGGACACTTTGATAATGAATGAAGTTGACTTCATAGTTTTTATTGGTAAGGTTATCAATATGACTCGGGTTGTGGAAAACAGAAATGCCAGGTTGAAGGTTATTGTGGAGATGGCAAAAGAGATATTGTGAGTATCATATGTTACTGTTGAAATGGTTGTTGACATGCTGAACAGGGTGGAGTGTTTCAGCATGATATAGATCAAGTTTAATGGGTTGGGGATGGTTTTTGGGGTGAGGGTGTGGTAGAGATTTATTGAGTTTAGATTTTTTTTTCATGGTAGTACAGAATTGGCAGATCATGATCGATCGTGCACTGCACTGCCATGATTTCATAGATGAAGAAGAAGATAAGATATTTAACTTCACTGAGTTCACCCCATTAGTTTGCACTAATTAGTTTGTGATTGTCACGATTCCCACCGAAGGTGGCTGCCTGTTCGGGCGGCGCTCGGCGGTCGTCGTTGCCGCCGGTCTAAGTCCTGCCGTCTCATCCCGTTGCCCGGTCTCCCTATGGCCCCACAGACTGCGGAGGCCCTGTTTACCCATGTCTTCCGGCACTACGGGGTGCCTGAGGACATCGTTTCTGATCGGGGTCCCCAGTTCAAGTCCAGAGTTTGGAGGGCGTTCATGGAACGTCTGGGGGTCTCGAACAGCCTGACCTTGGATTTTCACCCCGAGAGTAATGGGCAGGTGGAGAGAGTGAACCAGGATGTGGGTAGGTTTCTGTGGTCGTATTGCCATGGACGGCCTGGTGAATGTGCGAGGTACGTCCCATGGGCGGAGGTGGCTCAGAAATCCCTCCGCCACTCCTCTACTAACATGTCACCGTTCCAGTGCGTGTTGGGCTACCAGCCGGTCCTGGCCCCATGGCATCAGAGCCAGACCGAAGCTCCTGCGGTGGAGGAGTGGGTGCAGCGCTCGAAGGAGATCTGGAGAGCCGTCCAGGAATCACTAAAACATGCTGGTGGATGGCAGAAGAGGGGCTTCGACCGGCACCGCAGTGAGGCGCCCGTTTTTGCACCGGGGGACTGGGTCTGGCTCTCGACCCGAAACTTTCCCCTCCGCCTGCCCTGCCGGAAGCTGGGGCTGCAGAGTGTGGGGCAATTTAAAGGTTACAGCTTCCTTCTTACTATCGTATTAACCCCTCGTTTCATGCGTCTCTCCTCAGGCCAGTGGTGGCTGGTCCCCTGCAGGAAGGTGAGGTGCTGGAGGTCCCTCCGCCCCCTCTGGACATCGAGGGGTCCCCGGCGTACACTGTACGTTCAATTCTGGACTCGTTTTTGTGCAGGCTTGTTTTCTGTTAGTCGAGGTTGTTGCGTGTAGTGGTCCTGTCTGTTTGTGCCCTGTGTTGGGTTGGACAATTTTTGATTATTCGCCTGCTGTTTTGGGGGTTCATATTGGAGGCCGTAATAAAGTCCGGTTTCCCCATTATTCTTTGCTCTCTGAGCTTGACTCCACACCCACCACTCCAGGCTTTGTGACAGTGATTGAATCAACATTATAACAGCCCCTTTTCAATGCAACAAACAAATCTAACTTTGCAAGATTGAGTCTGTGATTTTGTTGTAGGCAGTGCCAGAGAGCAACGGAGTAGAATTCTATTGGCATGGGTAGCCCATGAGCGGTCTTTCAGTTAATGCGCATTTCAGATCAGTTCAGATAAGAGCACAGTGTGCACATTTTATTTTTATTTAACTAGGCATGTCAGTTAAGAACAAATTCTTATTTACAATGACAGCCTATGAACAGTGGGTTAACTGCCTTGTTCAGGGGCAGAATGACAGATTTTTAACTTGGCAGCTCAGGGATTCGATCTAGCAACCGTTCAGTTACTGGCCCAACGTTCTAACCACTAGGCTTGCCATGTGTTGATTTTCTTTGCTAGTTAGCAAGTTATTAGCCCAGTGTGTCAGTGAGGCAGTTTCCTGTGAACGCTTGTCTTGGGTGACCAGTAATAACTATAGTACTGTATGTCTTTACACACTCTTTGGTGTGAGTCTGTGGGGAAATATTTATCTTTAATGTGGTCATACATTTGGCAAGAGGTTAGGAAGTGCAGCTCAGTTACCTACTCCTCTCTCTCAATTCCACCTTAATCTGTTGCTGATTTTCACATTGACTGTTGGCAGCAGACATAAAAACCAGAAGTGCAGAAGGAGAGAGGAGAAGGGAGAGGGGTGAGGGTGAAAGCATAGCACACAGAGTGGGTGGCAGGCTGCATTATAGGTGGGAACGGGGGGGGGGGTGTATCATTGTTGCTAGCTTGATCCCAGGTCTGTTTGTGCTCCCTTGTCAACTCCATGGTAATTGTCACGTCAAACACCATAGGAGTTGGCAAGACAGTACAAACAGATATAAGACCAGGCTACATTATCGTGTTCACGGTACAGGTTCCCCAAGGGCACCCCCCGCTCAACTCAAAAGGTGGCGCACAGAATGCAAAAATATTTAATATTAAAATATTTAACCTCCACACATGAACAAGTCCAATAGCTCAAATGAAAGATAAAGACCTTGTTCATCTACCCAGCGAGTCAGATTTCTAAAATGTTTTACGGCGAAAACATAGCACATATTCATGTCAAACCACCACAAAGACAGAGACGATATACAGCCATTTTGTCGAACAAAAGATGCAATCACAAACGCAGGATTAAAAGAACAATAATTCACTAACCTCTTGAAAATCTTCATCAGATGACAGTAATAGGACATGTTACACAGTACATTTGTTTTTTTCAATAATATGCAATTTATATCCATAAAACTCCGTTTACATTGATGCCATGTTCAGAAAATCCTCAAAAATATCCGGAGAAATTATAGATAGCTCCGCCAGATAACAGAAATACACATCATAAACTTCGACTAAATATACATGTTCTACATATAGTTAGAAAGATACACTGCTTCTTAATGCAACCGCTTTGTCACATTTATTTTTAACGTTAAAGAAATCGCTCACTATGCAATAATCTGAGGCGGCGCTCAGACGTAAGCAATATTTCTCCGCTATGTTGGAGTCAACAGAAATACAAAATTACAACATAAATATTCCCTTACCTTTGATGGTCTTCGATCAGAATGTAGTGGAAGGAGTCATACTTACCCAATACATCGTTTTGTTTCAAGTCGTGTGTCTTTGTATTAGCATCTGCTAACACTTTCAGCTGAAATGCATCCAAAATTACTTCTGGTCCCGAACAGTTGCGCATCAAAACTTCAAAATTACATATTATATGTCGACTAAACTGGTCAAACTAAGTGCAGAATCAAGCTTTAGGATATTATAAACGTACAAAACAATTGGCGATTCAACCGGACAAAAGCAATTCTTCTCAGACAATCTGGAACAGAGGATTGAGTGTGTACAATTCGCGCCCTAACGCGCATGTATTTTCTTGCGACACCCACTCTTTTGCCTCCCAAAGGGTTAAAGCTCGCGGGATTTGCACAATTAAACGCTCTACTGAATGAGGACATCTAGTGGAAGACATAGAAAGTGTTTCCAGATCCATAGCTGGTTGGGAAGGATGGGGGCAATGACGTCAAATTTGGCCCAACTTTCATGTTTCCAAAACTAGTTTGGGAGATTGGCTGCCCTGTGAGTTCTGCTATACTTACAGACATAATTCAAACAGTTTTAGAAGCTTTAGAGTGTTTTCTATCCAATAATTATTATTATATGCATATATTGGCAGTATTGACCCGAGCCTTAACAGGATTTATTCCAATTAAGCCATAATGTCTCATGACAGTGTAAGTTACAGCAAATTTTCATTATGAATAATACTGATGAGCAGAAGGGTGTTAACTGGCCCAGACAGTCATGGAATACAGATGTACTGCAATACATGCATTATTTTTTTACTTTACTATGCAAGTCAGTTAAGAACAAATTCTTATTTTCAATGACGGCCTAGGAACAGTGGGTTAATTGCCTGTTCAGGGGCAGATCGACAGATTTGTACCTTGTCAGCTCAGGGGTTTGAACTTGCAACCTTCCAGTTACTAGTCCAATGCTCTAACCAATAGGCTACCCTGCCGCCCCATTATGGGGTGGAGACAGACAGGAGGAATACAAGCTAGACACACACAAACACACCCTCTTCATTCTTCTTCCTACAATGATCAAAGGAAACAAAACTGCAATAATGTCTTCCTCTGTGGCAAGACTACTGTAATTACTTACTAACATATTGCGCAACTGTACTGCAACACCACAGTCGTTTTTACAACCCAAGGCGCCAACAAGGCAGTTTGTTTGTCGTAAAATGTGTTGCTCTTACTTTATCTTCCAATCTGAAATATCTTTTTGAAAAACAGATCTACAACACCAATGTTTCCTGAATTACCATGGCTTCTATGTGCTTATCTATCTATGAAATGTATGCATGCATCTAATTAGATCAAACCAAATGAAGCATTTAAGCTTAAGACCTAAATGGATTGACTCCAAGAGTCTAATGACATTAGAGGGAGTGTTCTCTAGGCACAGAAATGACCCATGATCCAGGTCAACTAACCCTCATTCAGTTGAGTAGGAGTGTGGGGGGGTACTAGCAGATAGTGCTACTGAGGGTAGACGGCAGTGCCTTGCTGCATGCAGTACTTCCAGAGATTTGTTTAACGTTGTGTGACTGGAGTCGAGCTGGTCGACTGAGGTTCTTTGGAATGCATGCAAATATGTGTATGGAAGCAAACCAAGGTCAGCTAACAGACTGCAGCTGGGTTCCACTTCCAACACACTAGAAACTGTTTTCTCAAGTCTGACTAGTATAGTGAGCTAGTGCTACAATAGGAAATGAATAAGAAAGCAGGCTGAGTAATTCCATAATCATTAATTGTCAAAATACCATATACTGTACATGCACTCATGCAAAGACATCAGTGCACAGAACAAGGGACTGTGGTCTATTCCAGTCTGAACTCCTTACCTGCTCCATAATCACACTGTACTGTACTATACTGAATAATCACACATTACACCATTAATGGCGGTTGGTTTCGGTTAATTCTGACACATACCAGTTGACGCATCACTCATAGGAAGTGACTGGCTTGTTAATGAGTGGTTGGACCACATACCATACATACAACATCCAGTGTCATGACAACGTAACTAATGACGTCATCTGTCATGACATAGCCAGGTATAGCGCCATTGACTGTTCATCATGGTAACGTTATGTTGGTTGGTCCTTCAACAATGTTGAAGTCAAATTCCCCCAAGAAAGTAGCCTGGTCCCAGATCTGTCTTTCCAACTCCTATGGTCAATGTTGGAGCTGTGACATTGACCGTAGGAGTTGGCAAGACAGCACAAACCGATCTGAGACCAGGCTACCAAGAAAGAACAAATAATTGTCAAGAAATCTGCTGCAGGTCCATAAATGGAGGACTGACAGCTGACTGCACTACAGTAAATGCTGTTGAGTCAGCTACCTACTCAGCACTATTTGACCCCGATGCCAGAGTGTAGCTCTTGTAGCCCTTCTTACACCCAACTAAACTGATCCCAGACAGCCTGGCAAATGAGCTGTCAACTTAAAAGCTTTTCCTGAAACTGAGACGTCCTCGCACACCCACAATCACACACACGTACACAGACATTGATTAACGCAGGCATGCGCACACACATGCACGAGCGTACAAACACACACTCAAGTAGTCAACCAAGACTTCAGCAAACTACATCAACATGCTACAGTGTGTACCTCCAGGTCTCATTAAAAAGCAGTGAGAGCAGCTCAGATTGTCCATGATGCACTACGGTCATACCCTGCCCCCACAAGGGGTGATAAGAGGGTTTCAGTGTTTGCTGCAAGCACAGTCTAAAATTGGTAACAATATTTCAATCCAAGTGTGATAATACCCTACATGTGTCTGGTATCTACTTCACACAGCATCTCACACTTTGGTGGAGAGAAACAATCAATGTATATCTTTCTTTAGTACAAGGTAGATTGACAGAGGAAAAGTGTGTAGATTGTTGTTGGTTAGAAACATGTCTAACAGAGGGTCTTTCCATTGTGTCATCTATCAAAATATGTCATTCTGGACTTCATCAGACTGTTATTGTCTTGAGTGCTATATTGTCTGCTCAGCTGTTCTTCCAAAAGCTTCTTCAATAAACATGTTGGAGGGTAGAGGATTCTATATGTGATCCTGTGTGGCTCAGTTGGTAAGAGCACAGCTATAGCAATGCCAAGGTTGGTTGTAGGTTCAATTATTATAGGGATCACATACACTTACTAAAAATGCATGCACTCACTGTACTATAAGTGGCTTTTTACATGAATAAGAGGGTGTACTGAACCTTCATCCTCTTAATGTGTCACCTTGTAGCAGCCATCAGCTTTAGAGGAGAGATATCTACAGCTAGCTACACTATATTAAACTCTGCTGGGTTGACTTTAGATATTTTTTATTTAACCAGGCAAGTCAGTTAATACAAACTCGTATTTACAATGATGGCCTACCCCAGCCAAACCCTAACCCGGACGACACGAGGCCAATTGTGCCCCGACCTATGGGACTCCCAATCACAGCCAGTTGTGATACAGCCTGGAATCGAGCCAGGGTCTGTAGTGACACCTCCAGCACTGTGATGCAGTGCCTTAGACCGCTGTGCCACTCAGGAGACCACAAATTAGATATAGCCACCATCTATCTTCTACAGTCACAGGCGGAGTCCCAAATGGCACCCTAAAGTAGTGCATTATGTAGGGATATAGAGTGCCATTTAAGATGCACTCACATATTTAGCAGCAGCAGTCAGACAATAAAACCCTTTCATAGTTCCATAATTTATGCTGACAACATATATTATTTATGGTGTTTCTGAGCTATTTGCTGATAGAGAGATTCCCCAGCCAGACCCTCTATAGTTCCAGCACTAACACGTTTCCTATTCGTGAGTGTATTTTTATTTTTTTTATGTTTCATTAACTTACTCTGGGGCCTAACATGATAGAATGTTACTGATTAACAAGGCCCTCCCTAGTCACTGTCATCCCAAAACACCTTTGAAAGATCTCTTCTCATCCCATCTCTTTCTTTGAATAGATGGATATCGTTTGAATTCTACTGAAATGACACTGAAGTGAAAAGATGGTGGCTCAATCCCAAATCACCCACTTCCCGTAGGCCCTCCATTTGTGCGTTCACACTTGCCTCCGCAATATGCGCAAGTGTCCCAAAGCTTAGGGAGTGAAAACGATCGAGGGTGTATTGGCTAACTTGACCTTCGATAGCCACTTCAACAGAGCCAGCATGGACGCAGGTTCCAGAGCGAAGTGCTATCCCAACACACACAGCAATATGTTTGGAGTTTGCGCAATTTCATACCTTTGAATTGAGAGGTGTCCCAAATTATACAGTATTACATGTGCTATGGTGTCCACCCAGTCTGCCCAAAGTGTGGGGAAACATATGATTATGCAGCTTCCTCGCAGCGACATGAGGAATTTACATGTTGTGGTGGTCGTCTTCAAAGTTGTTTCTGCTGGTCGCAAAAAGCTAAATTGGCCTAACATGAGCTGAAATAAATGTAAAAAGCTTTGAAAATAAAATGCTTGAAGTATGCTCCATGCTCTGTTGACATTTCACAGAGATACACTTGTTTTTGTGAGAAATCCTATAAAAAGAACAGGAATTTAACATTAATTTGAAAAGCGTATACTAAAATGTGAAAATACTACATGTCATGTCTCAAAATCAATATCTATTTTACCTCTATATTGTTTAAAATCCTGCGGATTTGAGAAGAAAGATGACGAATTCAACAGGAAAGTGAGCCTGTTAGGTAGCCTTCATTCTCGCAAAGCATCCAGCCTAGCTGACACAATGCTCGGCAATGTTCTTTATTTTTTCTCTGGCCATTGATTTAGTCACCCGAATTTTGGCCATCCTACATGGGTAAAACATCCTACATGGGTAAAACATCCTACATGGATAAAACATCCTACATGGATAAAACATCCTACATGGATAAAACATCCTACATGGATAAAACATCCTACATGGGTAAAACATCCTACATGGGTAAAACATCCTACATGGGTAAAACATCCTACATGGATAAAACATCCTACATGGATAAAACATCCTACATGGATAAAACATCCTACATGGATAAAACATCCTACATGGATAAAACATCCTACATGGGTAAAACATCCTACAAGGGTAATTGAACAGATTATGATAGAGACATGAGGTTTGGACCATTGTTTTTCTTAAAGGATTATCTACACAATTAACATATTATTTTACCCATTGGTCAAAATATGCGTTTTTGATTGGACACCCTACAGGTATGTTTGTTTGTGCCTGATTTCGAGGCTTGATACATAAAACAATTGAAATACCTCCAATGTTTAACTGTTACCGAGGTTTACTTCTTGTTAAATGGCAAGGGGATTTTGTTAATTAGAATTGCATTATTATTTAAATGTGGAACATAAAATGCATCACTAGTGTGTCCCGAAGTTTATGGATTTATGAATGAATACCCTCACCACTCTATTGATAGCCCCATAGAACCACCCTGTTCTCACGAGCTTACATTCTGCTATCTGTGTAGCAAACAGAATGTAAGCATGCGTGATCAGGATGGTTCATACGAGGTTACTCTAGTTAAGTCACCCCTAGGAGTTGTCACCAACACGTGGCACGGACTGCATTCAGAATGAGTTTGTAGTGGCGAGGGGCTACTTTGGGATTCACCAGGTCATGCATTAAGATGATGATCCACTGTATAGGTCAGAGAAGGCTGTGATCAGGTCAGAGGTCATGACCTTTAGTCTCTGAGACACTAGGCTACTACAACAGACCAGCTGGTGTAATTATGACCTCCACTCTGAAAGTAAAGTAATCTATTACATTGTATAAATGAAGGAAAAATGGGCCACAAAAACACACTTTCTATCTCTTTCCCTTGTTAAGGACAAATTAACAATAAAGTTCCTTACATATTGTGGACCATGTTATTACTGCATAATGTGGTGTTATGCATTTTCACTATTCCGTGGGAAAGTGTCCATGCACTACTGCCCTACCAAGCAAAAGAGCAGTAACTGCTCATAGAGTGAAACTGGGAAAAATTACTTCAAAGTATTTTTATTGTCCAGCCAACTGAATTGTAGGCAGAACATTTGAGATGTGGTTGTCTGTTGTTATTTTTTATTCATATTGACCCTGACCTCTCACATGACATTTGTCCCTAGATGGCAGTTACTGCCTTCTTGCTTGGTACACCACTGGAATACGTTTCCATGACGATTGTTTTTAACACAAACTTGTGTTAATATATTTAATTGTATGTAGCTGTCCTTGTCATATAGTTTGATACTTGTATCAACGAAGAACAATAAATGATACCAAGGTCAACCGTAGACACAGCAGCACAAAGCTCAGTGAAGCCAAGGTAAAAGGCAGTAAGTAACTAACGTGTGTGATGGCAGTTACTGCCTTTTCCTTTGGTTTCACCTGAACTTTTTGCAGTTACTGCAAACATGACCCCCCATTTTCTCCAATACACAACAGGCCGGATATTTGTCCACAAGATAAAGCATGTATTTAATGTTTAAAAAAGTCAATATCTCATTTTTGACCAAATGCAGTTGTCTCTTGTTTGGTAGGGCAGACTAGACCGACTCACCTAGCAAATATGTAAGGTGCATTATGCAGAGCTTTTACTGAAATGGTGTTGAATAGGAGTTATTATCTGATGAAAATATATGTTTATCTAGCTTCAGGGACCTCTTGACCATGGGAATTCATACGATAACAGAAAACAGCCAATTGCGCGTAAAAAAATGCTTATATTTATGGAGTAAAAACAACATGTTGTTGATGCCATCAATGTCGTTCACTCCCGAATTCCAAGTTATGCAATTCTACTCTTGGCTACTGCTGCTCCCTCTAGATACATTTAGGCTAATAAATTAGTCTAACCTGAACGTCAAAACACAAGCAAATACCAACCCAGACATGTGTAATTTGATGGGATCTCTATGTACCAACCTTTCACTTGAGTCTCGTAATCCCCAATAATCTCCTTGTCCTTCTTGACTCTCGTATGGGATGACATGATTCTTTAGGAATTAATTATGGAAGCCTGTAGACATCGCCTTAATAAGACACCACAACGAAGCCTACAAATCTCTTCGGCAGATGCATAAAGCAGGATGGGCTTCATGCGTTTCAAAGAACTTCAGTGTCCCAAATTGCACTTGAGGTTGCAAGGCGATCAATGCGACTTTGAACTGCAAAACAAATAAGGATAACTCCCCTCTGTCGTCAACATAGCATTTTAGAATGTCTGTAAAAAATATATATATAATCTGCATTTACTGCATGTTCAATATATGATATGTTTCAATATAACCACTGCCTTGAAGCAGGGTGTATGCGCAAGTGCTGCATCGTGCGATTTTCAATGCGTCTTCCAGCCGCCCTTTTTCCTGCAAGTTCTCGGTCTGCTGCAGCAAGCCAGGAAGAGTTGGATGCTAAAATCATCTCAGACTCCTCCCACACTCGCCTCCTCTCACACACTCTCAGTCTCTCACTCACACATGCACACTCCCTCACGTACACATGCATGCAGACACACTCCCTCACATACACACACATGCAGAGAGGGTAATTACATTACAGTGGTTATGCACATGAATCTGACAAAGATATTTAGCAGTGTTGCTGATACAAGTTGACAGATTTCAAAATGATGAGATTGAAAGAGGCATATCATCATTAGCACACAGACACTGGTGACCTGGAAAGGCTGCTTTATAGACCACAATTCAGACCTCTGAATATGTCCCTCATAACAGACGAGGGCTTTTTTGTTATCTGATGTAGGCCTAATAATATCACTAACCTCAACATGGCTGATGTTTTTAACAACAATGTTGACAGTTGTAAAAAATTGTCAATGACACTGAATGCTATGTTTTGACACAGCTGTCTGAATGATGAAAGATAATAGGTTTTCATGTTTCTCCAGTGGAAAATATTACTCAAAACTACTCTGCATGACTCACATAGCCTTAATTTCAATGACAGTTTGAAGATTAGACTTACCACTAAGTTACCGTTCTGTGTCATGAGGCGTTCTGTTTTTGAGTACTGCTGATTCTCAAAACCTTGTGCACAGGGTCAAATGTCTAAATACATGTTCAACAGATTTGTATTGCCTGAAGGTTTCATGGTATCTACGAATGATATGAAGAGTTTACTAAAATTATATTACTGCATGTCATATCTGATTCCAAGTAAGGCTATGACTCCTGTTAGGATATTAGTTGTAACATCATCCAAAATAAGCAGTCACGCAATAAAGGGCATTAAAAAGACAGCATTAAAAACCAGGTCAAAAATCACAGTAAAAGACCGGATCAAAATCAGAATGTGGTATGTTGGCAGTGGCACTGCATTTGAAATCATGAATAGAGCACATGGTTCAAGAGTGGTATTTTTGTAGAAGAGCATTCTTTCAGACACTTGGAACAAGATATTGACCTGTGGCAGCCAACAACTGGACTTTGAACATAGCCAAGAAGCAATTTATGTGACTCTTGAATGAGAAGCTTCTCTTTCCCAAATCCAATCTCTCCTAACTCAACTCAGAGCCCCAAGGTATTGCAGTGAAGGATCCTAGGAAACAATGACATCATCACTGTTCTTGAGGCCCAACTTCCTTTGACCAGGACCTATAGGGCTCTGGTAAAAAGTAATGCACTACATTGGGAGTAGGGTGCTATTTGGGTCGCATTCTGAGTAATTCATTAAAACCTGTTGAAACTCTAGGGGCGCAATTTCATTTTTGGATGAAAAACGTTCCCGTTTTAAACAAGATATTTTGTCACAAAAAGATGCTTGACTATGCATATAATTGACAGCTTTCGAAAGAAAACACTCTGACGTGTCCAGAACTGCAAAGATATTTTCTGTGCGTGCCCTAGAACGTGAGCTTCAGGCAAAACCAAGATGAGACGGCATCCAGGAAATGAGCAGGATTTTTGAGGCTCTGTTTTCCATTGTCTCCTTATATGGCTGTGAATGCGAGAGGAGTAAGTCTGCCCTTTCTGTCGTTTCCCCAAGGTGTCTGCAGCATTGTGACGTATTTGTAGGCATATCATTGGAAGATTGACCATAAGAGACCACATTTACCAGGTGTCCGCCCGGTGTCCTGCGCGAAATTGGTGCGCAAAAGTCAGCTGCAAGTATTTTTCCATGGAATTTAGAGAAGAATACAGGCTTCCACGAACGATATATCAATGAAGAGATATGTGAAAAAACACCTTAAGGATTGATTCCAAACAACGTTTGCCATGTTTCGGTCGATATTATGGAGTTAATTCGGAAAAAGTTTGACGTTGTAGGTGACTGAATTTTCGGTTCGTTTCGGTAGCCAAATGTGATGTACAAAACGGAGCGATTTCTCCTACACACAGGCGCTTTCAGGAAAAACTGCGCATTTGGTATGTAACTGAGAGTCTCCTCATTGAAAACATCCGAAGCTCTTCAAAGGTAAATGATTTCTGGTTTTTGTGAAAATGTTGCGTGCTAAATCCTACTCAAAATGCTAAGCTAGCTTAGCATACTCTTACACAAATTAGTCAATTGCTATGGTTCAAAAGCATATTTTGAAAATCTGAGATGACAGTGTTGTTAAGAAAAGGCTAAGCTTGAGAGCAGGCGCATTATTTTCATTTTATTTGCGATTTTCAGAAATCGTTAACGTTGCGTTATGCTAATGAGCCTGAGGCTTTAGTCACGATCCCGGATCCGGGATGGGGAGATTCAAGCATTAGCCTCTTTGGGAGCCATGCTGGTCAACCTCTACTGTAGTGAGCATCTGAAGACTAACACATTATATGTAATATCCTCTCTCACTCCCAGGGTTTTTAATAAAACATATTTAAGCAAAATGCACAATAAGAAGTCAGAAAGCGAGCGAGGCACTGGAGCATATGTGTTACGTTTACCCAATTCTATTTTCAGTCATGCCACTTTAATTCACATAATTTACTCTCCTTCTGGTATTTATCCTGGTAATAACATATCCTTTGAGTAATACCTCACTCACATATCTCTCAATGATCTCATTAATACAGTGGTTCCCTTGCCAATGGGAACTGACCTCTATCCATTTTACCTTTTTGACTGACCAGTGGGGAGCAGGGGATCCCATTCAGATCCCATTCACTTCTGTAATCATGAAGTGCTTTGAGAGACTAGTCAAGGACCATATCACCTCCACCCTACCTGACACCCTAGACCCACTCCAATTTGCTTACCGCCCCAATAGATCCACAGACGACGCAATCGCAACCACACTGGATAGAGGTCTTGAGAAATCAGATGTAATTCTCTGACGTCATTTCCGGTCACAACTTGCAGACTTGTTTTCGAGTTGCTGTGCGTTTTGTTGCCAACCTATTTTGCTACCTGACAACTTTACGGTTTTTACTTTTTAATTACCGTTTATATATATATTTTTTTTTTTTCCCCTCAACTTTTTCACTCCGGACGCTTTATCTGGACACGATTCGTCAGGACCTCCAACAGCCGAAGCTCAGTAGTAACATTAACATGATGCCTTCTAATTGCAGTCGCTGTACTCATAATATACAGGAGAACGATCGCCTTACGGCGAGGATAGCTGTGCTACAAGCCCAGCTTCAGACGCAATCGTTAGGCAAGGGTAATTTCAGTTTAGGAAAGGATGAAACAGCGTCTGTGCCACCAGTAAGTACAGATAGTAGTATAAATCCCCTGGCACAGTCCCCGCAGCCGGACAACTTTCTCACGGTTTCTGGAAGGAAATGCTGTAGGAACGCTAAACCGGTGTCGCTCATTCAGCCGACAGAAACTTTCAACCGGTTTTCCCCAATAAGCAGCGAGTCGGAGTCAGAGGCCGAGTCTTCTCTGGTCTCTACTCCTCCCGTTACGGGTTCTGAGACGCCGAAGCTTCCCACCGTTAACTCTGACAAATTGAAAACTCTAGTCATTGGCGACTCCATTACCCGCAGTATTAGACTTAAAACGAATCATCCAGCGATTATACACTGTTTACCAGGCGGCAGGGCTACCGACATTCAGGCTAATCTGAAGATGGTGCTGGCTAAAGCTAAAACTAGCGAGTGTAGAGAGTATAGAGATATTGTTATCCACGTCGGCACCAACGATGTTAGGATGAAACAGTCAGAGATCACGAAGCGCAGCATAGCTTCTGCGTGTAAATCAGCTAGAAAGATGTGTCGGCATCGAGTAATTGTCTCTGGCCCCCTCCAAGTTAGGGGGAGTGATGAGCTCTACAACAGAGTCTCACAACTCAATAGCTGGTTGAAAACTGTTTTCTGCCCCTCCCAAAAGATAGAATTTGTAGATAATTGGCCCTCTTTCTGGGACTCACCCACAAACAGGACCAAGCCTGACCTGCTGAGGAGTGACGGACTCCATCCTAGCTGGAGGGGTGCTCTCATCTTATCTACCAACATAGACAGGGCTCTAACTCCTCTAGCTCCACAATGAAATAGGGTGCAGGCCAGGCAGCAGGCTGTTAGCCAGCCTGCCAGCTTAGTGGAGTCTGCCACTAGCACAGTCAGTGTAGTCAGCTCAGCTATCCCCATTGAGACCGTTTCTGTGCCTCGGCCGAGGTTGGGCAAAACTAAACATGGCGGTGTTCGCCTTAGCAATCTCACTAGGATAAAGACCACCTCCATTCCTGTCATTATTGAAAGAGATCATGATACCTCACATCTCAAAATAGGGCTACTTAATGTTAGATCCCTTACTTCAAAGGCAATTATAGTCAATGAACTAATCACTGATCATAATCTTGATGTGATTGGCCTGACTGAAACATGGTTTAAGCCTGATGAATTTACTGTGTTAAATGAGGCCTTACCTCCTGGCTACACTAGTGACCGTATCCCCCATGCATCCTGCAAAGGTGGAGGTGTTGCTAACATTTACAATAGCAAATTTCAATTTACAAAAAAAAATGCCGTTTTCGTCTTTTGAGCTTCTAGTCATGAAATCTATTCAGCCTACTCAATCACTTTTTATAGCTACTGTTTTAAGGCCTCCTGGGCCATATACAGCGTTCCTCACTGAGTTCCATGAATTCCTAACGGACCTTGTAGTCAAAGCAGATAATATTCTAATCTATGGTGACTTTAATATTCACATGGAAAAGTCCACAGACCCAATCCAAAAGGCTTTCGGAGCCATCATCGACTCAGTGGGTTTTGTCCAACATGTCTCTGGACCCACTCACTGTCACAGTCATACTCTGGACCTAGTTTTGTCCCATGGAATAAATGTTGTGGATCTTAATGTTTTTCCTCATAATCCTGGACTATCGGACCACCATTTTATTACGTTTGCAATTGCAACAAATAATCTGCTCAGACCCCAACCAAGGAACATCAAAAGTCGTGCTATAAATTCACAGACAACACAAAGATTCCTTGATGTCCTTCCAGATTCCCTCTGTCTACCCAAGGATGCCAGAGGACAAAAATCAGTTAACCACCTAACTGAGGGGCTCAATTTAACCTTGCGCAATACCCTAGATGCAGTTGCACCCCTAAAAAATAAAAACATTTCTCATAAGAAACTAGCTCCCTGGTACACAGAAAATACCCGAGTTCTGAAGCAAGCTTCCAGAAAATTGGAACGGAAATGGCGCCACACCAAACTGGAAGTCTTCCGACTAGCTTGGAAAGACAGTACCGTGCAGTACCGAAGAGCCCTCACTGCTGCTTGATCATCCTCATTTTCTAACTTAATTGAGGAAAATAAGAACAATCCGAAATTCGTTTTTGATACTGTCGCAAAGCTAACTAAAAAGCAGCATTCCCCAAGAGAGGATGACTTTCACTTTAGCAGTGATAAATTCATGAACTTCATGAAAAGATTATGATTATTAGAAAGCACATTACGGACTCCTCTTCAAATCTGCGTATTCCTTCAAAGCTCAGTTGGCCTGAGTCTGCGTCTCTCTTGATCCTAGGTCCTGGCAGAGTTGTTCAGACTCAGGACAACTGAGCTTTGAAGGAATACGCAGATTTGAAGAGGAGTCCGTAATTTGCTTCCTAATAATCATGATCCTTTCCTCAAAGAAGTTCATGAATTTATTACTGCTGAAATGAAAGCCATCCTTGATTTGTAAGTCGCTCTGGATAAGAGCGTCTGCTAAATGACTTAAATGTAAATGTAAATTTGAAGATCCACAACATTTATTCCATGGGACAAAACTAGGTCCAGAGTATGACTGTGACAGTGAGTAGGTCCAGAGACATGTTGGACAAAACCCACTGATTCGATGATGGCTCCGAAAGCCTTTTGGAGTGGGTCTGTGGACTTTTCCATGTGAATATTAAAGTCACCTAAGATTAGAATATTATCTGCTATGACTACAAGGTCCGATAGGAATTCAGGGAACTCAATGAGGAACGCTGTATTTGGCTCAGGATGCCTGTAAACAGTAGCTATAAAAAGTGATTGAGTAGACTGCATAGATTTCATGACTAGAAGCTCAAAAGACGAAAACTTCTTTTTTTTTTGTAAATTGAAATTTGCTATCGTAAATGTTAGCAACACCTCTGCCTTTGCGGGATGCACGGGGGATATGGTCACTAGTGTAGCCAGGAGGTGAGGCCTCATTTAACACAGTAAATTCATCAGGCTTAAGCCACGTTTCATGAAAATAAAAGAGAGCCGCACACTCTCGGAGCTCAGATGCAAACATTTAATTACCAACGTTTTGACATCCAAGCTGTTTTCATCAGGGTATAATCACAAACACTGCAGGATGACTTGTTTATATAGTGTCAAAAGACACAGGTGTCTGTAATCATGGCCAAGAGTGGCCTAATATCATTGGTTAATAATCAAATATTAAAATGTCATACAAAGAACAGCATACAAACAACAAATGGATAGCATACGATCATAGAATAATTTGACTACACAAGTTTACAAACAATTACAATGGCAAAGTCACAATAATCATAAGAATGGCTTCAGATCAAAGTCTACGTAAAGATCCAGGCAGCCTCTCCTTTCAACAATAAATTATGGGCCTCCCGGGTGGCGCAGTGGTTAAGGGCGCTGTACGCTGTACAATTGGCCGAGCATCGTCAGGAGGGCTTGGTCGGTAGGGATGTCCTTGTCTCATCGTGCACCAGCGACTCCTGTGGTGGGACGGGCGCAGTGCGCGCTAACCAAGGTTGCCAGGTACACGATGTTTCCTCCGGCGCATTGATGCGGCTGGCTTCCAGGTTGGATGTGCGCTGTGTTAAGAAGCAGTGTGGCTGGTTGGGTTGTGTATCGGATGACGCATGACTTTCAACCTTCGTCTCTCCCGATCCCGTATGGGAGTTGTAGCGATGAGACAAGATAGTAGCTACTACAACAATTGGATACCACAAAATTGGGGAAAAAAAGGGGTAAAAATTCTTCAAAAAAATTAAATAACATTAAAAATTAAAAAATTATCAAGCTCACCCCCTCTCCTAGGGAGGGTGACATGTTTGATGCCAATATAATGCAGAGACGAAATCGAGTGGCCTGCGAGTTTTCGTCTTTTGAGCTTCTAGTCATGAAATCTATGAACCTACTCAATCACTTTTTATAGCTACTGTTTACAGGCCTCCTGGCCTGCCTCCAAGAAGTTGGCCGCAACTGGATAAGTAAAGTTTTTACAACTAATGGTGCTACGATGCTCTGAGATAGGTACTTTTAATTTGCGCATTGTTTAACCTACATCATTTTTACCACAAGGACAAGTTATAAGATAAATAACTGCCTTAGTGGAGCACGTAATAACACCTTTTATTTGGATCGATTTCACTGTTTGTGGGTATTTTTATTTATTTGACCTTTATTTAACTAGGCAGTTCAGAACAAATTCTTATTTTCAATGACGGCCGAGGAACAGTGGGTTAACTGCCTGTTCAGGGGCAGAACGACAGATTTGTACCTTGTCAGCTCGGGGTACCCTGTCGCCCCCACTTATAAATGAAATGTGTAATTTCCATCCAGTAGGGGCACAAATAGACGTTGTTCAGGAATATCTTGGGGTGGTAATTCAGAGTTTACCAATTGGTCTCTGAGATTTCTGCCCCGCGAGAATACGACCAAGGGAAGGTCCGAAAACACATTACCGAGATTATCATCGGATTTTAGGATGTGCCAATGTTTGTGAACAATTCCCTTAATTTGTTCAGAGCACTTTGAATGGCGGGTCGTTAGAACGCAAGAATGCGTCTTTTTGCGAGACTGACCTTGAAAAATATTAATCTGATCATTCTTGGAGCCCCTCTCCTTGAACCTTCTCTGCGTCTCAGCCATATTTCTGTCGAAATCGGATTGTTTTTTGCAAATTATTGATTTGACAGAATTGGCTGTAGGGCAAACAATTTTTCAAGGGAAGTGGGTGACAACTATCAGCCCTCAACAAACTGTTACGATCAGTACGCTTCCTGTAAAGATCAGTGTATAGAACATTATCTTCACACAAGATCAGAAGATCAAGAAAACTGATTTGATGTGTATCAGATTGCATAGTAAATCTCAGATGCTCAGAACAGGAGTTAAGAAACACATGAAACGCCTGGAGCTGTTTTGCATCACCCCTCCATAGAACAAAAATATCATCAATATACCATTTCCAAATAATGATGTGAGGCAAGAAAACATTTTTGAGAGGATTGGAATATTAGTGTATAATGATTCAACATCAAAAGTAACTAACAAGGTATTCTCAGGGAGAGGATCAAGAGATCCAATGATAGAGATCATACTGCTGGTGTCCTTTACAAAGGAGGGGAGCTGTTCTGCGAGTGGTCTAATAAAAAAGTCAACAAAAGTAGATAGAGGGGCCTATCCATGAGTACAACCGACCCACCCTTATCAGCGGGACGAATAAGGACTGACGTATCAGATTGTAAATCAAGCAAAGCTTGTTTTTCATTCTTGGGTAAATTATGGAAAAATGTGGATCCCTGTTTATTCTTAAGGAGAAGTCCAACATCATTTTCCACAAGTCTGCAATATGTCTCGATAGAGTGATTGCGATTGGCCGGAGGTATAAAATAACTCTTGCTTCTAAAAGGAGTCGGAGTATGTGCAGGAGAGCAACCTACTGGTTCAATAGAAGTGTCAGAATTAGGGGAGCTAAAGTATTCCCTTAAACGGATGTTTCTAAAAAACTTAAACATGTCTACCTTAACATCAAAATCGTTGCACTGGGTTGTAGGCACAAGCCATGTTTCAGTCAGGCCAATCACATCAAGATTATGACCATTGATTAGTTCATTGACTATAATTGCCTTTGAAGTAAGGGATCTAACATTAAGTTGCCCTATTTTGAGATGTGAGGTATCATGATCTCTTTCAATAATAACAGGAATGGAGGAGGTCTTTATCCTAGTGAGATTGCTAAGGCGAACACCGCCATGTTTAGTTTTGCCCAACCTCGGTCGAGGCACAGAAACGGTCTCAATGGGGATAGCTGAGCTGACTACACTGACTGTGCTAGTGGCAGACTCCACTAAGCTGGCAGGCTGGCTAACAGCCTGCTGCCTGGCCTGCACCCTATTTCATTGTGGAGCTAGAGGAGTTAGAGCCCTGTCTATGTTGGTAGATAAGATGAGAGCACCCCTCCAGCTAGGATGGAGTCCGTCACTCCTCAGCAGGTCAGGCTTGGTACTGTTTGTGAGTGAGTCCCAGAAAGAGGGCCAATTATCTACAAATTCTATCTTTTAGGAGGGGCAGAAAACAGTTTTCAACCAGCGATTGAGTTGTTAGATTGCTGTAGAGCTCATCACTCCCCCTAACTGGGAGGGGGCCAGAGACAATTACTCGATGCAGACACATCTTTCTAGCTGATTTACACGCTGAAGCTATGTTGCGCTTGGTGATCTCTGACTGTTTCATCCTAACATCGTTGGGGCAAACGTGGATAACAATATCTCTATACTCTCTACACTTGCCAGTTTTAGCTTTAGCCAGCATCATCTTCAGATTAGCCTTAACGTCGGTAGCCCTGCCCCCTGGTAAACAGTGTATGATAGCTGGATGATTCGTTTTAAGTCTAAAACTGAGGGTAATGGAGTCGCCAATGACTAGAGTTTTCAATTTGTCAGAGCTAATGGTGGGAAGCTTCGGCGTCTCAGACCCCGTAACGGGAGGAGTAGAGACAAGAGAATGCTCGTCCTCTGACTCCGACTCCTTGCTTAGTGGGGAAAACCGGTTGAAAGTTTCTGTCACCGGTTGAGCATTCCTACAGCATTTCCCTCCAGAAGCCATGAGAAAGTTGTCCGGCTGCGGGGACCGTGCGATGGGATTTATACTGTTACTATCTGTACTTACTGGTGGCACAGACGCTGTTTCATCCTTTCCTACACTGAAATTACCCTTGCCTAACGATTGCGTCTGAAGCTGGGCTTGTAGCACAGCTATTCTCGCCGTAAGGCGATCGTTCTCCTGTATATTATGAGTACAGCGACTGCAATTAGAAGGCATCATGTTAATGTTACTACTTAGCTTGGGCTGTTGGAAGTCCTGACGAACCGTGTCCAGATAAAGCGTCCGGAGTGAAAAAAATTGAATGAAAAAAAAGTTCAGGGAAAAACCTCAAATATAAATGGTAATTAAAAAGTAAAACCGTAACGTTGTCAGGAAGCAAAGTAAGCATAATAATAATAATATGCCTCAGTAGTTTTGGGAGAAAATACTTAAATCAACTGGATTACATTTTCAACTCCCTTCTGTATTAGTGCTTCATGACTCGACTGTTTGAAGATGGTCCATAATAAGTTAGACAAATATTACATTTGATAATACTAGTGGATTTTGTGTATTGTCAGCATTCGCTGTCATTGCTCCAAAGCACAACGGAATGTGGTGTTGTCTTGTGGGAATGGTAAGCCTATTTTATCATCTATTATCACAATATAAGCTCCTGGCATCCTATAGGTTTAGGCTATGTATGAGTTCTCTACTTCTCTGGACACAGTCTTCATCATACACGTGTGGTTTTATCAGTGTATGTAGTTGATTTCCTGATATTTATTTTGGCAGGTTATTGAAGTGGTTACAAAGCATGGCATTTCACTGTGCTGCTTCTACATGGTCAACCAGCATCAAGCTGCCCTCTGCTGGGAAAAGCATACACTGACAGAATATACTTCAAGTGGAAACTTCTACCATGACAAATACACACAGCATACTGAGCAGTACCAGTACACCTCATAGTACACACCACAGAACACTGAGCAGTAAACAGAGCCAAGGAGACAATGATCTTAATAGGATTTCACATATTCCAGCCCCTCTATAGTCCCAATCAGTGTTAGATAGAATATTACGGTCCTGCCCGCCTGTGGGGAAAACAAGCTTTGGTTACCTAGGTTACCCCATTGGCTCGTAGAAAAAAAAATCACACAATTCTCTTGCTGTCTGCTTGTTTTAGTCAATTCAAAATAACATAAAAAAAAAGCTCAACATGTCTAAAGAGTCATTGTCAACATCGCCTGCTCCTGAGTGTTCAGACTAAGCAACATTAAATGTGCTACAAGTAGGACATTTATTTTATTTTCGACACTGTAATTTCAGAAAATGTCCATAATACTTTTTTTAAATGTGTATATTTTTTATTTTACTAGGCAAGTCAGTAAGAACAAATTCTTATTTACAATGACGGCCTACCCAGGCCAAACCCGTCAAGGTAAGACCCAGATGCAGACTCTAGAGTGTGTGGCTCTCCTTTATTTTCAAGCAGACTGTCAAAGTAACAATGTTTATTGTAGCAACAGGGACAGGCAAGACAGGTCACAGCAGGCATGGGTCGAAGATCCAGGGTAAGATAAAGGTACAGGGCGGCAGGCGGACTCAGGGTCAGGCAGAGTTCAGTTATCCAGAGGTGGAAAAAAGGTACAGGACGGCAGGCAGGCTCAGCCAGAAAGGTCAGACAGGCGGGTACAGGGTCAGGACATGCAAAGGTCAAGAACCTGGAGGACGATGAAAGAGAGGCTGGGAAACGATGGGCGCTGACAGGAAAAATGCTGGTAAGCTTGACGAACACGACGAACTGGCAACAAACAGACAGAGAACACAAGTATAAATACACAGGGGATGGTAGGGAAAATGGGCAACACCTGGAGGGGTTGGAGACAAGCACAAAGACAGGTGAAACAGATTAGGGCGTGACAGCCTGGACATATCAAATCCAAATCAAATTGTATTTGTCACATGCACCGAATACAACAGGTGTTGACCTTACAGTGAAATGTAAGAATAACATATAATTAAAGAGCAGCAGTCTTCATGACTGTTACTTTGATGTGGATGTGGACGCCAAGGAACTTGAAGCTCTCAACCTGCTCAACTACAGCCCTGTCGATCAGAATGGTGGCGTGCTCGGTCCTCCTTTTCCTGTAGTCCACAATCATCTCCTTTGACTTGATCATGTTGAGAGAGAGGTTGTTGTCCTTGTAACACACGGTCAGGTCTCTGACCTCCTCCCTATAGCCTGCGTCATCGTTGTCGGTGATCACTTTTGTGTCATCGGCAAACTTAATGATGGTGTTGGAGTCGTGCCTGGCCGCGCAGTTATGAGTGAACAGGGAGTACAGGAGGGGACTGAGCATGCACCCCTGAGGGGCCCCCGTGTTGAAAATCAGCGTGGCTTATGTTTTGTTACCTACCCTTACCACCTGAAGGCGGCCCGTCAGGAAGTCCAGGATCCAGTTACAGAGGGAGGTGTTTAGTCCCAGGGTCCTTAGCTTAGTTATGAGCTTTGAGGGCACTATGGTGTTGAACGTGGGCTGTAGTCAATGAATAATATTCAATTAATGTTTTGGTCCAATTAATAGGCGAATATTAGAGTCAATCACAACACTGGTGGTTAAGTAATACTGTGAAAAACTATAATTCCACTATTACTGCAGGTATATACTGAGTATACCAAAAATGAGGAACACCAGCCTAATGTTGAGTTGAACCCCTCCATTTTGCCCTCAGAACAGCCTCAATTCATCTGGGCATGGCCTCTACAAGGTGTCGAAAGTGTTCCACAGGGATTCTGGCCCATGTTGACTCCCCATGCTTCCCACAGTTGTGTCAAGTTGAATGGATGTCCTTTGGGTGGTGGACCATTCTTGATAGACAGGAAACTGCTGAGCGTGAAAAACCCAGCAGCGTAGCAGTTCATTACACAAACTGGTACGCCTGGTACCTACTAACATACCTTGTTCAACAACCTGACACCAGAGCATTTTATATTATTCTGTTATGTAAATCCGAGACACTCCATTTAGTATGATATGCTACGTTTCGTATTGGTATATTATTTTGTGAATATCCATCACCCATTTCATATGATATGTTAAGAATTACAATTTGTATTATATGTTCCGAATTTGCAAAATGTACTATATGTTATGAATTAGCAAATCGTGTTATATATTGCAAGTTTGCAAATGTCCAAAATGTTACGAATTTGCAAAACATATTTTACGTTACAAATTTTCAAAGGTATGATATGTTATGAATTCTAGCTAGGTGCTAACGTTAGCTAGCTTGCTAACTTTAGCTATGGTAGGGGTTAGGGTTAGGGTTAAGTTTAGGAGTTAGGTAGGGGTTAAGGTTAGGGGTAGGGTTAGAGGAAGGGTTAGCTAACATGCTAAATAGTTGCAAAGTAGATAAAAAGTAGTAAGTAGTTGAAAAGTTGCAAACCCAATCATCCACCCGACCAACCACCCTACTTTTGATTTTGCCTTATGTAACCATACCAAACATAACATATGATACTAAATGGAATGTCTTAGATTTACGTACAGAATAATACGAAATGTTATGAGACAAGGTAGCGATGGGGAGCGTTGCTGCAAAGCTATTTTCAGGTCTCTCCAGAGATGTTCGATCGGGTTCAAGTCTGGGCTCTGGCTGGGCCACTTAAGGACATTCCGAGACTCGTCCCGAAGCCACTCCTGTGTTGTCTTGGCTGTGCTTAGGGTTGTTGTTCTGTTGGAAGGTGAACCTTCACCCCAGTCTGAGGTACTGAGCGCTCTGGAGCAGGTTTTAATCAGGGATCTCTGTTCTTTGCTCCGCTCATCTTTGTCTCCCAGTCCCTGCAGCTGAAAAACATCCCCACAGCATGATGTTGCCATCACTATGCTTCACGGTAGGGATGGTGCCAGATTTCCTCCAGGTGTGACTCTTGGTATTCAGAACAGAGTTCAATCTTGGTTTCATCAGACCAGAGCATCTTGTTTCTCATGGTCTGGGAGACTTTAGGTGCCCTTTGGCAAACTCCAAACTGGCTGTCATGTGCCTTTTACTGAGGAGTGGCTTTTTTTGTACCTTTTCTCCACAGAGGAACAACAGCAGTTTTTCCTTGTGTTTTTTTCTTTCTGTATAACAAAAAATCTACAATGAAGTTGTTTTCCCCAATTTGTGGATGTGGTCAAAGGGAAATCCTTCATGTGATGTATCGACTCTAGTATACATACGTAGGATCTTAGTTAGAGCCAGTTTTCTACAACCGGATATTCAACATTAACATTAACATTCAACATTAAAATGAGTAACACATCCATAGCCACATGTTGAGGTAACAATAACTTTAAATGTCTTCTTATGCAATCATATTAAGCATGCATGTTCAAGATAGCATGCATAGGACAATGTAGGTCTGTGGACATCTTCACAAATGCTGTGATAATCTGCACATAATCTCAAATTTTTTTGAACACTTGCACCATGTACTTTTAATGTATTCTCATCTGCAATCAAGTTCATTTGGTTCTGCTATTAGGAAGCACAGGGATAACACTTTAATCTGTTGAATAAATAAGCAAAATATCTGATATTGTATTCCCATTTGAACTTTCAACCTTTTTTCAATGAAAATTCAGTGGTGAGATTCCTGTGTTTCTCCTCATTATTGCATACTCGAAACAGCACAAGTTCTGCTTTGTGTGGGTTCAATGTCAGCTTAATCATCAAGCATGTGTGGAAAAATAAACTGCCATTTGCCAAACTGTCACACAATATTCACAACCATTCTCAAGGCAGTGTGAATCCTTGCTGCAAAGATGTATTGCTGAACATGTTTGTGAAAAAGTAGACAGCAGAGTAGAGAGAGGCATGTCTTTACAAGAGCTCTAGATGTAAAAGAGGAGGAGTCCCTTTATATAGGTTCTCTCATTGTAATGGAATGTTCTTACTCTGATGGTTGAGAGAGACAGGATAAGTCAACAGAGGAGAGATGATTCAGATTATGTACTTTTCTGTTTAGAAGCAACTGCCAAGTACCAATTATAATTATAGGACTAACTGGGATTTTAGAACATAAAGTATGACCTTTTTTCACACACAACAGTAAGGAGATTTTTAAGACAATTCACTTTTCTGTTAGGAACATCTGCAGAGAATGACCAAAGCCCTCTTATATATATGTTTGAATCATTCTTGAGAAATACTTACGGAGGATTTTCGTTTCAGTTCCCTTGTTGTCATGCAGACAACATGTTGGTAGAGCTCCACTGACAGAGAGAAACTACGATGACACACACCTGTCACCAACCCCGCCCACCTCCACCCCACGCCTCTGTTCTACTATAGGGCTGCCACTTGACTATAAAGCCCACATCTCCAGAGGAACACATGACACTGTTAATCTCTTTTTTAACAGAGAAAATGTTATGGATTATACTTTTAATGTTCAGTGGTCTGCTTGCTCTCATCATGCTTTACTCTTCCCGCACAAGGTAAATTGTTCTTCATATTTCTTGAACATTTGGATTGCAAAACAAAACATTATAAATAATGTAGGTGTAATTTGTCAATGTAACTTGATACAGTTGAAGTCGGAAGTTTACATACACCTTAGCCAAATACATTTAAACTCAGTTTTTCACTATTCCTGACATCTAATCCTAGTGAAAATTCCCTGTCTTAGGTCAGTTAGGATCACCACTTTATTTTAAGAATGTGAAATGTCAGAATAATATTAGAGAGAATGGTTTATTTCAGCTTTTTCTTTTTCTTTCATCACATTCCAAGTGGGTCAGAAGTTTACATACACTCAATTAGTATTTGGTAGCATTGCCTATAAATTTGGGCAAACATTTCGGGTAGCCTTCCACAAGCTTCTTACAATAAGTTGGGTGAATTGTGGCCCATTCCTCTTGACAGAGCTGGTGTGACTGAGTCAGGTTTGTAGGCCTCGTTGCTCGCACACGCTTTTTCAGTTCTGCCCACACATTTTCTATAGGATTGAGGTCAGGGCTTTGTGATGGCCACTCCAATACCTTGACTTTGTTGTCCTTAAGCCATTTTGCCACAACTTTGGAAGTATGCTTGGGGACATTGTCCATTTGGAAGACTCATTTGCGACAAAGCTTTAACTTCCTGACTGATGTCTTGAGATATTGCTTCAATATATCCACATAACTTCCCTCCCTCATGATGCCATCTATTTTGTGAAGTGCACCAGTCCCTCCTGCATCAAAACACCACCACTACATGATGCTGCCAACCCTGTGCTTCACATTTGGGATGGTGTTCTTCAGCTTGCAAGCCTCCCCCTTCTTCCTCCAAACATAACGATGGTCATTATGGCCAAACAGTTTTATTTTTGTTTCATCAGACCAGGGGACATTTCTAAAAAAAAAGTACGATCTTCATACCCATGTGCAGTTGCAAACAGTAGTCTGGCTTTTTTATGGTGGTTTTGAAGAAGGGGCTTCTTCCTTGCTGAGTGGCCTTTCAGGTTATGTTGATATTGGACTCGTTTTACTGTGGATATAGATACCTTTGTACCTGTTTCCTCCAGCATCTTCACAAGGTCCTTTGCTGTTGTTATGGGATTGATTTGCACTATTCGCATCAAAGTACGTTCATGTCTAGGAGACAGAACGTGTCTCCTTCCTGAGAGGTATGACGGCTGCGTACTATTGTTTGTACAGATGAACGTGGTACCTTCAGGCGTTTGGAAATTGCTCCCAAGGATGAATCAGACTTGTGGAGGTCTACAATTATTTTTCTGAGGTCTTGGCTGATTTATTTTGATTTTCCCATGATATCAAGCAAAGAGACACTGAATTTGAAGGTAGTCCTTGAAATACATCCACAGGTACATCTCCAATTAACTTGAATGATGTCAATTATTCTATCAGAAGCTTCTAAAACCAAGACATCATTTTCTGGAATTTCCCAAGCTGTTTGAAGGCACATTCAACTTAGTGTATGTAAACTTCTGACCCACTGGAATTGTGATACAGTGAATTATAAGTGAAGTAATCTGTCTGATAACAATTGTTGGAAAAGTGACTTGTGTCATGCACAAAGTAGATGTCCTAGCCGACTTGCCAAAACGATAGTTTGTTAACAAGACATTTGTGGAGTGGTTGAAAAACGAGTTTTAATGACTCTAACCTAAGTGTATGTCAACTTCCGACTTCAACTGTATATTTAAGTTATATTGTAAACGTGTTCTCTTCCTAATATTGAACATTGCTGTGAAAATCGTAACAAATGTCTTACTTCCTCAGTTACAAAGAGATTGACTTTCTACACAGAAATCAATTCATGAAAAGAATGTCAGGGTTATACATGTCTCACTGAATATACAACATTCTTGAACATGCAGCGTAGACCATTAGACCATGATTATATGGTTAGTCAAAACCCATTGTTAATCCTATGTCATATGTCTACACTGCAATACTATTGTTAGTCATTTTTTTGGTATTTATTAGGATCTCTATAATGCAGCAGCTACTCTTCCTGGAGTCCACACAAAACATAAAACATGACATGATACAGGATATTAATAGACAAGAACAGCTCAAGAACAGCCCACAAATTCAACTACTTTAGGGCATCTCCCGAACTGTAGCCCTGAAACCAGTTGGTTTTGTGTGGGAGGTGAAGTGTTCATCTTGGTTGGCAACTGTATGTTTGTTTCTCCCAGAAAGAAAAATGAGCCACCATTAGTCAAAGGCTTTATTCCATGGCTGGGTCACGCCCTGGAGTTTGGAAAAGATGCTGCAAAGTTCCTAACACGGATGAAACAAAAACATGGTGACATTTTTACGGTAAGATTCTCTATACATTTTTGTGACCAGGTACCTGTGTACCTCGTCAATCTTCAACACTTTCTTTATGTCTTTGTTACTGACATAGAAAGGGTTGCTGTGAACCTGTAGAAGTTATTTGACTTTCAAACGCTTCTTTTATCTTTATGGCATCTAGTGCTATGTGCATCTCCAATTGACATTGCTTTTGCTTTCACAAACAATACTATTATAATGTGTAATGTGACTGACAGTCGTGCATAGACAATGCCATGACTTTAACGTTTGAAATAATGTCTTCCAGGTGCGTGTTTGTGGTCATTACATCACCGTACTGCTGGACCCTAACTCTTATGACGCAGTCCTCGATGACACAGCCTCTCTGGACTTCAGCCGCTATGCCCAGGTCCTGAAGCAGAGGATCTTCAACCTGAAACTCCCCAATCACAACCCAGACACAGAGAGAGCCTGGATGGAACAGTAGGTGTTCTAGACCTGTATGCACATGACCTCACACCTGAACTCACACCTATCCACACACACATGACCTCACACTTGAACTCACATCTATCCACACACACATGACCTCACACCTGGCCTCACACCTATCCACACATACATGACCTCACACTTGAACTCACACTTGACCTCACACCTGAACTCACACCTATCTACACACACACATGACCTCACACCTGACCTCACACCTATCCACACACACATGACCTCACACCTGACTTTACACCTATCCACACATACATGACCTCACACTTGACCTCACACCTATCCACAAACACCCATGACCTCACACCTGACCTATCCACACACATGATCTCACACTTGACCTCACACCTGACCTCACACCTGTCCACACCCACCTGATCTCACACCTATCCAAACACACCTGATCTCACACCTATCCACACACACCTGACCTCACACCGTAATGTACAGTTCCCTGTCAAGGACAATAGTTTATTTTCTATTTTCTTATATTCTAACTAATAAGACATTCATCTCCACCAGAAGACTACATGCACATTCATCTAATTCCATCTGTGTTAACAAGTTGTAGCAATAATCTGTCCTCTCCATCATATCCCTGTCCAGGCACTTCCAGGGCCCCAGCCTGGCCAGACTGAGCAGCAGCATGCACCTCCACCTCCAGACCCTGCTAAGGGAAGAGGAGAGGAGCTGTAGCCCAGCAGAGTGGAGGCAGGATGGACTTTTCAGCCTCTGTTACAGCCTGCTCTTCAGGTAAAAAACAGAACTAAATGATGTCTGTGCTAGCCAGCTACTCTACATGTGTTAATAGTCATCCTGCTCTTCAGGTAACATCAGAAATGTTTCAGGGTCACTGGCCTGGGGGTTAATTTAGGGTCAAATTAGAGTATCATGCCTAGACCAAATTGCATAACTCTTACACACAAGAGTTAATACCTACTCTTACACAAGAGTTACACTTATTTCTGTCCTTATAGGGCTGGGTATCTCACACTCTTTGGTACAGAGAAAAGCAACAACGTCACTGAACTCGCTGCTGTCTACAAAGAGTTCCGCAAGTTCGATGGTCTTCTCACAAAACTGGCTCGTTCAACCCTTAAGCAAGGTACATAACATAGAGCTTAATCTAATGTACAATATGTAGTCATACATTACTCATTTGTATACAGTATTTATCTATTCATAAACACCAGTTGTTTCTCTGTACCTGTCTCTCTGTCTGCCTGTCTTTCTATGTAGCTGTCTCTGTTTACATCTCTCTGCCTGCCTGTCTCTCTGTGTACATATCTCTGTTTATCTGTTTCTCTGTCTGCCTGTTTATCTGTCTGCCTGTCTCTCTGTGTGTGATCTGGCTTCTCTAACCTGTGTCTCTCTCTCTCTATGTCGATAGAGGAGAAGAGGACAGCAAGCCTGTCCCAGGAGCGACTGTGGGAGCTGCTGTCCCCAGCATGGCTGAGCAGAGGAAAGGGGTCAGAGAGCATAGATCATGGGTCAGACAGCAGCTCCTGGCAGCAGAGTTACCTCAGGCATCTACAGAGGGAAGGAGTGGACACAGAGATGCAGAGACGAGTCATGCTGCTTCAGCTCTGGGCCACCCAGGTGACAGAAGAACAGACTAATCCTTTCACACAATGTTCTGACACACCCCGATGACCAAATACACCTTGTCTTCCTGTGCCTTCTTTGCTACTAGTGGCCCTGGCATGAATGAGTTCATAGGGTTTTTCTCTCCCAATGACTCATAACGTCCATGTCAGCACAGTTGACTCATGATGCCATTATGTGAGAAGTAATGAATGTGAAAAAGGTTTCCATTAATGTGTTTCCATGGCACCTGTTTGGAGTTATGTGTTGTCTTAGACAATGGCTCCACACATTCCAGAACAGCACAGATCACAGCCCTCTGTGGAAAAAAGAAGAGTTGGCAGGACACCCAAACCAACCTGTCTAATTTCAAACAGAAATGGACAAATGTGTCAGAATACATCTGAGGCATCAGAATATGTTCTCAAAATGAGATCAAGAAATTAGGCCGAGTGTGCAAATTTAAGGACAATTTAGAGGTATCATCTGTAAATGTTGATGTCAAAATCCAATATAGATCACAGCAATGAAGTTGTCTCCAACTCTATATTCATGAGCTCCAAAGGTGGTTTAATAACAGGTTCCTTGTGGCTTCCTTCCTCAAACCAGTCCCAACGAGTTGTGATGAATGAGCTGTTGTTGCACTGTGTGGCCAGATGGGTGAGCGAGTGTGCTGTCTGTCTGTCTGTCTGTCTGTCTGTCTGTCTGGCACTTGTTTCACCATAAGTTTCAGAGCAGCAAAGACGCGCAGGTGCCATTTGTACCAGGCCCTCTCTGCTCCCTTTGGCACTTTTGATGCTCTGTTCAGCCTGGAGCACTGGAGCCCTAGTCGGCCTACTCAGACCAGGGGAGTGCTAGAGAGTCCTTGGCCTAGATGGTACCTCTGTCTCTGGGGACCTTGAATCCCTTGCCAGGCTGGGATAGGAGAGGGCAGCTTGTCTCTTAGCATCAGTGTATCCTGCTTATTGATGTTTGTTCTGCTGGGAATCTGGCCCAGTCACAGTTAGACAGGTCCAGGAAGAGGAGCACCACTGAAACATATTAGAACTGAGGGTGAGAAGAAGGTAGTGTGTTGTAGTTTCTGTCATGACCAGTCACACAGAGAAGAGGTAGGCTTCCTAGGGGTGTAAAATACAATACTGACTGAATTTCAGTCTCTTCCATCGCAAATGCTTCATCACATGCTTTACACCCAACATGCTCTCATGTTGATACAAAATATAAAAATGTATTGCAACATAGTTATGAGAGCTTTATGTTTATGGCTCTGTATGTGTCGTTGGGGATTGGGGTGGAGGCAGTTCCACAGCCCAGTGAATCTCTGAGCTAGTGTCATATTCAGTCCATCACACACTCGACTGCTCCCCTGCTGTCAACACAACTACACCAGTACACAAATACACACTCCGAAGAGTTGAGGAGGAAACAAAGTGTCTTACTGTGTACACCAGTGAATTTTCAATTGGAATTCCAAGTTTTTGAATCTTGATTTATTCTTGATTTGCAGGAAAAAACTAAAATGTCAGTAAGAACATGCAGCATATTCATTGACTATTTATACTGTAAGACTCCTACGTTCCCCCTAAAGTAAACTGAGATGAAGCCTTCCAGTTTGTGGAGCCTAGTGTTCATCATATGGGATCTGTGATGGGACAGGCCAGTGAGTCACTCAGAGAGCCACTGGACCTCGTCTTTGCCTTGCATTAGCCCTGGCTGTCATTGGATCAGTGAAGACCTGACCTGTGAGAGGAAATGGTGAAGAGAGAGGCTCCCTGAACCGACAGTAATTATCGTCTGACTGTTCAGACAGACTTCTCAGCCCTCTGTAGACTTTGACCACCCGGTTTACACAGACCTGACAGCTCTAAAGGCCGCAGTACCATGATGTAAGGAAGGACTAAAAGAGAGAATAAAAGATAGAGAAAAGGGGGGGAAAGAGAACATCCGTGTGTAGATTTCTCCAAACACACTTCCATTTTCTCATTGAGGCTTCTGGCAGTGTGTTCAAAGAGTACAGTATATGTACTCTGATTTGTCTGCTTTGTATAACCTTGCAGTATAACTGCAACATCATGCTTTGTAATGGGTTCACTGTCTTTGATGGACTCAGAGTAAGTGCTGTGTTGGATTTGTCTAACCTTAAAGTTCTGCTCTGTAATACCTCTGCTGTTTCTGAACTGACTGGGTCTGTGTTGTGTTTTATTCCAGGGTAACGCTGGGCCTGCTGCCTTCTGGCTGCTGGGCTTCCTGCTCACCAACCCTGAGGCCATGAGAGCAGTGAAGGAGGAGCTCAGAGGCCTGGCTCTGCAGGACGGCTCCCTACAGCACCACCTTCTGGACACACTGGAGCACCACAGCACACCTGTTTTTGGTAAGAGCCCCAGGCAACCTCTATTATTCACTCGCTGTCTCTTCCACCTCAGAGCTCTCAGGGCTCTCTGCCTAGCTCTGCCAGCCAGCCAAAGACATGCTGTAAAATATTGAACTGAAGCTCTGAACTGGGGGGGATAACCAGTGAAAAAATGAAAGAGATTCAGAGAGCTGAATAAGTAAAGATGGATAAATATAATGTTTTTAACAGTGGTTTAATGAAGTTATGATGTGATATTATCCCCTTCTTATGTATCCACAGTTTTCCAGAAGGAAATACCTCTAGTGTTATGATTATGTAGCCTGGTGCCAGGTCTGTTTGTGCTATAGCTAACTCCTATGGTCATTGTCTACTACTGGAGTTGACTTTACATTATAAACCAATCTGGGCCAAACGTAATGAATATGAGCTCCTTCACTCCCACACACTCGCAACCCTCTCTCATCATGTGTATGATACCTTTCCCCAATCAAAGACAGTGTTCTGAGCGAGACTCTGCGTCTGACTGCTGCTGCCCTCATCAACAGAGAGGTGATCCAGAACACGACCCTTCGTCTGGCCAGTGGACAGGAGTACCACCTCAGACAGGGGGACAGGGTGTGTCTGTTCCCCTTCCTCAGCCCGCAGATGGACCCTCAGATACACCACGACCCACAGGTGATACAGCACAATACGGTTACCTGTCAAACACCCAGTTGGTGTTGAAATAATGCCATAATAATCTAAGCACTGGAAGCATACCAGTATACAGATGCATTTGACATTACTATTCAGTCTAATCCACCACCTGTTAATACAATGAATCTAAATGTTGTGTCTTTACTATCATTAACTGAAGACTGAAAGCATCCTTCACTCATGCTGCCAAACATACCCTTGCAAAACTGACCATCCTACCAATCCTCGACTTTGGAGATGTCATTTACAAAATAGCCTCCAATACCCTACTCAACAAATTGGATGCAGTCTATCACAGTGCAATCCGTTTTGTCACCAAAGCCCCATATACTACCCACCATTGCGACCTGTACGCTCTCGTTGGCTGGCCCTCGCTTCATAATCGTCGCCAAACCCACTGGCTCCATGTCATCTACAAGACCCTGCTAGGTAAAGTCCCCGCTTATCTCAGCTCGCTGGTCACCATAGCATCTCTCACCTGTAGCACACGCTCCAGCAGGTATATCTCTCTGGTCACCCCCAAAACCAATTCTTTCTTTGGCCGCCTCTCCTTCCAGTTCTCTGCTGCCTATGACTGGAACGAACTACAAAAAGCTCTGAAACTGGAAACACTTATCTCCCTCACTAGCTTTAAGCACCAACTGTCAGAGCAGCTCACAGATTACTGCACCTTTCCATAGCCCACCTATATTTTAACCCAAATAACTACCTCTTTCCCTACTGTATTTAATTAATTTATTTATTTTGCACCCCATTATTTTTATTTCTACTTTGCACTTTCTTCCATTGCAAATCTACTATTCCAGTGTTTTACTTGCTATATTGTATTTACTTTGCCACCATGGCCTTTTTTTGCCTTTACCTCCCTTATCTCACCTCATTTGCTCACATCGTATATAGACTTGTTTATACTGTATTATTGACTGTATGTTTGTTTTGCTCCATGTGTAACTCTGTGTCGTTGTGTGTCGAACTGCTTTGCTTTATCTTGGCCAGGTCGCAATTGCAAATGAGAACTTGTTCTCAACTTGCCTACCTGGTTAAATAAAGGTGAAATAAAATAAATAAATAAATAAAAGTATTTATCAAAGTTAGTTACTATGCGATCAACTGATTAATCACGTAACTAATTAACTAGGAAGTCGGGGCACCAAGGAAAAATATTCAGATTACAAAGTTATCATTTCCTAAAATAACTTTTCAGATATTTTATCTGATCAATTAGTCTTTGAATTAATTAATTATTTACTTTACCTCATGTTAGTCTCATTCCAAACGTTGTAAATAGTTGGTTATCTGCACGAACCCAGTCTTCACTATGAGTCATCCATACATCAATTGTCTTAAATCATTTATTTATTACTAACGAAGTAATTCACAGAAATGCATAAACAAACAAACAAACAAGGTAAATGTAATGATAGGAGAATTTGCCTTAGTGGGCTAAACCGGCATGGCGACTTGTTAGACAAAAGGGGAAGCGGGGGTCGACTAAGAAGTCACTACAGAGTGATAATTATAACAATTGAAATGCTAATCCTTTACACATGAACGCTCACTCATTCGGGAACAATTGCAATCAATATATATATTTACGCTCCGTGTGTCGTCTTGATCGCTGGTGAAAAGTTTGTGTCTTTCGTAGAATTGTCTCCCCTCCCTCTCTCTGTCTTGGTTAGAGGGGATATGTAACAATACAGAGGCGGATGCAAGATGCAAGCAACGATGGTTTAATGAATGTAGTTCACAGCAGCAACATGACAGACAGACTGTACTCAGACGGAATCCGACCCAGGGACTCGGGCGCCTCTTCCGATGATAACGTGCTGAGAAAACCAGGGGAGTGTGTCCAGATGAGTAGGAAGGAGCACAGCACACAAGAGAAGAGCACGGACACACGACACAACCTCAGGGAAGAAACAACGATCTGACAACAAGAAACACTGGTAACAGAACATATAAAGGGAAGATAAGTGGTTCCAGCTGGCGCAGGCAATCAGGCCGAGATTGGGAACCACGCCCACACAAACACGAGAGAGAGAGAGAAAGAGAAAGGGAGGCAGTGGATTCATGAACCGTGACAATACCCCCCCCTAGGAACGCCTCTTGGCATTCCCAGGCGAATTTACCTGTCGATTGAAATCATCGATAAGGGAGTGATCCAGAATGTCCCTAGCAGGTACCCAACTTCTCTCCTCCGGGCCGTAACCCTCCCAGTCCACCAGGTACTGGAATCCGCGTCCCCTCCTTCTAGAGTCCAAAATACGATTGACAGAAAAGGTGGTTTCCCCATCAACAAGTCGTGGCGGCGGGGGAACCGGGACCGTGCCTGAAACACAGGTTTTATTTTAGACACATGAAAGGTAGGATGAATTCTCCTATACGCCGGAGGAAGCTTGAGCCGGACCGCCACCGGACTAATGATCCTGGTGACTTTGAACGATAAATTTGGGGGCAAGCTTGTTCGAAACGGATCGGAGTGGAATGTTCTTAGTAGAAAGCCACACTCTTTGGCCAACGACGTATACCGGAGGCTTCGACCGGTGGCGATCGGCCTTAGCCTTGGTGCGCGCCCCCACCCGGAGAAGAGTCTCACAGGCTCTGCTCCATGCGTGACGGCACCTCTGGATGAAAGCGTGAGCGGAGGGAACAGTGACCTCGGACTCCGTACTGGGAAAGATGGGTGGCTGGTAACCTAAACTACATTCAAACGGAGAGAGACCCGTGGCTGCCACTGGCAACGAATTGTGAGCGTACTCAACCATAGAGAGTTGTTGACTCCAGGAAGAGGGATTCTTAGAAACCAAACATCGCAACACTCTCTCCAAATCTTGGTTGGCTCTCTCCGTTTGACCGTTGCTCTGGGGATGAAACCCTGAAGACAGGCTGACACTCGCTCCCAGTAACCTACAAAACTCTTGCCAAAACTTGGACACAAATTGGGGCCCCGGTCAGAAACTACGTCCATCGGCAGGCCATGTAAGCGAAAGACGTGATCCACGACAGTTACCGCTGTCTCCTTGGCAGATGGTAATTTAGGCAAGGGAATAAAATGAGCCGCCTTCGAGAACCGGTCCACCACGGTCAAAACAACCGTCTTGCCCTGGGAGGGCGGGAGGCCGGTAACAAAATCTAGCGCGATGTGGGACCAGGGTCTCGAAGGGACCAACAGCGGTTGGAGTAACCCATCTGGGGTCGATTAGAAGTCTTCCCAGTGGCACAAACCGAGCAAGCCAAGACAAAACTGTGAATGTCACGAGCCATCAGTGGCCACCAAAAGCGTTGCTTAACCAAAAGCTAGTGCGGCTGACTCCTGGATGACACGCTACGTTGGAGCAGTGCCCCCACCGAATAACATCGGACCGACACCCCTCCGGCACAAACAACCGATTAGGCGGGCAACCGGGCGGAGGCGTTACCCCTTCTAAGGCCGTTTTGACCCTCGATTCAACCTCCCATGTGAGTGTGGAGACCACTAGGGTCCCGGGTATGATGCACTCGGGAGTGGATGGGCGTTCGGAATGGTCAAAAATGCGAGAAAGGGAATCGGGTTTGACATTCTTGGAACCCGGGCGATACGAGAGAGAGAAGTCAAAACGTCCGAAAAGAGTGCCCACCGCGCCTGCCTGGAGTTGAGTCGCTTGGCGGT
This sequence comes from Oncorhynchus masou masou, assembly GCF_036934945.1. Lineage (NCBI taxonomy): Eukaryota > Metazoa > Chordata > Actinopteri > Salmoniformes > Salmonidae > Oncorhynchus > Oncorhynchus masou. The sequence goes on along the minus strand of NC_088217.1, from coordinate 24,757,814 downwards.
TCTGATATATTCCAAATTCTTGTGATCGGTCCAAACTATAAAAGGTACCCCGAACCCTCTAACCAATGGCGCCACTCCTCCAGTGCTAACTTCACTGCCAACAACTCTCTGTTGCCAATGTCGTAGTTGCGTTCCGCAGGTGATAACCGATGGGAAAGGAACGCGCAAGGGTGCATCTTGTCGTCAGAAGAGGAACGTTGGGAAAGTACCGCACCTACCCCCACCTCTGAAGCGTCCACCTCCACCACGAACTGACGCGAGGGATCGGGAGCTATGAGGATGGGAGCCGAAACAAAGCGGCTCTTGAGTTTGGCGAATGCAGCCTCGGCTGTATCGGACCACCTGAACGTCACTCTGGGGAGGTTAAGGCAGTAAGAGGAGCGACTATCTGGCTAAAGTTGCGAACGAAACGCCGGTAGAAATTGGCGAATCCCAGAAACCTCTGTAGGGCCTTACGGGAATCTGGGCTTGGCCAATCCACCACAGCCTTAACCTTGTCAGGATCCATGCGAATACCTTCAGTCGAGATGATGTAACCTAGGAATGGAACGGATTGTGCATGAAAAATGCATTTCTCCGCCTTGACAAAAAGTCCATTCTCCAACAACCTCTGAAGCACTCGTCTGACGTGCTGAACGTGTTCCTGGAGAGAAGAAGAAAAAATCAGTATGTCATCCAGGTAAACATATATGAACTGATCAATCATATCTCTCAGCACGTCATTGACGAGTGCCTGGAAAACCGCTGGGGAGTTGGATAGCCCAAAAGGCATGATCAAATATTCGAAGTGCCCTCTGGGGGTGTTAAACGCGGTCTTCCATTCGTCCCCCTCCCTTATGCGAACCAAATGATATGCATTATGTAAATCCAACTTAGTGAACACGGATGCTCCCTGTAACCTTTCAAAGGCTGAGGACATCAACGGTAAGGGATAGGTATTCTTCACTGTGATGTTATTCAACCCACGGTAATCAATGCAAGGACGCAGAGATCCGTCCTTCTTCCCCACAAAGAAGAACCCCGCCCCCGCTGGAGAAGAGGAAGGACGAATAAATCCAGATGCCAGAGAACCAGAGATGTATCTCTCCATAGCCTCCCTCTCAGGAACAGAGAGTGAATATAACTTGCCTTTAGGCGGAGACTCACCTGGCAATAATTCTATTGCACAGTCATAGGGACGATGCGGAGGAAGAGAAGCAGCACGGGACTTACTGAACACCTCCTTCAGGTCGAGGTATTCAACGGGCACGTTAGACAAATCCACTGCCTCCTCTAGAAACACAGAATCAGACACAGACGAACAAGCAGACACTAAACAGGACTCAAGACACTTGTTACTCCACATGGATATAGAGTTATGACCCCAGTCAACTCTGGGGTTGTGTTGGGTGAGCCAAGGGTGGCCGAGAACTAATGGTGCAAGGGGTGAGTCCATGAGTAGGAATGATAGTGTCTCAGTGTGATTGCCAGAAGTGATGAGTGTGATAGGTTCAGTGGTGTGAGAAATGTTGGGGAGTTCTTGACCATTGAGAGCGTTGACGGATATCTTGTGCGTGAGTGAGGTGTTAGGGATCTGGAGTTTGTGAGCGAGCTTGAAGTCCATGAAATTACCCTCTGCTCCTGAGTCCAGTAAGGCTTGGGTGTCGTGCGTGTGGGTGGCCCATCTTAGTCTTACCGGGAGGAGAGTAGATGATGAGGTCTTCTCTGTGGTGACCCCACCCGATAGTAGCCTCATGTTTACTACCGGGCCTGATCTTTTACCGGGCAGGAGTGGATAAAGTGGCCCGCTCTACCACAGTAGAGACAGAGTCCTTGGGATCTCCGCCTCTCCCTCTCTTCCCGGGAGAGGCGAGATCTCCCCAGCTGCATGGGTTCGTGAGCGGAGGCTGAACTGGCCGTGTTCCCGCCGCTGGCATGCCAGCCCTCCGTGTCGTTATACGGTCTGTTAGGGCATGCTCGGCGGCCAATACGACTCAGACGAGCGTCGACCCTCAAGGCTAGTTCCACTAGTCCATTTAAACTCCTGGGAAGGTCCAGAACATAAATCTCCTTCTGGATCCGGTCCTCCAGCCCATGCAGGAACATGTCCCACTGCACCTCCTCGTTCCACTGACACTCAGCGGCCAGAGTGCGGAATTGGATGGAGTATTCCGATACTGAATGGTCTCCTTGGCGAAGGTCAGCGAGTAGTCTGGCCGTCTCCCTACCCGCCACGGCCCGATCGAAGACCCTTCTCATCTCCTCGGAGAGTGTCTGGAAAGAGGTGCAGCATGGGTCCTGGTTCGCCCACACCGCCGTTCCCCAGAGAGCCGCTTTGCCTGATAGCAGTGTGAGTACGAATGCTACCTTAGACTGTTCACGGTTGAAGGTCCGTGGCTGCAACGAGAAATGCATGGAACATCTCGTAAGAAAAACTCTGCAATAGTCAGGATCACCTGAATAACCCTCTGGTGTCGGTAGCCGTGGCTCTAGCTGGGAATCCGACTCTGGCGGGACGGGTTGAACTGCCGGTGTAGGTGGCGCAGCGGAACCCCTCAGATGTTGCAATTGTTGGGTCAGCTGGGATACCTGCGTCGCAAGGGCTTGTACTGCCCGACCTGTGCTGGAGATGTTCTCCTCTTGTTGATCCATTCTCGTGATACTGCGGGAAAGGAATTCGGTCAGACTCGTTGAACTCGCTGCATCCATGGTCTGGTCAGATCATTCTGTAACAATACAGAGGCGGATGCAAGATGCAAGCAACGATGGTTTAATGAATGTAGTTCACAGCAGCAACATGACAGACAGACTGTACTCAGACGGAGTCCGACCCAGGGACTCGGGCACCTCTTCCGATGATAACGTGCTGAGAAAACCAGGGGAGTGTGTCCAGATGAGTAGGAAGGAGATAGCAGATAATCCACACAAGAGAAGAGCACGGACACACGACACAACCTCAGGGAAGAAACAACGATCTGACAACAAGAAACACTGGTAACAGAACATATAAAGGGAAGATAAGTGGTTCCAGCTGGCGCAGGCAATCAGGCCGAGATTGGGAACCACGCCCACACAAACACGGGAGAGAGAGAGAGAAAGAGAAAGGGAGGCAGTGGATTCATGAACCGTGACAGGATAGTTCAAAGTGACATTCGTTATAGAATGGGTGTTTTGGCGGTTGTCGTTCTTCGTGTTCAATGATACCGAATTCCTAGCTGCAGACTAGTAATTAGTATCAAAGACTTGTTCTTATTCTGTCGTTATCGATAGTCTAAGAGTTTAACCATCTGGTATGGTTAAAAGATTCAGCAATGGTTTACAACCTTTGTCCTCCTAATGGAGAAAAACATGGTCTGCAACCTTTAGCCCTCTCGTAATTGAGGTAAGCTTGGTCTGTTGATAATTTCTCAAAGTTGGGATTTATTCGGAATGGCAGAAAAGGAGCTGTCCCAGGATGCCTGACCCTAACTGAGCTCAGGGGCAGTCCTCTGATTTAGTTTAAATCAAAAGGGAATTGTATTTTTCTTCATTAAACAGTCTAAAATCATATTACACAATTATACAAACAGTATCATACTCACTCATTCATCGTATACAACAATTTGATGTAAACCTCATATCTGAGGCTATTATATAAACAGTGTTATGGTAATGTGGCCACACCGTCTCCCATGAGCTTCCCCAAGTTGTGACAAACGGACCAGTTTGCAGCTGGATTCTTCACCGATCTTTTATACTTTCTCCAGAACATGAAATTTGTTCGTACCTCAAGTTCTGTGAGGTGGAAGGATTTCCTTTGTCCTCTTTGAAAGTTTACTCTCTCTCTACTATGTGTGAGGAGATCCTCTCAGGAATTTACGACCTCTGACCACAGCAGCCTAGTTGAAGGAGGCAAGGGGGAGGCAGGGAGAGGGGGATGGGGTTGCTATACCCAAAGAGCCCAACGTCATGACATAATACAATGACTGCGTGACAGTGTCTTTAACCTTAACCTCCACATTACTTAGTTATTCTGGTCTATTGACTACCAGGTGGATCCGAGATTCATTCATTTCAAAATACCTTTGAATTATTCCCTAGTGTGATGGCAGTAGCCAGCTGAGCGTGTCTATACAGTGTGTGTGTGCGTACGTGCGCGTGTGAGTGCGTGTGTATTTAAGTGTGTGTGTGTGTGCGTGCGTACTTGTGGAGTGAGGATGATGCAGCATCACTCTACCACTCACTGTTCTGTAGCACCTCTGTGTCATCACAGCACTGTTCTGTAGCACCTCTGTGTCATCACAGCACTGTCCTGTAGCACCTCTGTGTCATCACAGCACTGTTCTGTAGCACCTCTGTGTCATCACAGCACTGTCCTGTAGCACCTCTATGTCATCACAGCACTGTTCTGTAGCACCTCTGTGTCATCATAGCACTGTTCTGTAGCACCTCTGTGTCATCACAGCACTGTTCTGTAGCACCTCTGTGTCATCACAGCACTGTTCTGTAGCACCTCTGTGTCCTCATCAAATTAACTTGTCTTTTCTTCTTCTCTGCTTTACAGACATTTCAATATGACCGCTTCCTAAACGCAGACGGGACAGAGAAGAAGAAGTTCTATAAGGATGGGGAGAGACTGAAATATTACACCATGCCATGGGGTGCAGACAAGAACATGTGTGTTGGGAGACACTTTGCAGTCAGTGGCATCAAACAGTGAGTATAATATGACATTCTCCACCTGTTGTTATTGACAATGACCATAGGAGTTGGCAAGACAGCACAATCAGATCCGGAGGCAGGTTACCTCACACTATGCTTAGTACATCCAAACCGCTCCACGTGTGTTATGCTATTGCATGACGTTTTTTGGATGGATGTTTCCCTAATGAATGAGTTCATTAGTAAGGTATTAATGATTAATTAGGCATTTACAACCACATCAAGATCGCTACCTTAGGCTATGTGTCTGTAGTGTGTAGTGCTGTATAAAACAACTAAGCAAATCCACTCCTCAGGATCAGTTCTTTATTTATATTAATCATTCTGTCTGCTTAGATGTCAAAGGTTTGATACAGTGTCACGCCTTGACCATAGAGAGCCCTTGGGGTTCTCTATAGTGCAATAGGTCAGAGCGTGACTAGGGGGTGTTCGAGTCTAGAATTTCTATGTTGGTGTGAGTATGGTTCCCAATTGGAGACAGCTGAAGATCGTTGCCTCTAATTGGGGATCATACTTAGTGTGGTCCTTTTCCCACCTGCGTTTGTGGGATATTGTTTTGGTTTAGTGTTATGTGCGCTATGAATTTAATGTTCGTTTAGTGTTTTGCTTTTTGAGGGTTCACTTTAATAAATATGTGGAACTCTACTAACGCTGCACCTTGGTCAGCTCATTATGTATACGACGAACGTGACATACAGATGTAGGATCTTAATTTGATCACTCTGTTGCAGGAAAATTTTCCAGCAATGCAGGATTTTTTTTACTTGGTGTTTTTGAGGTTTAAAAAAGGATTCTGAAGTTTTTCATTTCCACTTTGCAATTTCAGACTTGTTTCTCTCTTGAGAAACAAATTATCAATCCATACAAATATATCCATTAATTATAATCAATATAGTAATTGTTGTCCTGTTGCTGTAGGATTATTTTCCTGTAGCAAACTGACTCAAATTAAGTTCCTACACCTGTATCTCTATAGAGTTTAAATTTGTCCTAAATTATTGAAATGGCCATTAACGGCTTTGAGTGCTATAGTTTATGCTGTATCGATGTGCAGTCGTATAGGGGTCCTCGAAGACGATCACAAACTGCTGATGTGTGTGCCTTTCCGTGGAAGATATTAGTAGTTTAAAGGTCAAATCCTACTAATCCACAGTGAGATTAAGAGGCAGGTGGTAGAACAGCTGTAGACATACAGTATGGGGTCGCAATCTCTAGGCTTTATCATATGTGAGATATGCAAATATTGTATTACATGGCAGACTGCATTCAGATTACATTCGATCTTCAACTGTGTACTCAAAGATACATTCAGGTGTGATTTTTTTTCTCAACTCATGCTCCTCTCCCCTCTCTGTGACTGTCAGGTTTGCGTTCATGGTCCTCTCCCGGCTGGACCTGGAGCTGTGTGACCCGACTGCCACTGTTCCTCCGGTCAACCCAAGTCGATATGGTTTCGGGATGCTCCAGCCTGACGGAGACCTGGAGGTCCACTACAGACTCAAGACTCTGCACTAGGTCATGACCCCTGACCCCACACACCATCCTGATTTTAGATTTAAAAGACTCCAAAAAACGGTCAATCATTTCAGGTCCAGGGCCGCGGGTGTAAAAGATTCAGCAGACTGCTGGCATTACACATCTGGATAAAAGACTACTGTAGCTCTGCTGGAGTCACTTATATTGATAACTTTGACACCTTCTGGAAAAAGAAGATACTCTACAGGAATGACGGAAACCATCGAAATCATCTTGGCTCATGGACTCTGTCCACGCATTTCAAGGCTGTGTTGAAACAATGACTTTTCCTACCGTTGTGACAATGAGTCGTCATAATGCAGCATCAAATGTACATGATCCCAGGGGCATTGGTAAACACAATGTAAGTAATTTAATTGATGTACCCCTAATTGCACCGAATACTTCTGTTTATCCTACAGCTGTTGCATGCAGTAATCATGTGCCCACGAAACAGTTACACTGTTATCACTGAGGCGGTGTCCCCTAGAAGGAAGACCACTTTGTGCAGCTCACCCTGCACCATCAGCTACAATGTAAATAACATGAGTAAGTCTACTTCTGATAAGCTTCTCAATAAAGCATTACAAACAATCAAGCGACCCAGAAAATTGCTAAAAATAGCCCATATTAACATATGTAGCCTAAGAAACAAGGTCCATGAAGTGATCTTCCTTGTAACAGATGACATTCATATTCTGACTATCTCTGAAACTCACTTAGACCTTTGATGATACAGTGGTAGCAATACATGGCTATAACATCTACCAAAAAGACAGAAATGCCAACGGAGGCAGTGTTGCAGTCTATATTCAGAACCACATTCTGTAAAGCTTAGACATGATCTAATGTTAAATACTGTTGAATTAATATGGCTATAGGTTCATCTCCCTCACCTAAATCCCATTCTTGTGGGAAGCTGCTATAGACCACCAAGTGCTAACTGTCAGTATCTGGTTAATATGTGTGAAATGCTTGATAATGTATGTGATATGAATAGGGAGGTATATTTTCTGGGTGATTTAAATATTGAATGGCAATCATCAAGCTGCTCACTCAAGAAAAAACTTCAAACTGTAACCAGTGCCTGCAACCTGGGTCAGATTGTCAGTCAACCTACCAGGGTATTTACAAACAGCACAGGAATTAAATCATCAACATGAATTGATCACATCTTTACTAATGCTACAGAATGTGCATTATGTGCTTGAAAGCAGTATTCAAATCCATAGGATGTAGTGATCACAATATCATAGCCATATCTAGGAAAACCAAAGTTCCAAAAGCTGGGCCTAATATTATGTATAAGAGGTTATGCAATACGTTTTGTAGTGATTCATATGTTGATGATGTAAATAATATGCTCTGGTCTGTGGTGTGTAATGATGAGCAACCAGAGCTGCACTTGAAACATTTATGAAATTGCTTATTCCAGTTACTAATATGCCCGCACTCATTTAAGAAAATGACTCTAAATACTGTCAAATCCCCTTGGATTGATGAGTAATTGAAAAATTGTATGGTTGAGAGGGATGAGGCAAAAGGTATGGCAAATAAGTCTGGCAGCCCAACTGACTGGCAAATGTACTGCAAATTAAGAAATTGTCACACCTTGATCTGTTTCACCTGTCTTTGTGGTTGTCTCCAGGTGTCTCCCATCTTCCCCATTATCCCTGTGTATTTATACCTGTGTTCTCTGTTTGTCTGTTGGCAGTTAGTTTTGTTCTTGGAACCTACCAGCATTTGTTTCCCTGCTCCTGCCTGTTTCCTGTTTTCTATTCCTTCCCAGTTTTGACCAGTCTGCCCACCCTGAGACTGCCTGCCGTTTTGTACCTTACCCCACCGTTCTGGATTATTGACCCCTGCCTGCCTTGACTTGTCTTTCGCCTGTGCCTGTGATTGTAATAAACCCGTCACTTCTACACTGTCTGCATCTGGGTCTTACCTAAACGTGATAGAAGTCGTGACTAAACTAAATAAAAATAAAGACAAACTATACTATGACACAAAGATCAATTATTTAAAGATGTATAGTATTATGCTTTGGAGCACCTTAAATGACATTTTGGGGAAAAAGGCCAACTCGGCTCCATCATTCATTGAATCAGATGGCTCATTCATCACAGAGCCCCCTGATATTACCAACTGCTTTATTAATTTTTCATTGGCAATATAAGCAAACTTAGGGTTGACATGCCTGCAACAACTGCTGACACCACACATCCAAGTATATCGGAACAAATTATGAAAGACAAGAATTGAACTTTTGAATTCCGTAAAGTAACTGCGGAAGAGGTGAAACTATTATTGTTGTCTATCAACATCCAACGGGGTCTTTCAATCTGGATGGAAAATTACTGAGGATAATAGCAGATGATATTGCCTCACCTTCCATTTAAGCCTACTAGAAAATGTGTGTGCCCTCAGGCATGGAGGGAAGCTAAAGTCATTCCGCTACCCAAGAATAGTAAAGCCAGATGTGTTTGACCAGATACAATGCTATTTCACAGTAAACAAATTGATAACAGACTTACAGCACACTTACAGGGAAGGACAACAAGCACAGCACTTACACAAATGACTGATGGTTGGCTGAGAGAAATTGATGATAAAATGATTATGGGGTCTGTCTTGTTAGACTTCAGTGCAGCTTTGACATTATCGATCACAGTCTGCTCCTGGATAAACTTATGTGTAATGCCTTTACACCCCCTGCTATAATGTGGAGAAAGAGTTACTTGTCTAACAGAACACAGAGTGTGTTCTTTAATTGAAGCCTCTCAAACACAATCCAGGTAGAATCAGGAATTCCACAGCTATCCCTTGCTTTTTTTAAATGTTTATAATGACATGCCACTGACTTTGAGTAAAGCCAGAGTGTCTATGTATGGGGATGACTCAACACTATACACGTCAGCGACTACAGCGATGGCCACGGAAAAGGATAATACAGTGACACCGATGCTGCCTGCTAACAAGGACTGTAGGCCTCCCCCTCTTTTTCTGTGGCTGATGTGAGTAAGACATTTAAACTTGTTAACCCTCGCAAGGCTGTCGGCCCAGATAGCATCCCGAGCCACGTCCTCAGAGCATGCGCAGACCAGCTGGCTGGTGTGTTTACGGACATATTCAATCGTTCCCCATCCCAGCCTGCTGTCCTCACATACTTCAAGATGGCCACCATTGTTTCTGTACCCAAGAAGGCAAAGGTAACTGAACTAAATGACTATCGCCCCGTAGCACTCACTTCCGTCATCATGAAGTGCTTTGAGAGACTAGTCAAGGATCATATCACCCCACCTTACCTGCCACCCTAGACCCACTTCAGTTTGCATACCGCCCCAACAGGTCCACAGACGATGCAATTGCCACCACACTGCACACTGCCCTATCCCATCTGGACAAGAGGAATACCTACGTAAGAATGCTGTTTTACAACTACAGCTCAGCATGCAACACCATAGTACCCTCCAAGCGGCAGGGTAGCCTAGTGGTTAGAGCGTTGGACTAGTAACCGAAAGGTTGCAAGTTCGAATCCCTGAGCTGACAAGGTACAAATCTGTCATTCTGCCCCTGAACAGGCAGTAAACCCACTGTTCCTAGGCTGTCATTGAAAATAAGAATTTGTTCTTAACTGACTTGCCTAGTAAAATAAAATAAAAAAAGTTAATAAAAAAAAGCTCATCATTAAGCTGGAGGCCTTGAGTTTCAACCCCGCCCTTTGCAATTGGGTCTTGGATTTTCTGACAGGCCGCCCCCAGGTGGTGAAGGTAGAAACAACATCTCCACTTCGCTGACCCTCAACACTGAGGCCTCATATGGGTATGTTCTCAGCCCCCTCCTATTCTCCCTGTTCATGCGTGACCATGCACGCCTCCAACTCAATCATCAAGTTTGCAGATGACACAACAGTAGTAGGCTTGATTACCAACAACGATGAGACAGCCTACAAGGAGGAGGTGAGGGCCCTCGGAGTGTGGTGTCAGGAAAATAACCTCTCACTCAACGTCAACAAAACAATGGAGATGATTGTGGACTTCAGGAAACAGCAGAGGGAGCACCCCCCTATCCACATCGAAGGGACAGTAGTGGAGAAGGTGGAACAGGCCCAGACGGCATCCCCAGCCGCGCCCTCAGAGCATGCGCAGACCAGCTGGCTGGTGTGTTTACGGACATATTCAATCGATCCCTATCCCAGTCTGCTGTTCCCACATGCTTCAAGAGGGCCACCATTATTCCTGTTCTCAAGTAAGCTAAGGTAACTGAACTAAACGACTACCGCCCCGTAGCACTCACCTCCGTCATCATGAAGTGCTTTGAGAGACTAGTCAAGGACCATATCACCTCCACACTACCTGACACCCTAGACCCACTCCAATTTGCTTACCGCCCAAATAGGTCCACAGACGATGCAATCTCAACCACACTGCACACTGCCCTAACCCATCTGGACAAGAGGAATACCTATGTGAGAATGTTGTTCATTGACTACAGCTCAGCATTTAACACCATAGTACCCTCCAAACTCGTCATCAAGCTCGAGACATTACATTACATTACATTTATGTCATTTGGCAGACGCTCTTATCCAGAGCGACTTACAAATTGGACCCTGGGTCTCGACCCCGACCTGTGCAACTGGGTACTGGACGTCCTGACGGATCGCCCCCAGGTGGTGAGGGTAGGTAACAACATCTCCACCCCGCTGATCCTCAACACTGGGGCCCCACAAGGGTGCGTTCTGAGCCATCTCCTGTACTCCCTGTTCACCCACGACTGCGTGGCCACGCACGCCTCCAACTCAATCATCAAGTTTGCTGACGACACAACAGTGGTAGGCTTGATTACCAACAACGACGAGACGACCTACAGGGAGGAGGTGAGGGCCCTCGGAGTGTGGTGTCAGGAAAATAACCTCACACTCAACGTCAACAAAACTAAAGAGATGATTATGGACTTCAGGAAACAGCAGAGGGAACACCCCCTATCCACTTCGATGGAACAGTAGTGGAGAGGGTAGTAAGTTTTAAGTTCCTCGGCGTACACATCACAGACAAACTGAATTGGTCCACCCACACAGACAGCATCGTGAAGAAGGCGCAGCGGCGCCTCTTCAACCTCAGGAGGCTGAAGAAATTCGACTTGTCACCAAAAGCACTCACAAACTTCTACAGATGCACAATCGAGAGCATCCTGTCGGGCTGTATCACCGCCTGGTACGGCAACTGCTCCGCCCACAACCGTAAGGCTCTCCAGAGGCTAGTGAGGTCTGCACAACGCATCACCGGGGGCAAACTACCTGCCCTCCAGGACACATACACCCCCCGATGTCACAGGAAGGCCATAAAGATCATCAAGGACAACAACCACCCGAGCCACTGCCTGTTCAGCCCGCTATCATCCAGAAGGCGAGGTCAGTACAGGTGCATCAAAGCTGGGACCGAGAAACTGAAAAACAGCTTCAATCTCAAGGCCATCAGACTGCTGAACAGTAATCACTAACTCAGAGAGACTGCTGCCTACATAGAGACTCACTAGTCCCTTTAAACAATGCCACTTTAATAATGTTTACATAACTTACATTACTCATCTCAAATGTATGCATCTTGCCAATGACGCTCAGCCATCACTCATGCATATATCTATATACACATATTCTTATTCCATCCGTTTAGATTTGTGTGTATTAAGTAGATGTTGGGGAATTGTTAAATTACTTGTTAGATATTAATCTACTGTCGGAACTAGAAGCACAAGCACTTCGCTACATTGACATTAACATCTGCCAACCATGGGAATGTGACCAATAAAATTGTATTTGATTTGACTGAAATGACTGCAACACTTAATAAAGAGCTGCAGTCAGTTTCAGAATGGGTGGCAAGGAATAAGTTAGCCCTAAATATTTCTAAAACTAAAAGCGTTGTATTTGGGTTAAAACATTCATGAAACAATAAACCTCAACAAAATCTTGTAATAAATAATGTGGAAATTGAGAAGAGAGCCATGACTACATGGAACTCTATTCCACATGAAGTAACTGACACAAGCAGTAAAATTTGATTTTAAAAACAGATGAAAAAAAACACCTTTTGGAATAGCAGGGACTGTGAAGCAACACAAACATACTGTAGGCACAGACACATGCACACACACACACACACACACACACACACACACACACACACACACACACACACACACACACACACACACACACACACACACACACACACACACACACACACACACACACACACACACACACACACACACACACACAGCTGGTCTGTCATAATGTAATAGAGACAGTAGATCAAGCTGGTCTATCACATTACAATAGAGAGGGAAGATCTTGCTGGTCTGTCATAATATAATAGAGACAGTAGATCTAGCTGGTCTGTAATAATATAATTTAGACAGTTGATCTTGCTGGTCTGTCATAATATAGTAGAGACAGTAGATCTAGTTGGTCTGTCATAATATAATTTAGACAGTTGATCTAGCTGGTCTGTCATAATATAGTGGAGACAGTAGATCTAGCTGGTCTGTCATAATATAATAGAGACAGTAGATCTAGCTGGTCTGTCATAATATAATAGAGACAGTAGATCTAGCTGGTCTGTCATAATATAATTGAGACAGTTGATCTAGCTGGTCTTTTATAATATAACCAAGACAAAAGATCTAGCTGGTCTGTCATAATGTAATAGAGGCAGTGGATCTAGCTGGTATGTCATAAAAAAATAGAGACAGTAGATCAAGCTGGTCTGTCATCATTCAATAGAGAAAGTAGATCTAGCTGGCCATTCACAATATAATAGAGACAGTAGATCTAGCTGGTCTATAATATTACAATATAAAGGGTAGAGCTAGCTGGTCTTTCATAATATAATAGAGACAGGAGATCTAGCTGGTCTGTCATAATATAATAGAGACAGTAGATCTTGCTGGTCTATCATATTACAATAGAAAGGGTAGAACTAGCTGGTCTGTCATAATATAATTGAGACAGTTGATCTAGCTGGTCTGTCATAATATAATTTAGACAGTTGATCTAGCTGGTCTGTCATGATATAGTAGAGACAGTAGATCTAGCTGGTCTGTCATAATATAATCAAGACAAAAGATCTAGCTGGTCTGTCATAATGTAATAGAGACAGTGAATCTAGCTGGTCTGTCATAATATAATTTAGATAGTAGATTGAGCTGGTCTGTCATAATATAATAGAGACAGTAGATCTATCTGGTTTGTCATAATATAATAGAGACAGTAGATCTAGCTGGTCTGTCATAATATAATTGAGACAGTTGATCTCGCTGGTCTGTCATAATATAATCAAGACAAAAGATCTAGCTGGTCTGTCAAAATATAATAGAGACAGTAGCTCTTGCTGGTCTGTCATAATATAATAGAGAAAGTAGATCTAGCTGGTTTTTCATAATATAATAGAGAAAGTAGATCTAGCTGGCCATTAATAATATAATAGAGACAGTAGATCTAGCTGGTCTATCATATTACAATAGAGAGGGTAGATCTAGCTGGTCTGTCATAATATAATAGAGACAGTAGATCTAGCTGGTCTGTCATAATATAATAGAGACAGTAGCTCTTGCTGGTCTGTCATAATATAATAGAGAAAGTAGATCTAGCTGGTTTTTCATAATATAATAGAGACAGTAGATCTAGCTGGCCATTAATAATATAATAGAGACAGTAGATCTAGCTGGTCTGTCATAATATAATAGAGACAGTAGATCTAGCTGGTCTGTCATAATATAATAGAGACAGTAGATCTAGCTGGTCTGTCATAATATAATTTAGACAGTAGATCTAGCTGGTCTGTCATAATATAATAGAGACAGTAGATCTAGCTGGTCTGTCATAATATAATAGAGACTGTAGATCTAGCTGGTCTGTCATAATATAATAGAGACAGTAGATCTAGCTGGTCTGTCATAATATAATAGAGACAGTAGATCTAGCTGGTCTGTCATAATATAATAGAGACAGTAGATCTAGCTGGTCTGTCATAATATAATAGAGACAGTAGATCTAGCTGGTCTGTCATAATATAATAGAGACAGTAGATCTTGCTGGTCTGTCATAATATAATAGAGACAGTAGATCTAGCTGGTCTGTCATAATATAATAGAGACAATAGATCTAGCTGGTCTGTCATAATATAATAGAGACAGTAGATCTAGCTGGTCTGTCATAATATAATAGAGACAGTAGATCTTGCTGGTCTGTCATAATATAATAGAGACAGTAGATCTAGCTGGTCTGTCATAATATAATAGAGACAGTAGATCTAGCTGGTCTGTCATAATATAATAGAGACAGTAGATCTAGCTGGTCTGTCATAATATAATAGAGACAGTAGATCTAGCTGGTCTGTCATAATATAATAGAGATAGTAGATCTAGCTGGTCTGTCATAATATAATAGAGACAATAGATCTAGCTGGTCTGTCATAATATAATAGAGACAGTAGATCTAGCTGGTCTGTCATAATATAATAGAGACAGTAGATCTAGCTGGTCTGTCATAATATAATAGAGACAGTAGATCTAGCTGGTCTGTCATAATATAATAGAGACAGTAGATCTTGCTGGTCTGTCATAATATAATAGAGACAGTAGATCGAGCTGGTCTGTCATAATATAATAGAGACAGTAGATCTAGCTGGTCTGTCATAATATAATAGAGACAGTAGATCTAGCTGGTCTGTCATAATATAATAGAGACAGTAGATCTAGCTGGTCTGTCATAATACAATAGAGATGGTAGATCTAGCTGGTCTGTCATAATATAATAGAGACAGTAGATCTAGCTGGTCTGTCATAATATAATAGAGACAGTAGATCTAGCTGGTCTGTCATAATATAATAGAGACAGTAGATCTAGCTGGTCTGTCATAATATAATAGAGACAGTAGATCTAGCTGGTCTGTCATAATATAATAGAGACAGTAGATCTAGCTGGTCTGTCATAATATAATAGAGACAGTAGATCTAGCTGGTCTGTCATAATATAATAGAGACAGTAGATCTAGCTGGTCTGTCATAATATAATAGAGATAGTAGATCTAGCTGGTCTGTCATAATATAATAGAGACAGTAGATCTAGCTGGTCTGTCATAATATAATAGAGACAGTAGATCTAGCTGGTCTTTCATAATATAATAGAGACAGTAGATCTAGCTGGTCTGTCATAATATAATAGAGACAGTAGATCTAGCTGGTCTTTCATAATATAATAGAGACAGTAGATCTAGCTGGTCTGTCATAATATAATAGAGACAATAGATCTAGCTGGTCTGTCATAATATAATAGAGACAGTAGATCTAGCTGGTCTGTCATAATATAATAGAGACAGTAGATCTAGCTGGTCTGTCATAATATAATAGAGACAATAGATCTAGCTGGTCTGTCATAATATAATAGAGACAGTAGATCTAGCTGGTCTGTCATAATATAGTAGAGACAGTAGATCTAGCTGGTCTGTCATAATATAATAGAGACAGTAGATCTAGCTGGTCTGTCATAATATAATAGAGACAGTAGATTTAGCTGGTCTGTCATAATATAATAGAGACAGTAGATCTAGCTGGTCTGTCATAATATAATAGAGACAGTAGATCTAGCTGGTCTGTCATAATATATAGAGACAGTAGATCTAGCTGGTCTGTCATAATATAATAGAGACAGTAGATCTAGCTGGTCTGTCATAATATAATAGAGACAGTAGATCTAGCTGGTCTGTCATAATATAATAGAGACAGTAGATCTAGCTGGTCTGTCATAATATAATAGAGACAGTAGATCAAGCTGGTCTGTCATAATATAATAGAGACAGTAGATCTAGCTGGTCTGTCATAATATAATAGAGACAGTAGATCTAGCTGGTCTATCATATTACAATAGAGAGGGTAGATCTAGCTGGTCTGTCATAATATAATAGAGACAGTAGATCTAGCTGGTCTGTCATAATATAATAGAGACAGTAGATCTAGCTGGTCTGTCATAATATAATAGAGACAGTAGATCTAGCTGGTCTGTCATAATATAATAGAGACAGTAGATCTAGCTGGTCTGTCATAATATAATAGAGACAGTAGATCTAGCTGGTCTGTCATAATATAGTAGAGACAGTAGATCTAGCTGGTCTGTCATAATATAATAGAGACAGTAGATCTAGCTGGTCTGTCATAATATAATAGAGACAGTAGATCTAGCTGGTCTGTCATAATATAATAGAGACAGTAGATCTAGCTGGTCTGTCATAATATAATAGAGACAGTAGATCTAGCTGGTCTGTCATAATATAATAGAGACAGTAGATCTAGCTGGTCTGTCATAATATAATAGAGACAGTAGATCTAGCTGGTTCTGTCATAATATAATAGAGACAGTAGATCTAGCTGGTCTGTCATAATATAATAGAGACAGTAGATCTAGCTGGTCTGTCATAATATAATAGAGACAGTAGATCTAGCTGGTCTTTCATAATATAATAGAGACAGTAGATCTAGCTGGTCTGTCATAATATAATAGAGATAGTAGATCTAGCTGGTCTGTCATAATATAATAGAGACAGTAGATCTAGCTGGTCTGTCATAATATAATAGAGACAGTAGATCTAGCTGGTCTGTCATAATATAATAGAGACAGTAGATCTAGCTGGTCTGTCATAATATAATAGAGACAGTAGATCTAGCTGGTCTGTCATAATATAATAGAGACAGTAGATCTAGCTGGTCTGTCATAATATAATAGAGACAGTAGATCTAGCTGGTCTGTCATAATATAATAGAGACAGTAGATCTAGCTGGTCTGTCATAATATAATAGAGACAGTAGATCTAGCTGGTCTGTCATAATATAATAGAGACAGTAGATCTAGCTGGTCTGTCATAATATAATAGAGACAGTAGATCTAGCTGGTCTGTCATAATATAATAGAGACAGTAGATCTAGCTGGTCTGTCATAATATAATAGAGACAATAGATCTAGCTGGTCTGTCATAATATAATAGAGACAGTAGATCTAGCTGGTCTGTCATAATATAATAGAGACAGTAGATCTAGCTGGTCTGTCATAATATAATAGAGACAGTAGATCTAGCTGGTCTGTCATAATATAATAGAGACAGTAGATCTAGCTGGTCTGTCATAATATAATAGAGACAGTAGATCTAGCTGGTCTGTCATAATATAATAGAGACAGTAGATCTAGCTGGTCTGTCATAATATAATAGAGACAGTAGATCTAGCTGGTCTGTCATAATATAGTAGAGACAGTAGATCTAGCTGGTCTGTCATAATATAATAGAGACAGTAGATCTAGCTGGTCTGTCATAATATAATAGAGACAGTTGATCTAGCTGGTCTGTCATAATATAATAGAGACAGTAGATCTAGCTGGTCTGTCATAATATAATAGAGACAGTAGATCTAGCTGGTCTGTCATAATATAATAGAGACAGTAGATCTAGCTGGTCTGTCATAATATAATAGAGACAGTAGATTTAGCTGGTCTGTCATAATATAATAGAGACAGTAGATCTAGCTGGTATGTCATAATATAGTAGAGACAGTAGATCTAGCTGGTCTGTCATAATATAATAGAGACAGTAGATCGAGCTGGTCTGTCATAATATAATAGAGACAGTAGATCTAGCTGGTCTGTCATAATATATTAGAGACAATAGATCTAGCTGGTCTGTCATAATATAATAGAGACAATAGATCTAGCTGGTCTGTCATAATATAATAGAGGGAGTAGATCTAGCTGGTCTGTCATAATATAATAGAGACAGTAGATCTAGCTGGTCTGTCATAATATAATAGAGACAGTAGATCTAGCTGGTCTGTCATAATATAATAGAGACAGTAGATCTAGCTGGTCTGTCATAATAATAATAGAGACAGTAGATCTAGCTGGTCTGTCATAATATAATAGAGACAGTAGATCTAGCTGGTCTGTCATAATATAGTAGAGACAGTAGATCTAGCTGGTCTGTCATAATATAATAGAGACAGTAGATCTAGCTGGTCTGTCATAATATAATAGAGACAGTAGATCTAGCTGGTCTGTCATAATATAATAGAGACAGTAGATCTTGCTGGTCTGTCATAATGTAATTGAGACAGTAGATCTAGCTGGTCTGTCATAATATAATAGAGACAATAGATCTAGCTGGTCTGTCATAATATAATTGAGACAGTTGATCTAGCTGGTCTGTCATAATATAATAGAGACAGTAGATCTAGCTGGTCTGTCATAATATAATAGAGACAATAGATCTAGCTGGTCTGTCATAATATAATAGAGACAGTAGATCTAGCTGGTCTGTCATAATATAATTTAGATAGTAGATCTAGCTGGTCTGTCATAATATAATAGAGACAGTAGATCTAGCTGGTCTGTCATAATATAATAGAGACAGTAGATCTAGCTGGTCTGTCATAATATAATAGAGACAATAGATCTAGCTGGTCTGTCATAATATAATAGAGACAGTAGATCTAGCTGGTCTGTCATAATATAATAGAGACAGTAGATCTAGCTGGTCTGTCATAATATAATAGAGACAGTAGATCTAGCTGGTCTGTCATAATATAATAGAGACAGTAGATCTAGCTGGTCTGTCATAATATAATAGAGACAGTAGATCTAGCTGGTCTGTCATAATATAATAGAGACAATAGATCTAGCTGGTCTGTCATAATATAATAGAGACAGTAGATCTAGCTGGTCTGTCATAATATAATAGAGACAGTAGATCTAGCTGGTTTGTCATAATATAATAGAGACAGTAGATCTAGCTGGTCTGTCATAATATAATAGAGTGTAGATCTAGCTGGTCTGTCATAATATAATAGAGACAGTAGATCTAGCTGGTCTGTCATAATATAATAGAGACAGAAGATCTAGCTGGTCTGTCATAATATAATAGAGACAGTAGATCTAGCTGGTCTGTCATAATATAATAGAGACAGTAGATCTAGCTGGTCTGTCATAATATAATAGAGACAGTAGATCTAGCTGGTCTGTCATAATATAATAGAGACAATAGATCTAGCTGGTCTGTCATAATATAATAGAGACAATAGATCTAGCTGGTCTGTCATAATATAATAGAGACAGTAGATCTAGCTGGTCTGTCATAATATAATAGAGACAGTAGATCTAGCTGGTCTGTCATAAAATAATTGAGATAGTTGATCTAGCTGGTCTGTCATAATATAGTGGAGACAGTAGATCTTGCTGGTCTGTCATAATATAATAGAGACAGTAGATCTAGCTGGTCTGTCATAATATAATAGAGACAGTGGATCTAGCTGGTCTGTCATAATATAATAGAGACAGTAGATCTAGCTGGTCTGTAATAATACAATAGAGACAGTAGATCTTAGCTGGTTTATCATATTAAAATAGAAAGGGTAGACCGAGCTGGTGTCTCATAATATAATAGAGACAGTAGATCTAGCTGGTCTGTCATAATATAATAGAGAATGTAGATCTAGCTGGTCTGTCATAATATAATAGAGACAGTAGATCTAGCTGGTCTGTCATAATATAATAGAGACAATAGATCTAGCTGGTCTGTCATAATATGATAGAGGCACTAGATCTAGCTGGTCTGTCAAAATAGTCGGACCGAAAGTTAGCGTGTTGGTCTGTCATGTTTATTAATTGAGACAGTAGATCTAAGCTGGTCTGTCATAATATAAAAGACAATAGATCAAGCTGGTCTGTCATAAAAACCTATACAGTAGATCTGTCTGGTCTGTCATAAACACAGAGACAGGAACAATCACCCACGAAATACAAAGTGAAACCCAGGCTACCTAATAATAGAGACAGGTTCTAGCTGGTCAATCATAATATAATAGAGAATCAGCTGGTCTGTCATGATTGAGAAGACTCAGGCAGCCAAACCAGTAGATCTAGCTGGTCTGTCATAATATAACACACACCCTAATCAGCTACAATCCCAATAACTAAAAAAAATCCACTGGAATTCAACAAATAATAGAACCCATGATCACACCCTGGTCTGTCATAATTAACTAAAACACAAGATCTAAGCAAGGTCGTGTCATAATATAATAGAGACAGTAGATCTAGCTGGTCTGTCATAAAATAATAGAGGAGGATCTAGCTGGTCTGTCTGTCCATGGTAGAGACAGTAGATTCCGGCTCAGGACGTGGACCCCACTGTCATAAATAATAGAGACAGTAGATCTCCTTGTCCTGGGATAATCTACCCTGTCATAATACCATAGGACAGTAGATAGCTGGTCTGTCATAATATACTGAACAGTAGATCTAGCTGGTCTGTCATAATATAATAGAGACAGAGATCAGCTGGTCTGACTGAGGGATCAGCTCGGGACTGAGGGGCAGCTCGGGACTGAGGGGCAGCTCGGGACTGAGGGGCAGCCCAGACTGAGAGGCAGCCCAGTACTGAGAAGAAGCCCAGTACTGAGAAGAAGCCCAGTACTGAGATGAAGCCCAGCCAGGCAGAATCCGGCAGATCCTGGCTGTCATATCAGATCTGGCAGATCTGGCTGGTCTGTCAT
Organism: Oncorhynchus masou masou; assembly: GCF_036934945.1. Taxonomy (NCBI): domain Eukaryota; kingdom Metazoa; phylum Chordata; class Actinopteri; order Salmoniformes; family Salmonidae; genus Oncorhynchus; species Oncorhynchus masou. Next base: position 24,737,024 of record NC_088217.1, on the reverse strand, counting down.
AATATAATAGAGACAGGATCTGGCTGCTGGATCTGTCATGGCGGATAATAGAGGCTAGATCTGGCTGGTCTGTCATAATATAATAGAGACAGTAGATCTGGCTGACTGTCATAATCCTGGCTGACTGGTGGATCTAGCTGGACTGTCGGATCCTGGCTGAGGCAGTAGATCTGGCTGGTCTGTCATAATATAATAGAGACAGGCGGATCTAGCTGGTCTGTCATAAGATCTGGAGATCCTAGCTGACTGGTCTGTCATAATATGGAGACTGGCAGATCCTGGTCTGTCATAATATAGATCTGGAGATCCTGGCTGACATAATCTGGCAGAGATCCTGGTCTGTCATAATATAATAGAGACAGTAGATCTAGCTGGTCTGTCATAATATAAAGAGACAGTTGATCTAGCTGGTCTGTCATAATATGGCTGAACAGTGTGATCTGGAAGAGTCTGGCTGTCTGTCATAAGATCTGGAAGAGTCTGGCTGTCTGTCAGATCTGGAAGAGTCTAGCTGGTCTGTCATAATATAATAGAGACAGTAGATCTAGCTGGTCTGTCATAAGATCTGGAAGAGATCTAGCTGGTCTGTCATAATCTGGAAGAGAGACTGGCAGATCTGGAAGATCTAGCTGGTCTGTCATAATATCTGAGAAGTAGATCTGGCTGGTCTGTCAGATCTGAGAAGAGATCTAGCTGGTCTGTCATAATATCTGAGACAGTAGATCTAGCTGGTCTGTCATAATATAATAGAGAAGAGATCTAGCTGGTCTGTCATAATATGAGAAGAATCTAGCTGGTCTGTCATAAGATCTGGAAGTAGATCTGGCTGGACTGTCATAATATGGAAGAGTCTGGCTGACTGACGGCTCTGGCTGCTATCATGCTGACTGGCGGTTCTGGTCTGTCATAATATACTGAGACGGATCTGCTGGTCTGTCATAATATAATGAGACGGATCTGGCTGGTCTGTCATAATATAATAGAGACAGGATCTGGCTGCTCCGTCATAATATAATTGACAGCTCTAGCTGGTCTGTCATAATATGCAGACTGACAGCTCTGAGCTGGTCTGTCATGCATATAACAGCTTTGGCAGCTCCTTGCAGACTGGCTGTCATAATATGCAGACAGTGATCTAGCTGGTCTGTCATAATATAATTGCAGACTGATCAGCTGGTCCTTCATAAGACTGTCAACTCCATGCAGACTGAGCAAGATCCATGCTGGTCTGTCAATATAATATGACAATAGAGCTGGGCATACTCCATGCAGACTGGCATCTCTGGTCTGTCATAATATAATAGAGACAGTAGATCTAGCTGGTCTGTCCCCATGCAGACTAGATCTAGCTGTCTCCATGCAGGCTGGCAGATCTGGCTGGTCTGTCATAATAGATAGAGACAGTAGATCTAGCTGTCTGTCATAATATAATAGAGACAGATCTAGCTGGTCTGTCATAATAGACTGAGACAGTAGATCTCTGGTCTGTCATAATCCATGAGACTGGCATCTAGCTGGTCTGTCTCCAAGCAGACTGATCAGCTCTGGCTGCCCCATGAGACAGTGGAGCTCTAGCTGCTCTATGCAGACTGGCAGCTCTGGCTGCTCCATGCATACTGAGCAGCTCTGGCTGGCTCCATATATAGTGGAGGCAGGAGGATCCGGCAGGTCTGTCATAATATAATAGAGACTAGAAACGCTGAACAGGCGGGATCAGGAGAGGGAGAAAGCGCTGGTCTGTCATAATATAATTTAGAGACAGGCGCACTGAAGGCCTGATGCTGGTCTGTCATAATATAATAGAGACAGTAGATCTAGCTGGTCTGTCATAGGAAGCAGTAGATCGGGGAGCTGTCATAATATAATAGGAGGATCTAGCTGGTCTGTCATAATATACTGAGATAGAGGACATGATCAGGAAGCCTGGTGCTGGTCTGTCATAACCATAGAGAGGACTGGTCTGTGAAGGTGAGACAGGATGGACTGGTCTGTCATAATATAATTGAGACAGTAGATCTAGCTGGTATGTCATAATATACTGGAGACAGTAGATCTAGCTGGCTGTCATAATAGGTAGAGACAGTAGATCTAGCTGAGGCTGTCACATTTTATAACCAGCCGACAGTAGATCTAGCTGGTCTGTCATAATATATGGAGACGTAGATCCAGGGTCTGTCATAATATAATAGAGACAGTAGATCTAGCTGGTCTGTCATAATATACCTAAAGACAGTAGATCTAGCTGGTCTGTCATTACTTTCTCCTAATCTAGCCCCATTAACTATTAGAGACAGTAGATCTGCTGGTCTGTCATAATCCATCAGAGACAGTAGATCTAGCTGGTCTGTCATAATATAATAGAGACAGTAGATTCAGCTGGTCTGTCATAATATAATAGAGACAGTAGATCTAGCTGGTCTGTCATAATATTTTGAGACAGTCAATCTAGCTAGCCTGTCATAATATAGTAGAGACAGTAGATCTATAGCTGGTCTGTCATAATGCTCCAGCGACATCCCAGGCTGGTCTGTCATAATATAATAGAGCCCAGTAGATCTAGCTGGTCTGTCATATAATAATAGAGACAATAGATCTAGCTGGTCTGTCATAATGTAATCTTCGCCTGCTGCACCTTAGCGGATCTACACTGGTCTGTCTGGTATTAGCCTGTCAGTAGGTCTGGTCTGTCATAATATCAAGGATTTCCTCCCATGTCCAATCTGTCATAATTAATTACGCAGCTCTGTTTTGGGCTAGCTCCTGCCTGTTGACATGCTGCTCGGTAATGTATAATAGGGTGATTCTGTATTAGATCTTCTGGTCTGTCATAAAGAGAGTCAGAGACAAAAAGTAGATCTAGCTGGTCTGTCATAATAATTGAGACAAACGATCGCTGGTCTGTCATAATAAATAGAGACAGAAGCTGGTCTGTCATAATATAATAAGACTATAGATCAGCTGGTCTGGTGAATATAATAGAGACAGTAGATCTAGCTGGTCTGTCATAATACAAAGTGAAACAGGCTGATAAATACGGTCCCCTGTCAGATAATCACCTAATAGAGACATTAGATCTAGCTGGTCTGTCATAATATATGTAGAGACAGTAGATCAGCTGGTCTGTCATAATATAATAGAGAAAATTTAGCCTGTCACTAAGAATTACAATAATACAATAGAACAGTAGATCACAGCTGGTCTGTCATAATATAATTAGACAAAACACAAAATACTAAGCAAGAGACAGTAGATCTAGCTGGTCTTTCATAATATGTTAGAGACAGTAGATCTCGCTGGTCTGTCATAATATATAGAGACAGTAGATCTAGCTGGTCTGTCATAAAATAATAGAGACAATAGATCTAGCTGGTCTGTCATAATGTAATAGAGGGAGTAGATCTAGCTGGTCTGTCATAATATAGTAGAGACAGTAGATCTAGCTGGTCTGTCATAATATAATTGAGACAGTAGATCGAGCAGGTCTGTCATAACATAATAGAGACAGTAGATCGAGCTGATCTGTCATAATATAATAGAGACAGTAGATCTCGTTGGTCTATCATAATATGATAGAGACATTAGATCTAGCTGGTATGTCATAATATAGTAGAGACAGTAGATCTAGCTGGTCTGTCATAATATAATAGAGACAGTAGATCTAGCTGGTCTGTCATAATATAATAGAGACAGTAGATCTAGCTGGTCTGTCATAATATAATAGAGAGAGTAGATCTTGCTGGTCTGTCATAATATAATAGAGACAGTAGATCTAGCTGGTCTGTCATAATGCTAGGCTGGTCTGTCATAATATAATAGAGACAGTTGATCTAGCTGGTCTGTCAAAATATAATAGAGACAGTAGATCTAGCTGGTCTGTCATAATATAGTAGAGAGCTGGTCTGTCAGTAGATCTAGCTGGTCTGTCATAATATAATAGAGACAGTAGATCTAGCTGGTCTGTCATAATATAATAGAGACAGTAGATCTAGCTGGTCTGTCATAATATAATAGAGACAGTAGATCTAGCTTAACTGTCATAATATAAGTAGAGACAGTAGATCTAGCTGGTCTGTCATAATATAATAGAGACAGTAGATTTAGCTGGTCTGTCATAATATAATAGAGACAGTAGATCTAGCTGGTCTGTCATAATATAATAGAGACAGTAGATCTAGCTGGTCTGTCATAATATAATAGAGACAGTAGATCTAGCTGGTCTGTCATAATATATTAGAGACAGTAGATCTAGCTGGTCTGTCATAGTAGATCTAGCTGGTCTGTCATAATATAATAGAGACAGTAGATCTAGCTGGTCTGTCATAATATAATAGAGACATTAGATTTAGCTGGTCTGTCATAATATAGTAGAGACAGTAGATCTAGCTGGTCTGTCATAAAATAATAGAGACAGTAGATCTAGCTGGTTTGTCATAATATAATAGAGACAGTAGATCTAGCTGGTCTGTCATAATATAATAGAGACAGTAGATCTAGCTGGTCTGTCATAATATAATAGAGACAGTAGATCTAGCTGGTCTGTCATAATATAATAGAGACAGTAGATCTAGCTGGTCTGTCATAATATAATAGAGACAGTAGATCTAGCTGGTCTGTCATAATATAATAGAGACAGTAGATCTAGCTGGTCTGTCATAATATAATAGAGACAGTAGATCTAGCTGGTCTATCATAATATAATTAAGACAGTAGATCTAGCTGGTATGTCATAATATAATAGAGACAGTAGATCTAGCTGGTCTGTCATAATATAATAGAGACAGTAGATCTAGCTGGTCTGTCATAATATAATAGAGACAGTAGATCTAGCTGGTCTGTCATAATATAATAGAGACAGTAGATCTAGCTGGTCTGTCATAATATAATAGAGACAGTAGATCTAGCTGGTCTGTCATAATATAATAGAGACAGTAGATCTAGCTGGTCTGTCATAATATAATAGAGACAGTAGATCTAGCTGGTCTGTCATAATATAATAGAGACAGTAGATCTAGCTGGTCTGTCATAATATAATAGAGACAATAGATCTAGCTGGTCTGTCATAATATAATAGAGACAGTAGATCTAGCTGGTCTGTCATAATATAATAGAGACAGTAGATCTAGCTGGTCTGTCATAATATAGTGGAGACAGTAGATCTAGCTGGTCTGTCATAATATAATAGAGACAGTAGATCTAGCTGGTCTGTCATAATATAATAGAGACAGTAGATCTAGCTGGTCTGTCATAATATAGTAGAGACAGTAGATCTAGCTGGTCTGTCATAATATAATAGAGACAGTAGATCTAGCTGGTCTGTCATAATATAATAGAGACAGTAGATCTAGCTGGTCTGTCATAATATATAGAGACAGTAGATCTAGCTGGTCTGTCATAATATAATAGAGACAGTAGATCTAGCTGGTCTGTCATAATATAATAGAGACAGTAGATCTAGCTGGTCTGTCATAATATAATAGAGACAGTAGATCTAGCTGGTCTGTCATAATATAATAGAGACAGTAGATCTAGCTGGTCTGTCATAAATAATAGAGACAATAGATCTAGCTGGTCTGTCATAATGTAATAGAGGGAGTAGATCTAGCTGGTCTGTCATAATATAACAGAGACAGTAGATCTAGCTGGTCTGTCATAATATAATTGAGATAGTTAATCTAGCTGGTCTGTCATAATATAGTGGAGACAGTAGATCTTGCTGGTCTGTCATAATATAATAGAGACAGTAGATCTAGCTGGTCTGTCATAATATAATAGAGACAGTGGATCTAGCTGGTCTATCATAATATAATTTAGACAGTCAGATCTAGCTGGTATGTCATAATATAGTAGAGACAGTAGATCTAGCTGGTCTGTCATAACAGAGACAGTAGATCTAGCTGGTCTGTCATAATATAACAGAGACAGTAGATCTTGCTGGTCTGTCATAATATAATAGAGACAGTAGATCAGTAGATCTAGCTGGTCTGTCATAAAATAAAAGAGACAATAGATCTAGCTGGTCTGTCATAATGTAATAGAGGGAGTAGATCTAGCTGGTCTGTCATAATATAATAGAGACAGTAGATCTAGCTGGTCTGTCATAAAATAATAGACACAATAGATCTAGCTGGTCTGTCATAAAATAATAGACACAATAGATCTAGCTGGTCTGTCATAATGTACTAGAGGGAGTAGATCTAGCTGGTCTGTCATAATATAACAGAGACAGTAGATCTAGCTGGTCTGTCATAATATAGTGGAGACAGTAGATCTTGCTGGTCTATCATATTACAATAGAGAGAGTAGATCTTGCTGGTCTGTAATAATATAATAGAGACAGTAGATCTAGCTGGTCTGTCAAAATATGATAGAGACAGTAGATCTAGCTGGTCTGTCATAATATGTTTGAGACAGTTGATCTCGCTGGTCTGTCATAATATAATAGAGACATTAGATTTAGCTGAACTGTCATAATATAGTAGAGACAGTAGATCTAGCTGGTCTGTCATAATATAATAGAGACAGTAGATTTAGCTGGTCTTTCATATTACAATAGAGAGAGTAGATCTAGCTGGTCTGTCATAATATAATAGAGACAGTAGATCTAGCTGGTCTGTCAAAATATGATAGAGACAGTAGATCTAGCTGGTCTGTCATAATATGTTTGAGACAGTAGATCTAGCTGGTCTGTCATAATATAATAGAGACAATAGATCTAGCTGGTCTGTCATAAAATAATAGAGACAATAGATCTAGCTGGTCTGTCATAATGTAATAGAGGGAGTAGATCTAGCTGGTCTGTCATAATATAATAGAGACAGTAGATCTAGCTGGTCTGTCATAATATAATTGAGACAGTAGATCTAGCTGGTCTGTCATAATATAATAGAGACAGTAGATCTAGCTGGTCTGTCATAATATAATAGAGACAGTAGATCTAGCTGGTCTGTCATAATATATCATAATATGTTAGAGACATTAGATCTAGCTGGTCTGTCATAATATAATAGAGACAGTAGATCTAGCTGGTCTGTCATAATATAATAGAGACAGTAGATCTAGCTGGTCTGTCATAATATAATAGAGACAGTAGATCTAGCTGGTCTGTCATAATATAATAGAGACAGTAGATCTTGCTGGTCTGTCATAATATAATAGAGACAGTAGATCTAGCTGGTCTGTCATAATGTAATAGAGAGAGTAGATCTAGCTGGTCTGTCATAATATAATAGAGATAGTAGATCTTGCTGGTCTGTCATAATATAATAGAGACATTAGATTTAGCTGAACTGTCATAATATAGTAGAGACAGTAGATCTAGCTGGTCTGTCAAAATATGATAGAGACAGTAGATCTTGCTGGTCTGTCATAATATGTTTGAGACAGTTGATCTCGCTGGTCTGTCATAATATAATAGAGACATTAGATTTAGCTTAACTGTCATAATATAGTAGAGACAGTAGATCTAGCTGGTCTGTCATAATATAATAGAGACAGTAGATTTAGCTGGTCTTTCATATTACAATAGAGAGAGTAGATCTTGCTGGTCTGTAATAATATAATAGAGACAGTAGATCTAGCTGGTCTGTCAAAATATGATAGAGACAGTAGATCTAGCTGGTCTGTCATAATATGTTTGAGACAGTTGATCTCGCTGGTCTGTCATAATATAATAAAGACAATAGATCGAGCTGGTCTGTCATAATATAATAGAGACATTAGATTTAGCTGGTCTGTCATAATATAGTAGAGACAGTAGATCTAGCTGGTCTGTCATAAAATAATAGAGACAATAGCTCTAACTGGTCTGTCATAATGTAATAGAGGGAGTAGATCTAGCTGGTCTGTCATAATATAATAGAGAGAGTAGATCTAGCTGGTCTGTCATAATATAACAGAGACAGTAGATCTAGCTGGTCTGTCATAATATAATTGAGATAGTTAATCTAGCTGGTCTGTCATAATATAGTGGAGACAGTAGATCTTGCTGGTCTGTCATAATATAATAGAGACAGTAGATCTAGCTGGTCTGTCATAATATAATAGAGACAGTAGATCTAGCTGGTCTGTCATAATATAATTTAGACAGTCAATCTAGCTGGTATGTCATAATATAGTAGATACAGTAGATCTAGCTGGTCTGTCATAATATAACAGAAACAGTAGATCTAGCTGGTCTGTCATAATATAATTGAGATAGTTCATCTAGCTGGTCTGTCATAATATAGTGGAGACAGTAGATCTAGCTGGTCTGTCAAAATATGATAGAGACAGTAGATCTAGCTGGTCTGTCATAATATGTTTGAGACAGTTGATCTCGCTGGTCTGTCATAATATAATAGAGACATTAGATTTAGCTGAACTGTCATAATATAGTAGAGACAGTAGATCTAGCTGGTCTGTCATAATATAATAGAGACAGTAGATTTAGCTGAACTGTCATAATATAGTAGAGACAGTAGATCTAGCTGGTCTGTCAAAATATGATAGAGACAGTAGATCTAGCTGGTCTGTCATAATATAATAGAGACAGTTGATCTAGCTGGTCTGTCATAATATAATAGAGACAATAGATCTAGCTGGTCTGTCATAATATAATAGAGACAGTAGATCTAGCTGGTCTGTCATAATATAATAGAGACAGTAGATCTAGCTGGTCTGTCATAAAATAATAGAGACAATAGATCTAGCTGGTCTGTCATAATATAATAGAGACAGTAGATCTAGCTGGTCTGTCATAATGTAATAGAGGGAGAAGATCTAGCTGGTCTGTCATAATATAACAGAGACAGTAGATCTAGCTGGTCTGTCATAATATAATTGAGATAGTTAATCTAGCTGGTCTGTCATAATATAATGGAGACAGTAGATCTTGCTGGTCTGTCATAATATAATAGAGACAGTAGATCTAGCTGGTCTGTCATAATATAATAGAGACAGTAGATCTAGCTGGTCTGTCATAATATAATAGAGACAGTAGATCTAGCTGGTCTGTCATAATATAATAGAGGCAGTAGATCTCGCTGGTCTGTCATAATATAATAGAGACAGTAGATCTAGCTGGTCTGTCATAATATAATAGAGACAGTAGATCTAGCTGGTCTGTCATAATATACTGGAGACAGTATATCTAGCTGGTCTGTCATAATATAATAGAGACAGTAGATCTAGCTGGTCTGTCATAATATAATAGAGACAGTAGATCTAGCTGGTCTGTCATAATATGATGGAGACAGTAGATCTAGCTGGTCTGTCATAATATGTTTGAGACAGTAGATCTAGCTGGTCTGTCATAATATAATAGAGACAGTAGATTTAGCTGAGACTGTCATAATAACTGGTCATAATAATAGTAGAGACAGTAGATCTAGCTGGTCTGTCATAAAATAATAGAGACAGTAGATCTAGCTGGTCTGTCATAATATAATAGAGACAGTAGATCTAGCTGGTCTGTCATAATATAATAGAGACAGTAGATCTAGCTGGTCTGTCATAATATAATAGAGACAGTAGATCTAGCTGGTCTGTCATAGTAGATTTAGCTGGTCTGTCATAATATAATAGAGACAGTAGATCTAGCTGGTCTGTCATAATATAATAGAGAGAGTAGATCTAGCTGGTCTGTCATAATATAATAGAGACAGTAGATCTAGCTGGTCTGTCATAATATAATAGAGACAGTAGATCTAGCTGGTCTGTCATAATATAATAGAGACAGTGGATCTAGCTGGTCTATCATAATATAATTTAGACAGTCAATCTAGCTGGTATGTCATAATATAGTAGAGACAGTAGATCTAGCTGGTCTGTCATAATATAACAGAGACAGTAGATCTAGCTGGTCTGTCATAATATAATTGAGATAGTTCATCTAGCTGGTCTGTCATAATATAGTGGAGACAGTAGATCTTGCTGGTCTGTCATAATATAATAGAGACAGTAGATCTAGCTGGTCTGTCATAAAATAAAAGAGACAATAGATCTAGCTGGTCTGTCATAATGTAATAGAGGGAGTAGATCTAGCTGGTCTGTCATAATATAATAGAGACAGTAGATCTAGCTGGTCTGTCATAAAATAATAGAGACAATAGATCTAGCTGGTCTGTCATAATGTACTAGAGGGAGTAGATCTAGCTGGTCTGTCATAATATAACAGAGACAGTAGATCTAGCTGGTCTGTCATAATATAACTGAGATAGTTCATCTAGCTGGTCTGTCATAATATAGTGGAGACAGTAGATCTTGCTGGTCTGTCATAATACAATAGAGACAGTAGATCTTGCTGGTCTGTCATAATATAATAGAGACAGTAGATCTAGCTGGTCTGTCATAATATAATAGAGACAGTAGATCTAGCTGGTCTGTCATAAAATAATAGAGACAGTAGATCTAGCTGGTCTGTCATAATATAATAGAGACAGTAGATCTAGCTGGTCTGTCATAATATAATAGAGACAGTAGATCTAGCTGGTCTGTCATAATATAGTAGAGACAGTAGATCTAGCTGGTCTGTCATAATATAATAGAGACAGTAGATCTAGCTGGTCTGTCATAAAATAATAGAGACAGTAGATCTAGCTGGTCTGTCATATTACAATAGAGACAGTAGATCTAGCTGGTCTGTCATAATATAATAGAGACAGTAGATCTAGCTGGTCTGTCAAAATATGATAGAGACAGTAGATCTAGCTGGTCTGTCATAATATGTTTGAGACAGTTGATCTCGCTGGTCTGTCATAATATAATAGAGACATTAGATTTAGCTGGTCTGTCATAATATAGTAGAGACAGTAGATCTAGCTGGTCTGTCATAAAATAATAGAGACAATAGATCTAGCTGGTCTGTCATAATGTAATAGAGACAGTAGATCTAGCTTGTCTGTCATAATATAATAGAGACAGTAGATCTAGCTGGTCTGTCATAATATAATAGAGACAGTAGATCTAGCTGGTCTGTCATAATATAATTGAGATAGTAGATCTTGCTGGTCTGTCATAATATAATATTTACAGTAGATCTAGCTGGTCTGTCATAATGTAATAGAGACAGTAGATCTAGCTGGTCTGTCAAAATATGATAGAGACAGTAGATCTAGCTGGTCTGTCATAATATATTTGAGACAATAGATCGAGCTGGTCTGTCATAATATAATAGAGACAGTAGATCTAGCTGGTCTTTCATAATATAGTAGAGACAGTAGATCTAGCTGGTCTGTCATAATATAATAGAGACAGTAGATTTAGCTGGTCTTTCATATTACAATAGAGAGGGTAGATCTCGCTGGTCTGTCATAATATAATGGAGACAGTAGATCTAGCTGGTCTGTCATAATATAATTTAGACAGTAGATCTAGCTGGTATGTCATAATATAGTAGAGACAGTAGATCTAGCTGGTCTGTCATAAAATAATAGAGACAATAGATCTAGCTGGTCTGTCATAATGTAATAGAGGGAGTAGATCTAGCTGGTCTGTCATAATATAATAGAGACAGTAGATCTAGCTGGTCTGTCATAAAATAATAGAGACAATAGATCTAGCTGGTCTGTCATAATGTAATAGAGTGAGTAGATCAAGCTGGTATGTCATAATATAATAGAGGCAATAGATCTAGCTGGTCTGTCATAATATAATAGAGACAGTAGATCGAGCTGGTCTGTCATAATATTAGAGACAGTAGATCTAGCTGGTCTGTCATAATATACTAGAGACAGTAGATCTAGCTGGTCTGTCATAATATAACAGAGACAGTAGATCTAGCTGGTCTGTCATAATATAACTGAGATAGTTCATCTAGCTGGTCTGTCATAATATAATAGAGACAGTGGATCTAGCTGGTCTGTCATAATATAATAGAGACAGTAGATCTTGCTGGCCATTCATAATATAATAGAGACAGTAGATCTAGCTGGTCTATCATATTACAATAGAGAGAGTAGATCTTGCTGGTCTGTAATAATATAATAGAGACAGTAGATCTAGCTGGTCTGTCAAAATATAATAGAGACAGTAGATCTAGCTGGTCTGTCATAATATGTTTGAGACAGTTGATCTCGCTGGTCTGTCATAATATAATAAAGACAATAGATCGAGCTGGTCTGTCATAATATAATAGAGACATTAGATTTAGCTGGTCTGTCATAATATAGTAGAGACATTAGATCTAGCTGGTCTGTCATAATATAATAGAGACAGTAGATTTAGCTGGTCTTTCATATTACAATAGAGGGGGTAGATCTCGCTGGTCTGTCATAATATAATAGAGACAGTAGATCTAGCTGGTCTGTCATAATATAATTTAGACAGTAGATCTAGCTGGTCTGTCATAATATAGTAGAGACAGTAGATCTCACTGGTCTGTCATAAAATAATAGAGACAGTAGATCCAGCTGGTTGGTCATAATATAATAGAGAGAGTAGATCTTGCTGGTCTGTCATAATATAATAAAGACAATAGATCTAGCTGGTCTGTCATAATTTAATAGAGACATTAGATCTAGCTGGTCTGTCATAATATAATAGAGACAGTAGATCTAGCTGGTCTGTCATAATATCATATTTACAGTAGATCTAGCTGGTCTGTCATAATATAATAAAGACAATAGATCTAGCTGGTCTGTCATAATATAGTAGAGACAGTAGATCTAGCTGGTCTGTCATAATATAATAGAGACAGTAGATTTAGCTGGTCTTTCATATTACAATAGAGAGGGTAGATCTCGCTGGTCTGTCATAATATAATAGAGACAGTAGATCTAGCTGGTCTGTCATAATATAATTTAGACAGTAGATCGAGCTGGTATGTCATAATATAGTAGAGACAGTAGATCTAGCTGGTCTGTCATAATGTAATCGAGGGATTAGATCTTGCTGGTCTGTCATAATATATTAGAGACAGTAGATCTAGCTGGTCTGTCATAAAATAATTGAGACAATAGATCTAGCTGGTCTGTCATAATGTAATAGAGGGAGTAGGTCTAGCTGTTCTGTCATAATATGATAGAGACAGTAGATCTAGCTGGTATTTCATAATATAATAGAGACAGTAGAACTAGCTGGTCTGTCATAATATAATTGAGATATTTGATCTCGCTGGTCTGTCATAATGTAATAGAGACAGTAGATCTAGCTGGTATGTCATAATATAATTGAGATATTTGATCTCGCTGGTCTGTCATAATGTAATAGAGACAGTTTGATCTAGCTGGTATGTCATAATATAATAGAGACAATAGATTTAGCTGGTCTGTCATAATATAACAGAGACAGTAGATCTAGCTGGTCTGTCATAATATAATTTAGACAGTAGATCTAGCTGGTATGTCATAATATAGTTGAGACAGTAGATCTAGCTGGTCTGTTATAATATAACAGAGACAGTAGATCTAGCTGGTCTGTCATAATATAATTGAGATAGTTCATCTAGCTGGTCTTTTATAATATAGTGGAGACAGTAGATCTAGCTGTTCTGTCATAAAAATAGTAGAGACAGTAGATTAAGCTGTTCTGTCATTATATAATAGAGACAGTAGATCTAGCTGGTCTATCATATTACAATAGAGAGGGTAGATCTTGCTGGTCTGTCATAATATAATTGAGACAGTTGATCTAGCTGGTCTGTCATAATATAATAAAGACAATAGATCTAGCTGGTCTGTCATAATATAATTTAGACAGTAGATCATAGTTGAGACAGTAGATCTAGCTGGTCTGTCATAATATAACAGAGACAGTAGATCTAGCTGGTCTGTCATAATATAATTGAGATAGTTCATCTAGCTGGTCTTTTATAATATAGTGGAGACAGTAGATCTAGCTGTTCTGTCATAATATAATAGAGACAGTAGATTAAGCTGTTCTGTCATTATATAATAGAGACAGTAGATCAAGCTGGTCTATCATATTACAATAGAGAGGGTAGATCTAGCTGGTCTGTCATAATATAATAGAGACAGTAGATCTTGCTGGTCTTTCATAATATAATAGAGACAGTAGATCTTGCTGGTCTGTCATAATATAATTGAGACAGTAGAATCTACTGCGTTGTAAAATATGTGAATGTACTGTAAAGTGATTGAAATTGTATTAGCTGCCTTAATTTTACTGGACCCCGGAAAGAGTAGCTGCTGCCTTGGCACCAGCTAATGGGGATCCATAATAAATAATACATACAAATTGCTGCAATAGAACTAGGACATGGCTAGCCTGGTCCCAGATCTCTTTGTTCTGTATTCCCATGTTTGGCATTTTTATTGATTTATTTTATTTAACCTTGACTTAATTTTTATTTATTTATTTTTTTCACCTTGCGACCAGTCTATGACATGATTTCATCATGTATCCTCTTCCTGAAACTGACTGCACTCTATCATTTCTTTATTTATATTGTAAATATTGTTTTTACATTAGAACTATATCCCATGTATATCTTTGAATAATAAATCCCTTGCATATGTAGGGCCAATATATCTGAATTAATTGTTTGTGTTGCTTGTGTCTCTCAAGACTAAATGCCTTGAATGAAGTGCACATCATAATAGTCATAGTCAAGGCAAATTAATTAAACACATAGCATCTAATAGGCTTTGAAGCACGACGACATTCAGGGGGGTTTAGGTGACAGAATTCATTGCAATATTTCAACAAATGGTAGGCCTACATCTGTCTGGATATATGGGAGGGCATTAATACTCCCTCTCTAGGGTTGGTTGTGTTCGTATGGATTGGAAAGCGATTCTTGAATACAGTGTACCACATAATCTCTTGCCTTGGAATCATTGATTGGTCGTTTTCCACCAGCCTGTGGTGGCATTTTTGTACCAATCAACATGTTATATTGTGAAGAATACGATTGCAGCTCCTTGGTTCTGTTATGTAAGGGTTAAACGCATCAACGTGAAGCTGGGCAGTGAAGCTGCATGCCGCGCCGCGTTTCGACCTTTTGCGCTAGAGTAGCATACCAGTCGCGCCGCCCTACTCCAAGACAGGAGATGGGGAAGACCCTGGTGTGGAAAACCGTGTGGATTCACAACATACTTGTTGATCTTCTCTATTAAAATAGAAGGGCGTCATCCTAGTCGGACTAAATCCGTGTATAGGAGGATTCTTATCTAACCAAAAGGCGGAGGAGATCCAGAGTGCCACGGAGGCAACACCGTTTGAAACGGAATGGATCACAAACCGTGCCGAGAGTAGGCTAATTAACCTCAAGCCGTTTCCTCATTTTTCCTCGGATATTTAATGTTTTCCACTCTGCCTCTCGATACGGTCTGATGAGCCAACCTAAAGTTAAGGTACGCGGGACTGAGGCTTCTTCCATATATTCAAATAACGTATTGTATTTGTTGTTCTCCTTTATAAACAAGTATTGCTAAATGGTTATTTGCTATTGTTATCAACGTAATATCATTATTTTTTAATACGGAAATATTGTCCTGCTATATATGAATAGCATGTTAGGCTACACCAAGGATGACATTAATGGGCAACAAACACCTATTTAATGGGCAAAACGCAAAATGCAAATCAACATTGAGGAATTGTCCTTCAGAGCAGGGGAAATCGCAGGGAAATTGGTACAGCACTAAAATCATGTATTTTTGAAGATGCATATTCGGACGTTGTGTACAACTCTCATATAGTCAGATCAATAGACAATTACAGATACATTTGGTTATTTCGGTTTCCAAACATGGTTGATGAATCCACAATATTGACATCCTGGAAAAAACAGGCCAGGTAGAAGACGATATTTTATGTATTTTATTTTATTTCTATTTAACCTTTATTTAACTAGGTAAGTCAGTTAAGAACAAATTCTTATTTACAATGACGGCCTTCCAAAAGGCAAATGTCCCCATGGGGGCCTGGGATTAAAAATACAATATAAATATGGGACAAAACACACATCACAACAAGAGACAACAGAACACTACATAAACAGAGACCTAAGGCAGCTACACTATGTGTATTAAAGTAGTCAAAAGTTTGGGATTTGGTCCCATATTCCGAGCATGCAATGATTACATCACAGCCAAGTCACCCGTGACACAAGTTTAGTATTAGACTGAGGACTTTGGGAGATGACATGGAAACCTGCCACTGGGGGACCCCTGATTCCAATGGTTGCAAGTTCAAATCCTTGATAGAAAGTATTTATTTATATTTTTGTTTTATGCCTATCCAAAAACGTAACCCTTACCTTAGCCATTCAGAGTTAATGCCTAACCTTAACAATTTGGAGTTAATGCCTGTACTTAACCTTAAACATTTTGAGTTCATGCCTAAAGTTAACCATAAATACTTCAACATTTGTCGCTTGGAACAACTTTGAAATTTGACATTTGAGAAACGTGAATGAACGTCTAATTCCGACGTGAGAATGTCTAATTCCGACGTGGTAGTACATCAACCTTGTGACTCTACAAACTTCTTGGATGCATTTGCTGTTTGTTTTGGTTGTGTTTCAGATTATTTTGTGTTCATTGGAAATTATTGGTAAATATTGTATTGTGTCATTTTGGAGTCACTTTTATTGTAAATAAGAATCTAATATGTTTCTAAACACTTCTAAATGAATGTGAAGCTACCATGATTACAGATAGTCCTGAATGAATCGCGAATAATGATGAGTGAGAAAGTTACAGAAGCACAAATATCATACCCCCAAGACATGCCAACCTCTCACCATTTAAAAAACAGGGGAGGTTAGCATTTTTTTTGGGGGGGTTGATATTTACGCCTCTGTAACTTTCTCACTCATCATTATTCACAATTATTTCAGAATTATCCATAATCATTGTATCAGGATTATCCATAATCATGGTAACAGTATTCTCAAAACCGAAGTGCTGGACTACAGAGTCAAAACAACAATAGATGTGTCACTGTCCTAATACTTTTGGAGCTCACTGTAACATATTGCAGAGAGCAAATAAATTGTCTAACTTCTTTGACACAACAGTATTGATGTAGGACTTGATTGTCTGGAACGGAAAATACAGTAGTCCACCACATTTTTTGTATCTTCAAGACAGAAAGGATAGGCCTACATCCTACCCATGCATGTACTGTGCATGTTAATGTATTCTGTTCAGGTGTTGAACATTGCTGCTTTGATTTTGAACCATCATTTGAATACAAATGCATGCAAATGGTTCATTAGTGAGGGAGGGACAGAGCATGCCGAAACATCCATATTCAACCGACATTGTGGATCCTTCCCCTGGTACTGTATGGCTCTGTGATCATCCAAAGCATCCCATATACAACAGAGCAGGCTACTGAAAGACAGTGTGGGAAGTGATGGTTTGTTTTGATTTGGGAAGTCGTTATAAACGGTTAGAGAAAACATCTTGTCTGAGTTGTAGAGGGACACCATTAAAACACCAGATTTAGGAAAGGCCTGCCATAGTAGCTTTCAGATCTGTCGTAAGCCTACCTTATACAGTATATATATTCAGTTCTTCGGCATGGTTGAAAATGGCTTTCTCAGTCCCAAACGTCTCTAGGCTATTATTTCAAGGAAAAATGGGTTTGCATGACTACAGAGTTTTGGGTATTATGGCTCTATCACTTATGAACTGCTTTTGCAGGTGTTATAGACAGGTTGGTTGTTCAGCAACAGAACCAACGGGTGTCCAACTATGGGGCAAAACAGACGGGTTGGCTTAGAATGCTGACAACATGTAAACTATATTTAGTCTCCAATGTTTATTGAAAGCATAAATACATTTGCACAATGAGCACTTGTTGTCTCTCAAATACATCATTACAGTTGATGGTTAGATAGCTAGCGAATTTTATCCATATTAGCATAAACATAACATCAGTCAAAACAAGACATGGTATCAAGAACAAGATAAAACTAGCTGAAAGAGCCACCTACAATTTCCTATATGGCAGCTCTTTGTCATTGTTGCTAGCTATCTGGCCATCCAGAATCACAACACATGGACTTCTGCCCTATTGAATCGCGTGCATAGTTTTTGTGACATTGTCAACTAACCCGTCTGTCTGTACAGCCAGGGGTGTAAAGTACTTAAGTAAAAATAAAGTACTACTTAAGTTGTTTTTTTGTGGTATCTGTCTTGTCTTAATTTATTGAATTCACTATTTATAATTTTTCCAACTGTTACTTTTACTTCACCACAATCCTAAAGAAAAGAATGTAAATTTTACTCCATACATTTTCCCTGACACTCAAAAGTACTCGTTACATTTTGAATGCTTAGCAGGACAGGAAATTGTTAAATTCACAAACTTAGCAATCCCTGGTCATCCCTACTGCCTCTGATCTGGCAGACTCACTGAACACAAATGCTTCATTTGTAAATGATGTCTTAGTGTTGGAGTGTGCCCCTGACTATCTGTAGAAAAAAAACAATGTCATTTGGTTTGCTTAATATAAGCAATTTGAAGTGATTTATACTTTTACTTTTGAAACTTAAGTATATTTAAAACCAAATACTTTTAGACTTTTACACAAGTAGTATCTTACCGGGTGAATTTCACTTTTATTTGAGTCATTTTCTATTAAGGTATCTTTACTTTTACTCTTGTATGACAATTGGGTATTTTTTCCACAACTCTACAGCAACATGAACAGTGTACCATTAAATATTTAGAAGCATGCTTATTTTCACCAAGTGAACTTGCCCTGGTTCCTCTCACGCAGTCGAGTGAACAGCGCACGCTGTCGTTTCAGCACCAGTGCAGAGTGGGCATCGTTCACTTGAGCTACTGCCACGTCCCCACTCACTATTCAGAAAAAGCGTGTGGACAGGACAGCACTCTCAGTCTGAGTGTATTATCATCATCTTTCTATTCACTCTTTTAGCATGGAGAAGTGTTTGACTATAGGTCACTGTCACTGCCTGGGCTAACGGCTCTATTTTAAAATCTTGTCATTGACATTTTTCTTATTCTCAATCTCTTCTCTTTTTTTCCCCCTCCTTCTTCCCCCAGATTCAAGGATGAAAGAAAACAAGCACAAATGTAGACTGTAACTTTTCCCCATCCGGATCTTGCCTGTTGGACAAATTGGAACTCGGTTGAACTCTCGTTACTTCAAAATGGAGAAATCCTCAACGGGATTGAATAAGAATGGCTCGCGATCGACCGCATCACTACCCCCGGAACCGGCTTACATAATCCACAGCAAGTCATGCTACCGCCGGGTAAGGCTCAACGTTGGGGGTCTTCCACATGAGGTCCTCTGGCGAACGTTGGATAGGTTACCACGCACTCGGTTAGGGAAACTACGAGACTGCAACACCCACGACTCGCTCATGGAGGTATGTGATGACTACAACTTGGACGAGAACGAGTACTTTTTCGACCGGCATCCAGGGGCGTTCACGTCCATTTTGAACTTCTACCGGACCGGTAAGCTCCACATGATGGAGGAGATGTGCGCCCTGTCGTTCAGTCAGGAGCTGGACTACTGGGGCATAGATGAGATCTACCTGGAGTCCTGCTGCCAGGCCAGGTACCACCAGAAGAAGGAACAGATGAACGAGGAGCTCAAAAGAGAGCAAGACACCTTGAACGACAGAGAGGGAGAAGAGTTCGACAACACGTGTTGTGCTGAGAAACGAAAGAAACTCTGGGACCTTCTGGAAAAGCCCAGTTCGTCTGTCGCAGCCAAGGTAACCTTTCATTCTAAATATCATATGTGGACAGTATGCCTTTAACTTGTTTATCATGACTTATTTTTATTGATAAAAATGCTCCACGTTATAGCAGTGGAAGAGAGAGAGATACAGGGGAGAGAGAGAGACAGAGAGAGAACTGATTAATTAAACATGTTTGACAATTGACTAAATTAATCAGAATTAGGAAAGTCAATCAGAAAACAGTCATAGCTTCTGTGTGGTTGTTACGAATCCCTTTTGGCCCGACAGTCTAGGGGGGATGGTAATGAGACCCGTAACATAACTCATGCAAATTATTATTGTGACAAAGTAAAAGTGTGAACGAAATAACCACGACAACAGAAATCTACCGTCAAACTCCAGGTTTATTTATAAACACATGGTAATGGAGGGAGCAGGAAAAGGGGCTAAGTATTAAAAAACACCCCTAAGCTAGACTAGCCTACTTTAACAACAGCTAACTAACTAACCAAAAATACAGTGGGTGGTCCGCCCAGTTCTAACTAGTGTATTTAACAAAGTTCACCTACGGGTAGTGTATGCCCATGGGCGACTTGTCTTGGTTTCCCCCTTTTCCCACCAGCAACAAACAAACACCATAACCAAAAACAATACTCACAGGTGATGACAAAGTGCTATGAGGTGCTTAAACAAAAGAGAGGTTAAGACACAAAGCGAGAGTGAAACACAGAGACCTACAGACATGGCATTTACAGAGAGATTGAGCTCTAGAACAAACAAATGATGGGGTTTTTAAACCATGGGGAAGGAACTGTGATAGGTTAGGAAATAGGAGGAGGTATGTCTTCTGATTGATGATTGATTGTTGACTGATTGGGGAGTGATGATTTTCACCTGTGAGGGGAGAAAGAGAGAAAAGAAACACACACAGGATACACACACACACAGGATAACTATATCCGTAACACTCCCACCCTTAAAAGAGCAACCCTAGGGGTTGCGACTAGAGTATTTCTATGAATACTCACAACAAAGCAACAACCTTGCAAAACATAAAGAAATCATTTTCACACACGAGATTGGCGTTGTCTATTAGGAGTTTGAAGCACATAGTCAGTTTCACTTATTTTATTTTCAATTAAATAAGGACCCGAGAAACGAGCTGACAGTGAAGATCCTGGAACAGGTAATAACACCAGTACCTGGCTGCTGTGGACGAGAAACAGCCTCTTTATCATAGTGTCTTTTCATGCTCCTCTGTGAGGAAGACAGAGCTTCCTTTGCGAGAGCACAAGCTTGGTGTAGGAGCTCACGAAAGCGACTAACATAGTCCAACACATTCTCATCTCTGGTACACAACTCTTGGGACAAGAACTGTTCTTTAAGGACTTTCATTGGTCCTCTCACTGTGTGACCAAACACCAGTTCAGACGGGCTGAAACCTAGGGACTCCTGCATAGTTTCACGAGCAGCAAACAAAACTAGAGGAACTCCCTCATCCCAATCTTTCTCAGATTCCAAACAATATTTACGTAGCATAGACTTCAGTGTCTGATGCCATCTGTTATGTACTTGAGTGAAGACCCAAAAGCGGTTTAACAGAAACAGAGTTCTTTTAATGAAAAAACAGGAATGGCATAGATCCTCTTCCGACGATGTCAATGGCACAAATAGAATACCCGCAGAGAGGGTGACAAATGAAACATAAAGTCCCTCTGATGAATAGCTGGGTAGCGGCGACAGGCTGCAGGTCGCTCTGGGTCGGTGCGGGTCACAGAGGAACGGTGGTAGCTGATCACACGTAGCATATGATGAACTGGACACGGTGCAAATAAAAGATAGTTAGTAGAGTACAGGATGCACCTGCCAGGCAGACTCCGACAGGATAGGACTAGGAGGAAGCAAACGAGACGATAGCTTGCTTCTGGCATGAGAAACACAAACGAGAATCTGACACCGAAAGTAGCAGGAACAGAGAGAGAAATAGAGACCTAATCAGAGGGAAAAAAGGGAACAGGTGGGGAAAGGGTGAACGAGCTAGTTAGGGGAGATGAGGAACAGCTGGAGAAGGAGAGAAAGAGAAGGTAACCTAATAAGACCAGCAGAGAGAGACAGAGTGAAGAGAAAGGACAGGAACAGACATAATAAGACGTGACACCATCTTTCAAGTGCACCCTGAGACTCTGGGTGATAGGCGTTTGACACACGGTGCGTAATTGACAAGGATTATAACACCTGCCTGAAGAGCTTGGATAGGAAATTGGTACCTTGATCGCTTTGTACCACCCTAGATAACCCGAATGTCGTGAAGAATTTTATTAAGGCTTTACTCACTACTGGGGCTGTAATCCTTCTCAGAGGAATGGCCTCGGGGTATCTTGTAGCCATACACATTATCGTTAACAAAAACTGGTTACCCGATTTTGTCTTCGGTAACGGTAACGGTCCGACACAATCAACCACCACATGCTCGAATGGTTCACCTATGACAGGTATGGGACAAAGAGGAGCGGGAGGAATAACCTGATTTGGTTTTCCTGTTATCTGACATGTGTGGCATGTCCGACAGAACTGAGCGACATCTTGTTTTAAACCCGGCCAAAAGAAATGTTGAAGGATCCGATCATAAGTTTTTGTGATTCCTAAATGACCAGACCACTGGTGATCATGAGCAAGGGATAACACATTTTGTCGAAAGGCTGTAGGAATCACTATTTGGTAAACAGCATTCCAATCGCCACCCGCGTCAACATGGGATTTCCATTTACGCATGAGGAGATTACCATCAATGAAGTAAGCCACGTTCTTCTTCTTCACATCTTCCAATGAGACAACACTAGAAAAACATTTAGCAAGCTTGTTGTCAACCTTTTGGTTAGCAATCAGCTGCTCACGAGTGACTGGTAACTGTATTGCATCAGCAATAAGTTCAACGTTCTTTGATTCTTTCCTGGGCTGTTTGTCAGAGGTGATCAGCTTCTCAGAGGTATCACACAATCCATCCTCTTGATCAACCTCTTTGAACAGAACAGTGTTCGACAAATCTATCTCATCACCCTCTTGTCCTGCCTGAGCACGAGTGACAGCACAAGCGGGGAACACATGTGGATAATTCTGTGCCAGCTCATTGGAGAGAGAGTGGTCACTTTTATCCAATACTTCCAATACGGGTACTACCTTTCCTCCGGCAATATCGTTACCCATTATAAAGGTCACACCTTTCACTGGCAACATAGGGCGTACCCCCACTCTGAATATTCCACTGATTAACTCAGAGTGTACTTTCACAAAGTGCAATGGCACTGGGACAAAACCCATTTCAATACCCTGCACTAACACACTGGAACCACAGTATGTATCGTCAGATAAGGGCAACACATCAGACAATATAAACGACTGCGCCGCACCAGTATCTCTAAGGATTTTAACCGGTCGTTGAGACGCTTCGTCATTCGTTAGGGACACAAACCCCTCGAAAATGAATGGTTCATAACTGCGGTCGGGGACTGAGACTTTCAAACTACAGTTACCCTGAGGCACCTGTATTGTTGCAGACCTCACAACCGTACGAATTAGAGCAACACCTGTTGGTGGCTTGGCACGAAGAGGCATCCCTTGTTTGCGTTTAAGCAGGAAGCAATCATTAATCATATGTCCTACTTTATGACAATAGAAACATGGACGCTCATTCTTCTGGCGTGCTTGACATACTACTGCTGGCCGACTAGGGCTAAAGGTAGGAAACTCAGTGGCTCTACTCTCAGTTTGAGCCGAAAACACACTCTTGTGCGTCAACAGCCTCGCTGTCTCTGCCTCAAGTTCCATCTGGCGCATTTTGAACTCCAATTGCCTTTGTTCTCTGTCTGCCTCAATTTTACACATCTCCAAATGCCGTCGTTCTCGTTCTTTTTCTGCCTCTATTTTACACATCTCCAACTGGAGAGTCTCTCGCCTAATTTGGGCTCTCTCTTCCACCTCCAGTTGGAACTGTGCTAAACGGACATCCCTCCTGGCATCACCATTTGACAGTGGGGAGAGTGGATCAAAACGGGACAATGTGGCTGGTGTTTTAGCCTCTCCCTCATTATCAGACACCAATGGTCTTACAGGAGCAGCAACATCCGCTACAGGGGTAGTAGGCTCAGGCAGCGGTAACACAAGCACCTGCTCTTCCAACAATACATTTAATACTAGCCGTTTCACCTCCGCCTTAACTAAACTCTGCGGAATCGATACTGAATAATGGTCAGCCAAGGTCATTAAATCAACTCTACGACATTTGTCAAAAACCTCCCACGAAGGGTTATCCAAAAAAGATTTCAAATCAAAAGTAGTCACACTACTTCACAAGTGCCAAAGAAAATAGCAAACACTAATGCTACTTCAGCTATGACGCTCAACACTGAACTATACCACTACAACAATCTACATGAGCGGCATGGGTGTCAGTTATGACAGATCCCGGATGAGCCCCCACTTATGTTACGAATCCCTTTTGGCCCGACAGTCTAGGGGGGATGGTAATGAGGCCGTCATTGAAAATAAGAATTTGTTCTTAACTGACTTGCCTGGTTAAATAAAGGTAAAAAAAATAGTCTCTTTAACTTCAATTTGAGACAGAGCAGTATAATGTTGACAAAATACTCGTATTTGGGCCTTCGCAACCACCCACCATGGACTCAACATTCCCTTTTGTAAACCTCAATTTTTCCCAAAACAACAAATACCTGTTACAAAACATGATATCGTATAACAATTTAACATTAAAATACCAGTAAGGTGATGACCTTCGTGGACAGGACAAGTGAATATCAACAGTAACAATATGATGATCAGAGAAACCCACAGGAGTAATAGCACACTTTCCAACCCTACTACAGTATTGCTCAGATACATACAACCTGTCTAACCTTGCTGCACTGACACGACCTTCATTAACTTTTAGCCATGTGTACTGCCTAACCTTTGCATTCCTTACTCTCCACACATCAGAAAGCTCAAACTCAGTTAATAGGCCAGACATGCAAGTGGCTGACCGCAGGTGAGGTTCTTCAGCGGTGCGATCAACAATAAAATCCACTGTACAGTTCCAGTCACCCCCTAAAACCATACACCCCTCTTGATCACACTGTCTTGAGGTTTCCTTTATTTGATCAAATAAATATAAACATAAAAAAATCTATAAAAAAAAACATAACATCCACCTTGACCAATAAAACCCGACCCATGACAATCTCTGTTGTAGATACCACAGTAACCCCTAAACCTGAGGAAAACAAGATTGCCACCCCAGCACTGAAATTAGTACCATGACTGCCCCTCCCACCACATACCCCAGTCAACCCCATTTTCCTCATCACTATGTATTTCCTGTAGGAAAACTACCTTAAGCCTTTTCTGTTTTATTACTTCTAATACCCAAGCCCTCTTATTCCTGTCCCTTCCCCCATTAATATTAAGAGAACCTACCCTTAGTACCTCCATATAGAAAAGAGAAAAGAAAAGCAGAAGAAACCACAGAGAAACCAAGAAGAAAAAAGACACCCTATGAAGCATGATCCTCATCATTGTTTTAATCTTCTCTTATTAACCTGACCATGTTTCCCACCACTTTTTGCTGCTGCAACAGCAGTAATACATTTCCTCAAGCGAAACCGCTTCTTCTCACTCAATTGGTCTAACCCTACCGTCTTCTGTAACATCACAGCTGACCTCACAAACTTATCAACATCAAAATAATCTGCCAATTTGACAGATTTCCCAAAAGTCTGATCCAGAAACTCATTTACCTTCTCTAGATCGTAAATTGAGTCCTCACCAGCAGCTGTCATATCTAAAGAGATATCCATATCCTTCTCCTGATCCTCCTCAGCTGAGACCACAGACAACTGACTCCCCTATACCACATCCCTTTCAACACTCCCCACTTGCACCTCATCACTCGTACCAGGCATCTCCTCCACTACCTGGGAGACTAGCCCCACCTGAACCTCATTACTCGTAGTGGGCATCTCCTCCACTACATGGGAGCCTAGCTCCACATGAACCCCCTCCTGTACCCCATTACTCATAATGGGCATCTCCTCCACTACCTGGGAGACTAGCCCCACCTGAACCTCATTACTCGTAGTGGGCATCTCCTCCACTACATGGGAGCCTAGCTCCACATGAACCCCCTCCTGTACCCCATTACTCATAATGGGCATCTCCTCCACTACCTGGGAGACTAGCCCCACCTGAACCTCATTACTCGTAGTGGGCATCTCCTCCACTACCTGGGAGCCTAGCTCCACATGAACCCCCTCCTATACCCCATTACTCATAATGGGCATCTCCTCCACTACCTGGGAGACTAGCCCCACCTGAACCTCATTACTCGTAGTGGGCATCTCCTCCACTACCTGGGAGCCTAGCTCCACATGAACCCCCTCCTGTACCCCATTACTCGCAGTGGGCATCTCCTCCACTACCTGGGAGCCTAGCTCCACATGAACCCCCTCCTGTACCCCATTACTCGTAATGGGCATCTCCTCCACTCCCTGGGAGCCTAGCTCCACATGAACCCTCTCCTGTACCCCATTACTCGTAATGGGCATCTCCTCCACTACATGGGAGCCTAGCTCCACATGAACCCCCTCCTGTACCCCATTACTCGTAATGGGCATCTCCTCCACTACCTGGGAGCCTAGCTCCACATGACCCCCCTCCTGTACCCCATTACTCGTAGTGGGCATCTCCTCCACTACCTGGGAGCCTAGCTCCACATGAACCCCCTCCTGCACCCCATTACTCGTAGTGGGCATCTCCTCCACTACCTGGGAGCCTAGCTCCACATGAACCCTGTCCTGTACCCCATTACTCGTAGTGGGCATCTTCTCCACTACCTGAGAGCCTAGCTCCACATGAAACCCCTCCTTTACCCCAGCACTCGTACTGGGCACCTGCTCACCAGTCTGAAGAACTGGCTCTTAAGATACATCCTTACTTTCTACAACAATACTTTTCTGCTGCATAACATTTCCCTCTAATACAAGTTGCAACTCCGTGCCCTCAACACGGATAACTTGTTCCTCAGCAAAAGGTGCTTGTGGCTGCTCTACCGCTGTCCACCTCTCCCTAACATCAGTGGGCCCAGGCGTTACGATAACCACCTGCACCCCTCCCTCTGCCTTCTCCCTTTTCGGGCAAGCATGTCGCTTATGACCAATATCCCCACACTCAAAACACTGTTGACTACCCGTACTAGCATTGGCCATATACATTCTATTGTCATACTTGATTTTAAACGATAACTCTAAAGTCTGCTCATAAAACATAAACACCTGTCGCCGAAATGACATAACCTCTTTCAACGCCGGGTGTTTGCAACCCAATGGGACAACCTTAATTGAACTGGCGAACTTCCCAAAGCGCAATAACTCGCGCTCCAATGGCTCATTTGGAATAAACAGAGGTACATTTGAAATCGTTACCCTTGTTGACGGAGAAAAAAAGCGGCGTAAACTTGAATAAACAATCCTTTAAGAAATACACCATGCTCAACCATCCGATCAACAAGACACTCTTCTTTAAGAAATACACCATGCTCAACCATCCGATCAACAAGACACTCTTCTTTAAGAAGTACACCATGCTCAACCATCCGATCAACAAGACACTCTTCTTTAAGAAATACACCATGCTCAACCATCCGATCAACAAGACACTCTTCTTTAAGAAATACACCATGCTCAACCATCCGATCAACAAGACACTCTTCTTTAAGAAATACACCATGCTCAACCATCCGATCAACAAGACACTCTTCTTTAAGAAATACACCATGCTCAACCATCCGATCAACAAGACACTGTCCTTTAAGAAATACACCATGCTCAACCATCCGATCAACAAGACACTCTTCTTTAAGAAATACACCATGCTCAACCATCCGATCAACAAGACACTCTTCTTTAAGAAATACACCATGCTCAACCATCCGATCAACAAGACACTGTCCTTTAAGAAATACACCATGCTCAACCATCTGATCAACAAGACACTCTTCTTTAAGAAATACACCATGCTCAACCATCCGATCAACAAGACACTCTTCTTTAAGAAATACACCATGCTCAACCATCCGATCAACAAGACACTCTTCTTTAAGAAATACACCATGCTCAACCATCCGATCAACAAGACACTCTTCTTTAAGAAATACACCATGCTCAACCATCCGATCAACAAGACACTCTTCTTTAAGAAATACCACCACCTCCTGCTAATGACATTTGAAGGGTTAGTAGTACACACTGCCTTGTTTGCAGACTTGGGTTCAAATTATATTTAAAATCTTTCAAGTACTTAAGCTGTGCTTGATTAAATTTGCCTGGCACAATGGAATAGGCCCGAAAGTGCAAACCCCGTCCCATTTGGCAGGTTCAAGCTAATTAAAAGTATTTGAAAGATTCTCCCTCCACCACCCCTTCTCATGATGTGAACAGGAGCACACACTTGTAAAGGGGTTATCATGAATTTGACAGTAGCTTACAGGCAGCTCGGTGGGAAGTAAAATTCTGTATTTCATATTTAGAGTACTTCTAATGTACAGTAATATAAATGCAGTATCAAAGCAAGTACTGTGTAAAGACACACAGTACAAAACCATACAATTGGCTGTAAAAAATATTATAAAAAAGTAAATACTACCATAATTGGAATGAATGAATGGATGAATGAAATCCATTGAGGGGAGGGGTTAGGATTTCACAGTATTTTCCTGTAATTACAAGAGATTGTTGCAAGCAGGTTGGCTGTTTGGTAAAGTGTTTACACATTACACTATGTTACAGTACAGACAGTACCAGTCAAAAGTTTTGACACACCTACTCATTCCAAGGTTTTCCTTTATTTAGACTATCTTCTGCATTGTAGAATAATAGTGAAGACATCAAAACTATGAAATAACACATGAGGAATAATGTAGTAACCAAAATATAACCAAAATATATGATATATTTGAGATTCTTCAAAGTAGCCACCCTTTACCTTGATGACAGCTTTACACACTCTTGGCATTCTCTCAACCAGATTCACCTGGAATGCTTTTCCAACAGTCTTGAAGGAGTTCCCAAATATGCTGAGCACTTGTTGGCTGCTTTTCCTTCACTCTGCGGTCCAACTCGATGCAACATATATAGCCTCCTACAAGGCATGCCTCAAAATACGTTATTGAGCCAGAAACAACAATACCATACTCCCACTAGTGGTCAAAAGTCTTTTTGCGCATCAAAGTTATGGTACGGTACTGTATTATGTGCGGTGGAATTACAGTACCATTCGAAATACAGCAATGTTTTGCTCCGCCCACATCATTTTCCCACAATGCTTTAGAATTTACAGTTTGCTGCAGTAAAACGTTTCAGAATATTTGACTGTTGATAATACCCTAAATTAGCACACACTGCTTTATTGTTTATTGTTCGGCCTGTAGCTGTTCTTGCCTTGTCTCGGAAATAGAATTAGAGCAGGAGTCGATGTCAGCTGCAGAAGCTTTATAGGAAGTAGCTACGCTACTGTATATGTGAGAGCTGTCAGTACTTTACAAACAGGCCGTGGAGTAGATGAGATCAGTGAGTATAGTGTATCAGCGTAATGACTCGTTCACATAGGCATCAAGGAGATGCAAAATCAATGTTTATCAGGTTAACTTAAGGTTATGTTGTAGTGCTACTATAAGATTGTAAGTAGGTTGATCTTATACCGTTCTGTCTTAGTTATTCTGACATTGGCAATTGACCTCTCTTCAATCACCTCTTCAATTAATAAGTCAATGGAGAAACTTCAGGAAGGTCAAATTCCCTACCTAATTAGACATTATTGATATCTTGTAAGCTATTGATATTAGAAGTATTGAAATCTCTATCATGAGGACTAGATTTTTTTACACCAGTACTTCCTTCGAGGGCTGACTGACTGTGTAGTTAACAACCCATTGACGTCATTTCTTGATGTAATTCCTGGCTGCAGCGCTTTCAGTCAGATAGCCGTTTGACCATACTGTAAATGTATGTCACTCCTCGGAGTCTCTGGAGATTGTAATGTGTGTGCCAGGAAAAATGGCAGCCTCTACACAATATGTGGGAGTGTTTATCGATTCCTAATTAGTTTAAAAGGACAAATTAAAACCACAAACCGACACTACTAAAAGCATTAATACAGCTGATGCATTTCTCCTACCAACCTTGTTTCAGTTGGCAAACTGTGTACACTGTGGGCATGTTGAGTTGAGTCTCACCAGCATCTTAAGCCCCAAGCCCTTCTGCTTGACTTCACCTGTGTCCCTGTGAACGTACCACTCTCCTTGGCTAATGGTGTGATCACCGAACACACACACATTCGCACACACACACAGTCTTGTACAGCTAACCTTGTGGAGACACACAATTCAGTCCCATTTAAAATCCTATTTTCCCTAACCCCAAACCCTATCCCGTACTCTTACCCTAACCTTAACCCTAAACTTAACTGAAAAACCTAACCCTAAACCTAACCTTAAAACTTACCTTAGCTCCTAACCCTAACCTCTTAATGTAATTCTAACCCTAACACTAATTATAACCTTAACCCTAAACCCCTAGAAATAGCATTTGACCTGTAGGGACTAACAAAATGTTCCCAGTTGGTCAAATTTTTGTTTGTTTAGAATTCATGTGGGGGCTTACAAGAATAGTTAAACACGTCCACACACACACACACAATAACCCATCAACAGATGGTCACCTGGCAACAATAATAGTATTTTATTATCTTTATAAAAGGGGTAATCACAGAACGCCAGTTTGTGTGTGTGTGTGTGTACGTGTGTGTGTGTGTGTGTGTGTGTGTGTGTGTGTGTGTGTGTGTGTGTGTGTGTGTGTGTGTGTGTGTGTGTGTGTGTGTGTGTGTGTGTGTGTGTGTGTGTGTGTGTGTGTGCATGTGCGCGAGTTTGAGTGTGGGTGTACTGTATCTATGTGTGTGTGTGTGTGTGTGTGTGTGTGTGTGTGTGTGTGTGTGTGTGTGTGTGTGTGTGTGTGTGTGTGTGTGTGTGTGTGTGTGTGTGTTTGAGTGTGGGTGTACTGTATCTATGTTTGTGTGTGTGTGTGTGCGTTTGTGTGCATGTGTGCGAGTCTGAGTGTGGGTGTACTGTATCTATGTGTGTGTGTGTGTGTGTGTGTGTGTGTGTGTGTGTGTGTGTGTGTGTGTGTGTGTGTGTGTGTGTGTGTGAGAGAGAGAGAGAGAGAGACAGAGAGAGACAAAGAGACAGAGAGAGATTGAGAGAGAGCGTCACACTTCACTTCATTAACTCTTGCATAACTTAGTTAGCCAATGCCAGTGGCTGCAGGCCAAACACTAAGATGTGTAATTAAATTTTTAATTGAGTTTTAAACATTAATGCAGAAGAGGTGCAGTGACCTTCAGTACTCTTCACTTACTGTAAGCACGTGTCCCCAGTCAGTACACAAGGGATTTAAAACATTGATGCTATTTATGTCGGTGCCTGACTTGTCTCTCCTTTAACATTTCTCCCTTCTTATTATTTTCTCTTCCTATCACTCTTTCTCTCTCTCTCTCTCTCTCTCTCTCTCTCTCTCTCTCTTTCCATCTCTCTCTTTCCATCTCTCTCTTTCCATCTCTCTCCTGGCCAAAGGCAAGTCTGTCTCAGTCTCAAATCAGATTTGGGTCTATGGCCATACTACACAATGATATTGTGCCTGACCGCAGGCATATCATTGTGTCTGCTCCCAGCCTAGACCTGGCTTTTTTTCACATTCACTTCTGTTAACCTAACAAACCTTACCATGGCCCGGCAATGTCAATAAACCATATAATTTAGTGGGATAGAGTAATGCATTCAGTGGAACAGAGCAATACATGTGATGGTTTGGTTAAAATTGCTGTAAGCCTTAGAGCCTTAGAAAGTTATGTTCCATGCTGTGACTACACAGATCTCTGTAGGACTGATATGTAGTCTGACTCATAGCTGTTATCTGATAATGACATGTAGTTGTGGTTGGCTGTGTGTGCTGCTGAGATGTGACTTGTCTGATTTGTCACAAGATCATTTGTGCCTCCATCCTAGGAGGGGGACGTAGAGCCCCTGACAGTCACTGACTGTCACTGACTATCTCAATCCAATACAGTACTGCCCTATCCCCAACTTGATTGTGTAAGTTTAAGGTATCATAATACTCATTAACTTTCTCAATACTCATTAACCTTATTGTTTGCTTTTGGCTTTTTTTCGCTAACTGTCGGGCAATGATGAAATGAACTGTCTCTGAAAGCTACCCTCTGACACACTAAATTGGAACTGATGTTAAGTTGAGAAATGGAATGAAATACCTAGATGAGTTTGGCTCCAGGGAAGTGTTCAGAGCAAACATAACAAACAAACACAGAAGGAATAAAAGTGCCACATTTGCTTGGTTTTGTCCCTGTCCAATTGAGCAGTGGGGAATTACAGCACTGTCAACTGTCATTGTGCAACAGACATCCAGGCAACAAATTCCAATTATGCCTTTCTCATGTCATACTTTAGATGGCAAATTAAAGCTGTTCGTCTTCATTCCCACTCATAAATCCGACGGACATCTGGCCTGACACCAAGCTGTGAGTTGGCTGTGTGTGTTTCACTGTGTGTGTGTGTTTCACTGTGTGTTTCGCTGTGTGTGTGTGTGTGTGTGTGTTTCGCTGTGTGTATCGCTGTGTGTGTGTGTGTGTGTGTGTGTGTGTGTGTGTGTGTGTGTGTGTGTGTGTGTGTGTGTGTGTGTGTGTGTGTGTGTGTGTGTGTGTGTGTGTGTGTGTGTGTGTGTGTGTGTGTGTGTGTGTGTGTGTGTGTGAATATATGGCTGCTGGTTAGTGGATGGAAAGGGAAGTATGAATAATCACTTATCACGGTGCTCCCAGCCTGATCTCCTGCCTCTCTGCCTTCCAAGGGGTTAGTGCAGTCCACAGATACAGGCACCGAACATTTGTGCAGGGGGAAGATTGAGTGCCCAAGCGATTGCTGCTGCTTTCGTGGCAGACGCGCGATCTTGGCGGTCTCTCCCCTCATGGCGTTTTTCCATCAACAGCAGAGGAAGTGGTCTATAAGGGCGATGTCCCCTTGATTCAGAGTTAGAATCATAGGCTTCATCCCAAATGGCAAACTATTCCTTATTTATCACGATATAGTGAATAAGGTGCCATGTGGGAGGAAGCCAGAGAGAGAGCGAGTGGGACTGGTCAGATCCAAAGACTTTAACCGTTCCTAAGACCTTATTTTAAAAGCCATATCACCCTTTTCCTTTAAGTAACTCTTAGGGTATCATTTACAGACCTTTTACCAAGTCTTATAGGGTATCATGCACAGACCTTTTACCAAGTCTTATAGGGTATCATGTACAGACCTTTTACAAAGTCTTATAGGGTATCATGCACAGACCTTTTACCAAGTCTCAATGGGTATCATGCACAGACCTTTTACCAAGTCTTATAGGGTATAATGGACAGACCTTTTACAAAGTCTTATAGGGTATCATGCACAGACCTTTTACCAAGTCTTATAGGGTATCATGTACAGACCTTTTACCAAATCTTATAGGGTATCATGTACAGACCTTTTACCAAGTCTCAATGGGTATCATGCACAGACCTTTTACCGTCTTATAGGGTATCATGTACAGACCTTTTACCAAATCTTATAGGGTATCATGTACAGACCTTTTACCAAGTCTCAATGGGTATCATGCACAGACCTTTTACCGTCTTATAGGGTATCATGTACAGACCTTTTACCAAATCTTATAGGGTATCATGTACAGACCTTTTACCAAGTCTCAATGGGTATCATGCACAGACCTTTTACCGTCTTATAGGGTATCATGCACAGACCTTTTACCAAGTCTTATAGGGTATCATGTACAGACCTTTTACCAAGTCTCAATGGGTATCATGCACAGACCTTTTACCGTCTTATAGGGTATCATGCACAGACCTTTTACCAAGTCTTATAGGGTATCATGTACAGACCTTTTACCAAGTCTTATAGGGTATCATGTACAGACCTTTTACCAAATCTTATAGGGTATCATGTACAGACCTTTTACCAAGTCTCAATGGGTATCATGCACAGACCTTTTACCGTCTTATAGGGTATCATGCACAGACCTTTTACCAAGTCTTATAGGGTATCATGTACAGACCTTTTACCAAATCTTATAGGGTATCATGTACAGACCTTTTACCAAGTCTCAATGGGTATCATGCACAGACCTTTTACCGTCTCATGTACAGACCTTTTACCGTATCATGTACAGACCTTTTACCAAATCTTATAGGGTATCATGCACAGACCTTTTACCAAGTCTTATAGGGTATCATGGACAGACCTTTTACCAAGTCTCAATGGGTATCATGCACAGACCTTTTACCGTCTTATAGGGTATCATGTACAGACCTTTTACCAAATCTTATAGGGTATCATGCACAGACCTTTTACCAAGTCTTATAGGGTATCATGGACAGACCTTTTACAAAGTCTTATAGGGTATCATGCACAGACCTTTTACCAAGTCTTATAGGGTATCATGTACAGACCTTTTACCAAGTCTTATAGGGTATCATGTACAGACCTTTTACCAAGTCTTATAGGGTATCATGTACAGACCTTTTACCAAATCTTATAGGGTATCATGTACAGACCTTTTACCAAGTCTCAATGGGTATCATGCACAGACCTTTTACCGTCTTATAGGGTATCATGTACAGACCTTTTACCAAATCTTATAGGGTATCATGCACAGACCTTTTACCAAGTCTTATAGGGTATCATGGACAGACCTTTTACCAAGTCTCAATGGGTATCATGCACAGACCTTTTACCGTCTTATAGGGTATCATGCACAGACCTTTTACCAAGTCTTATAGGGTATCATGGACAGACCTTTTACAAAGTCTTATAGGGTATCATGCACAGACCTTTTACCAAGTCTTATAGGGTATCATGTACAGACCTTTTACCAAGTCTTATAGGGTATCATGTACAGACCTTTTACCAAATCTTATAGGGTATCATGCACAGACCTTTTACCAAGTCTTATAGGGTATCATGGACAGACCTTTTACAAAGTCTTATAGGGTATCATGTACAGACCTTTTACCAAGTCTTATAGGGTATCATGCACAGACCTTTTACCAAGTCTTATAGGGTATCATGGACAGACCTTTTACCAAGTCTTATAGGGTATCATGTACAGACCTTTTACCAAATCTTATAGGGTATCATGCACAGACCTTTTACCAAGTCTTATAGGGTATCATGGACAGACCTTTTACAAAGTCTTATAGGGTATCATGTACAGACCTTTTACCAAGTCTTATAGGGTATCATGTACAGACCTTTTACCAAGTCTTATAGGGTATCATGGACAGACCTTTTACCAAGTCTTATAGGGTATCATGTACAGACCTTTTACCAAGTCTTATAGGGTATCATGTACAGACCTTTTACCAAATCTTATAGGGTATCATGCACAGACCTTTTACCAAGTCTTATAGGGTATCATGGACAGACCTTTTACAAAGTCTTATAGGGTATCATGCACAGACCTTTTACCAAGTCTTATAGGGTATCATGTACAGACCTTTTACCAAGTCTTATAGGGTATCATGTACAGACCTTTTACCAAATCTTATAGGGTATCATGCACAGACCTTTTACCAAGTCTTATAGGGTATCATGGACAGACCTTTTACAAAGTCTTATAGGGTATCATGTACAGACCTTTTACCAAATCTTATAGGGTATCATGGACAGACCTTTTACCAAGTCTTATAGGGTATCATGCACAGACCTTTTACCAAGTCTTATAGGGTATCATGCACAGACCTTTTACCAAGTCTTATAGGGTATCATGTACAGACCTTTTACCAAATCTTATGGGGTATCATGTACAGACCTTTTACCAAGTCTTATGGGGTATCATGCACAGACCTTTTAACAAGTCTTATCGGGTATCATGTACAGACCTTTTACCAAGTCTTATAGGGTATCATGTACAGACCTTTTACCAAGTCTTATAGGGTATCATGTACAGACCTTTTACCAAATCTTATAGGGTATCATGCACAGACCTTTTACAAAGTCTTATAGGGTATCATGCACAGACCTTTTACCAAGTCTTATAGGGTATCATGTACAGACCTTTTACCAAGTCTTATAGGGTATCATGTACAGACCTTTTACCAAATCTTATAGGGTATCATGCACAGACCTTTTACCAAGTCTTATAGGGTATCATGGACAGACCTTTTACAAAGTCTTATAGGGTATCATGTACAGACCTTTTACCAAGTCTTATAGGGTATCATGGACAGACCTTTTACAAAGTCTTATAGGGTATCATGGACAGACCTTTTACCAAGTCTTATAGGGTATCATGTACAGACCTTTTACCAAGTCTTATAGGGTATCATGGACAGACCTTTTACAAAGTCTTATAGGGTATCATGCACAGACCTTTTACCAAGTCTTATAGGGTATCATGTACAGACCTTTTACCAAGTCTTATAGGGTATCATGTACAGACCTTTTACCAAATCTTATAGGGTATCATGCACAGACCTTTTACCAAGTCTTATAGGGTATCATGGACAGACGTTTTACAAAGTCTTATAGGGTATCATGCCCAGACCTTTTACCAAGTCTTATAGGGTATCATGTACAGACCTTTTACCAAGTCTTATAGGGTATCATGTACAGACCTTTTACCAAGTCTTATAGGGTATCATGCACAGACCTTTTACCAAGTCTTATAGGGTATCATGTACAGACCTTTTACCAAGTCTTATAGGGTATCATGTACAGACCTTTTACCAAATCTTATAGGGTATCATGCACAGACCTTTTACCAAGTCTTATAGGGTATCATGGACAGACCTTTTACAAAGTCTTATAGGGTATCATGTACAGACCTTTTACCAAATCTTATAGGGTATCATGGACAGACCTTTTACCAAGTCTTATAGGGTATCATGGACAGACCTTTTACCAAGTCTTATAGGGTATCATGCACAGACCTTTTACCAAGTCTTATAGGGTATCATGTACAGACCTTTTACCAAATCTTATGGGGTATCATGTACAGACCTTTTACCAAGTCTTATGGGGTATCATGCACAGACCTTTTAACAAGTCTTATCGGGTATCATGTACAGACCTTTTACCAAGTCTTATAGGGTATCATGTACAGACCTTTTACCAAGTCTTATAGGGTATCATGTACAGACCTTTTACCAAATCTTATAGGGTATCATGCACAGACCTTTTACAAAGTCTTATAGGGTATCATGCACAGACCTTTTACCAAGTCTTATAGGGTATCATGTACAGACCTTTTACCAAATCTTATAGGGTATCATGGACAGACCTTTTACCAAGTCTTATAGGGTATCATGTACAGACCTTTTACCAAGTCTTATCGGGTATCATGGACAGACCTTTTACCAAGTCTTATAGGGTATCATGGACAGACCTTTTACCAAGTCTTATAGGGTATCATGCACAGACCTTTTACCAAGTCTTATAGGGTATCATGTACAGACCTTTTACCAAATCTTATAGGGTATCATGGACAGACCTTTTACCAAGTCTTATAGGGTATCATGTACAGACCTTTTACCAAATCTTATCGGGTATCATGTACAGACCTTTTACCAAGTCTTATGGGGTATCATGCACAGACCTTTTACCAAGTCTTATCGGGTATCATGTACAGACCTTTTAACAAGTCTTATAGGGTATCATGCACAGACCTTTTACCAAGTCTTATGGGGTATCATGCACAGACCTTTTACCAAATCTTATCGGGTATCATGGACAGACCTTTTACCAAATCTTATCGGGTATCATGGACAGACCTTTTACCAAATCTTATCGGGTATCATGTACAGACCTTTTACCAAATCTTATCGGGTATCATGGACAGACCTTTTACCAAGTCTTATAGGGTATCATGTACAGACCTTTTACCAAGTCTCAATGGGTATCATGCACAGACCTTTTACCAAGTCTTATAGGGTATCATGCACAGACCTTTTACCAAGTCTCAATGGGTATCATGCACAGACCTTTTACCGTCTTATAGGGTATCATGTACAGACCTTTTGCCAAGTCTTATAGGGTATCATGTACAGACCTTTTACCAAGTCTTATAGGGTATCATGTAAAGACCTTTTACCAAGTCTCAATGGGTATCATGCACAGACCTTTTACCGTCTTATAGGGTATCATGTACAGACCTTTTACCAAATCTTATAGGGTATCATGCACAGACCTTTTACCAAGTCTTATAGGGTATCATGTACAGACCTTTTACCAAGTCTCAATGGGTATCATGTACAGATCTTTTACCAAGTCTTATAGGGTATCAT
The DNA here is from genome assembly GCF_036934945.1 of Oncorhynchus masou masou. Lineage (NCBI taxonomy): Eukaryota > Metazoa > Chordata > Actinopteri > Salmoniformes > Salmonidae > Oncorhynchus > Oncorhynchus masou. The sequence goes on along the minus strand of NC_088217.1, from coordinate 24,698,976 downwards.
GTACAGACCTTTTACCAAGTCTTATAGGGTATCATGTACAGACCTTTTACCAAGTCTCAATGGGTATCATGTACAGATCTTTTACCAAGTCTTATAGGGTATCATGTACAGATCTTTTACCAAGTCTTATAGGGTATCATGTACAGACCTTTTACCAAGTTTCAATGGGTATCATGTACAGACCTTTTACCAAGTCTCAATGGGTATCATGCACAGGTCTTATAGGGTATCATGTACAGACCTTTTACCAAATCTTATAGGGTATCATGCACAGACCTTTTACCAAGTCTTATAGGGTATCATGGACAGACCTTTTACAAAGTCTTATAGGGTATCATGTACAGACCTTTTACCAAATCTTATAGGGTATCATAAACAGACCTTTTACCAAGTCTTATAGGGTATCATGGACAGACCTTTTACCAAGTCTTATAGGGTATCATGCACAGACCTTTTACCAAGTCTCAATGGGTATCATGCACAGACCTTTTACCAAGTCTTATAGGGTATCATGCACAGACCTTTTACCAAGTCTCAATGGGTATCATGGACAGACCTTTTACCAAGTCTTATAGGGTATCATGTACAGACCTTTTACCAGGTCTTATAGGGTATCATGCACAGACCTTTTACCGTCTTATAGGGTATCATGTACAGACCTTTTACCAAGTCTTATAGGGTATCATGTACAGACCTTTTACCAAGTCTTATAGGGTATCATGTACAGACCTTTTACCAAGTCTCAATGGGTATCATGCACAGACCTTTTACCAAGTCTCAATGGGTATCATGTACAGACCTTTTACCAAGTCTTATAGGGTATCATGTACAGACCTTTTACCAAGTCTCAATGGATATCATGCACAGACCTTTTACCGTCTTATAGGGTATCATGTACAGACCTTTTACCAAATCTTATAGGGTATCATGCACAGACCTTTTACCAAGTCTTATAGGGTATCATGTACAGACCTTTTAACAAGTCTCAATGGGTATCATGTACAGACCTTTTACCAAGTCTTATAGGGTATCATGCACAGACCTTTTACCAAGTCTCAATGGGTATCATGTACAGATCTTTTACCAAGTCTTATAGGGTATCATGTACAGACCTTTTACCAAGGCTCAATGGGTATCATGTACAGACCTTTTACCAAGTCTCAATGGGTATCATGCTCAGACCTTTTACCGTCTTATAGGGTATCATGCACAGACCTTTTACCAAGTCTTATAGGGTATCATGGACAGACCTTTTACCAAGTCTCAATGGGTATCATGTACAGATCTTTTACCAAGTCTTATAGGGTATCATGTACAGACCTTTACCAAGTCTCAATGGGTATCATGTACAGATCTTTTACCAGGTCTTATAGGGTATCATGCACAGACCTTTTACCAAGTCTTATAGGGTATCATGTACAGACATTTTACCAAGTCTTATATGGTATCATGTACAGACCTTTTACCAAGTCTTATAGGGTATCATGTACAGACCTTTTACCAAGTCTTATAGGGTATCATGTACAGACCTTTTACCAAGTCTTATATGGTATCATGTACAGACCTTTTACCAAGTCTTATAGGGTATCATGTACAGACCTTTTACCAAGTCTTATAGGGTATCATGTACAGACATTTTACCAAGTCTTATAGGGTATCATGTACAGACCTTTTACCGTCTTATAGGGTATCATGTACAGACCTTTTACCAAGTCTTATAGGGTATCATGTACAGACCTTTTACCAAGTCTTATAGGGTATCATGTACAGACCTTTTACCGTCTTATAGGGTATCATGTACAGACCTTTTACCAAGTCTTATAGGGTATCATGTACAGACCTTTTACCGTCTTATAGGGTATCATGTACAGACCTTTTACCAAGTCTTATCGGGTATTATGTACAGACCTTTTACCGTCTTATAGGGTATCATGTACAGACCTTTTACCAAGTCTTATAGGGTATCATGTACAGACCTTTTACCAAGTCTTATAGGGTATCATGTACAGACCTTTTACCAAGTCTTATCGGGTATCATGTACAGACCTTTTACCAAGTCTTATAGGTTATCATGTACAGACCTTTTACCGTCTTATAGGGTATCATGTACAGACCTTTTACCAAGTCTTATCGGGTATCATGTACAGACCTTTTACCAAGTCTTATCGGGTATCATGTACAGACCTTTTACCAAGTCTTATAGGGTATCATGCACAGACCTTTTACCAAGTCTTATAGGGTATCATGTACAGACCTTTTGCCAAGTCTTATAGGGTATCATGTACAGACCTTTTACCAAGTCTTATAGGGTATCATGTAAAGACCTTTTACCAAGTCTCAATGGGTATCATGCACAGACCTTTTATCTTATAGGGTATCATGTACAGACCTTTTACCAAATCTTATAGGGTATCATGCACAGACCTTTTACCAAGTCTTATAGGGTATCATGTACAGACCTTTTACCAAGTCTCAATGGGTATCATGTACAGATCTTTTACCAAGTCTTATAGGGTATCATGTACAGATCTTTTACCAAGTTTCAATGGGTATCATGTACAGACCTTTTACCAAGTCTCAATGGGTATCATGCACAGACCTTTTACCGTCTTATAGGGTATCATGTACAGACCTTTTACCAAATCTTATAGGGTATCATGCACAGACCTTTTACCAAGTCTTATAGGGTATCATGGACAGACCTTTTACAAAGTCTTATAGGGTATCATGTACAGACCTTTTACCAAATCTTATAGGGTATCATGCACAGACCTTTTACCAAGTCTTATAGGGTATCATGGACAGACCTTTTACCAAGTCTTATAGGGTATCATGCACAGACCTTTTACCAAGTCTCAATGGGTATCATGCACAGACCTTTTACCGTCTTATAGGGTATCATGTACAGACCTTTTACCAAGTCTTATAGGGTATCATGTACAGACCTTTTACCAAGTCTTATAGGGTATCATGTACAGACCTTTTACCAAGTCTCAATGGGTATCATGCACAGACCTTTTACCAAGTCTCAATGGGTATCATGTACAGACCTTTTACCAAGTCTTATAGGGTATCATGTACAGACCTTTTACCAAGTCTCAATGGGTATCATGCACAGACCTTTTACCGTCTTATAGGGTATCATGTACAGACCTTTTACCAAATCTTATAGGGTATCATGCACAGACCTTTTACCAAGTCTTATAGGGTATCATGTACAGACCTTTTACCAAGTCTCAATGGGTATCATGTACAGATCTTTTACCAAGTCTTATAGGGTATCATGTACAGACCTTTTACCAAGGCTCAATGGGTATCATGTACAGATCTTTTACCAAGTCTTATAGGGTATCATGCACAGACCTTTTACCGTCTTATAGGGTATCATGCACAGACCTTTTACCAAGTCTTATAGGGTATCATGTACAGACCTTTACCAAGTCTCAATGGGTATCATGTACAGATCTTTTACCAAGTCTTATAGGGTATCATGTACAGACCTTTACCAAGTCTCAATGGGTATCATGTACAGATCTTTTACCAGGTCTTATAGGGTATCATGCACAGACCTTTTACCAAGTCTTATAGGGTATCATGTACAGACATTTTACCAAGTCTTATATGGTATCATGTACAGACCTTTTACCAAGTCTTATAGGGTATCATGTACAGACCTTTTACCAAGTCTTATAGGGTATCATGTACAGACCTTTTACCAAGTCTTATATGGTATCATGTACAGACCTTTTACCAAGTCTTATAGGGTATCATGTACAGACCTTTTACCAAGTCTTATAGGGTATCATGTACAGACCTTTTACCAAGTCTTATAGGGTATCATGTACAGACCTTTTACCGTCTTATAGGGTATCATGTACAGACCTTTTACCAAGTCTTATAGGGTATCATGTACAGACCTTTTACCAAGTCTTATAGGGTATCATGTACAGACCTTTTACCGTCTTATAGGGTATCATGCACAGACCTTTTACCAAGTCTTATAGGGTATCATGTACAGACCTTTTACCAAGTCTTATAGGGTATCATGTACAGACCTTTTGTCTTATAGGGTATCATGTACAGACCTTTTACCAAGTCTTATCGGGTATTATGTACAGACCTTTTACCGTCTTATAGGGTATCATGTACAGACCTTTTACCAAGTCTTATAGGGTATCATGTACAGACCTTTTACCAAGTCTTATAGGGTATCATGTACAGACCTTTTACCAAGTCTTATCGGGCATCATGTACAGACATTTTACCAAGTCTTATAGGTTATCATGTACAGACCTTTTACCGTCTTATAGGGTATCATGTACAGACCTTTTACCAAGTCTTATCGGGTATCATGTACAGACCTTTTACCAAGTCTTATAGGGTATCATGTACAGACCTTTTACCAAATCTTATAGGGTATCATGTACAGACCTTTTACCAAGTCTTATCGGGTATCATGCACAGACCTTTTACCGTCTTATAGGGTATCATGTACAGACCTTTTACCAAGTCTTATAGGGTATCATGTACAGACCTTTTACCGTCTTATAGGGTATCATGCACAGACCTTTTACCAAGTCTTATAGGGTATCATGTACAGACCTTTTACCAAGTCTTATAGGGTATCATGTACAGACATTTTACCAAGTCTTATAGGGTATCATGTACAGACCTTTTACCAAGTCTTATAGGGTATCATGTACAGACCTTTTACCAAGTCTTATAGGGTATCATGTACAGACCTTTTACCAAGTCTTATAGGGTATCATGTACAGACCTTTTACCAAGTCTTATCGGGTATCATGCACAGACCTTTTACCAAGTCTTATAGGGTATCATGTACAGACCTTTTACCAAGTCGTATAGGGTATCATGTACAGACCTTTTACCAAGTCTTATCGGGTATCATGTACAGACCTTTTACCGTCTTATAGGGTATCATGTACAGACCTTTTACCAAGTCTTATAGGGTATCATGTACAGACCTTTTACCAAGTCTTATAGGGTATCATGCACAGACCTTTTACCGTCTTATAGGGTATCATGTACAGACCTTTTACCAAGTCTTATAGGGTATCATGTACAGACCTTTTACCAAGTCTTATCGGGTATCATGTACAGACCTTTTACCAAGTCTTATAGGGTATCATGTACAGACCTTTTACCAAGTCTTTAGGGTATCATGTACAGACCTTTTATCTTATGTATCACAGACCTTTTACCGTCTTATAGGGTATCATGTACAGACCTTTTGCCAAATCTTATAGGGTATCATGTACAGACCTTTTACCAAGTCTTATCGGGTATCATGTACAGACCTTTTACCAAGTCTTATCGGGTATCATGTACAGACCTTTTACCAAGTCTTATCGGGTATCATGTACAGACCTTTTACCAAGTCTTATAGGGTATCATGTACAGACCTTTTACCAAGTCTTATCGGGTATCATGTACAGACCTTTTACCGTCTTATAGGGTATCATGCACAGACCTTTTACCAAGTCTTATAGGGTATCATGTACAGACCTTTTACCAAGTCTTATAGGGTATCATGTACAGACCTTTTACCAAGTCTTATAGGGTATCATGTACAGACCTTTTACCAAGTCTTATATGGTATCATGTACAGACCTTTTACCAAGTCTTATAGGGTATCATGTACAGACCTTTTACCAAGTCTTATAGGGTATCATGTACAGACCTTTTACCAAGTCTTATAGGGTATCATGTACAGACCTTTTACCGTCTTATAGGGTATCATGTACAGACCTTTTACCAAGTCTTATAGGGTATCATGTACAGACCTTTTACCAAGTCTTATAGGGTATCATGTACAGACCTTTTACCGTCTTATAGGGTATCATGCACAGACCTTTTACCAAGTCTTATAGGGTATCATGTACAGACCTTTTACCAAGTCTTATAGGGTATCATGTACAGACCTTTTACCGTCTTATAGGGTATCATGTACAGACCTTTTACCAAGTCTTATCGGGTATTATGTACAGACCTTTTACCGTCTTATAGGGTATCATGTACAGACCTTTTACCAAGTCTTATAGGGTATCATGTACAGACCTTTTACCAAGTCTTATAGGGTATCATGTACAGACCTTTTACCAAGTCTTATCGGGCATCATGTACAGACATTTTACCAAGTCTTATAGGTTATCATGTACAGACCTTTTACCGTCTTATAGGGTATCATGTACAGACCTTTTACCAAGTCTTATCGGGTATCATGTACAGACCTTTTACCAAGTCTTATAGGGTATCATGTACAGACCTTTTACCAAATCTTATAGGGTATCATGTACAGACCTTTTACCAAGTCTTATCGGGTATCATGCACAGACCTTTTACCGTCTTATAGGGTATCATGTACAGACCTTTTACCAAGTCTTATAGGGTATCATCTACAGACCTTTTACCGTCTTATAGGGTATCATGCACAGACCTTTTACCAAGTCTTATAGGGTATCATGTACAGACCTTTTACCAAGTCTTATAGGGTATCATGTACAGACATTTTACCAAGTCTTATAGGGTATCATGTACAGACCTTTTACCAAGTCTTATCGGGTATCATGTACAGACCTTTTACCAAGTCTTATAGGGTATCATGTACAGACCTTTTACCAAGTCTTATAGGGTATCATGTACAGACCTTTTACCAAGTCTTATCGGGTATCATGCACAGACCTTTTACCAAGTCTTATAGGGTATCATGTACAGACCTTTTACCAAGTCGTATAGGGTATCATGTACAGACCTTTTACCAAGTCTTATCGGGTATCATGTACAGACCTTTTACCGTCTTATAGGGTATCATGTACAGACCTTTTACCAAGTCTTATAGGGTATCATGTACAGACCTTTTACCAAGTCTTATAGGGTATCATGCACAGACCTTTTACCGTCTTATAGGGTATCATGTACAGACCTTTTACCAAGTCTTATAGGGTATCATGTACAGACCTTTTACCAAGTCTTATCGGGTATCATGTACAGACCTTTTACCAAGTCTTATAGGGTATCATGTACAGACCTTTTACCAAGTCTTATAGGGTATCATGTACAGACCTTTTACCGTCTTATAGGGTATCATGCACAGACCTTTTACCGTCTTATAGGGTATCATGTACAGACCTTTTGCCAAATCTTATAGGGTATCATGTACAGACCTTTTACCAAGTCTTATCGGGTATCATGTACAGACCTTTTACCAAGTCTTATCGGGTATCATGTACAGACCTTTTACCAAGTCTTATCGGGTATCATGTACAGACCTTTTACCGTCTTATAGGGTATCATGCACAGACCTTTTACCAAGTCTTATAGGGTATCATGTACAGACCTTTTACCGTCTTATAGGCATATCATGTACAGACCTTTTACCGTCTTATAGGGTATCATGTACAGTCCTTTTACCAAGTCTTATAGGGTATCATGTACAGACCTTTTACCAAGTCTTATCGGGTATCATGTACAGACCTTTTACCGTCTTATAGGGTATCATGCACAGACCTTTTACCGTCTTATCGGGTATCATGTACAGACCTTTTACCAAGTCTTATCCGGTATCATGTACAGACCTTTTACCAAGTCTTATCGGGTATCATGTACAGACCTTTTACCAAGTCTTATCGGGTATCATGTACAGACCTTTTACCAAGTCTTATCGGGTATCATGTACAGACCTTTTACCGTCTTATAGGGTATCATGCACAGACCTTTTACCAAGTCTTATAGGGTATCATGTACAGACCTTTTACTGTCTTATAGGGTATCATGTACAGACCTTTTACCAAATCTTATAGGGTATCATGTACAGTCCTTTTACCAAGTCTTATAGGGTATCATGTACAGACCTTTTACCAAGTCTTATCGGGTATCATGTACAGACCTTTTACCGTCTTATAGGGTATCATGTACAGACCTTTTACCAAGTCTTATCGGGTATCATGTACAGACCTTTTACCGTCTTATAGGGTATCATGTACAGACCTTTTACTGTCTTATAGGGTATCATGTACAGACCTTTTACCAAATCTTATAGGGTATCATGTACAGTCCTTTTACCAAGTCTTATAGGGTATCATGTACAGACCTTTTACCAAGTCTTATCGGGTATCATGTACAGACCTTTTACCGTCTTATAGGGTATCATGTACAGACCTTTTACCAAGTCTTATAGGGTATCATGTACAGACCTTTTACCAAGTCTTATCGGGTATCATGTACAGACCTTTTACCGTCTTATAGGGTATCATGTACAGACCTTTTACCAAGTCTTATAGGGTATCATGTACAGACCTTTTACCAAGTCTTATAGGGTATCATGCACAGACCTTTTACCGTCTTATAGGGTATCATGTACAGACCTTTTACCAAGTCTTATAGGGTATCATGTACAGACCTTTTACCAAGTCTTATCGGGTATCATGTACAGACCTTTTACCGTCTTATAGGGTATCATGCACAGACCTTTTACCAAGTCTTATAGGGTATCATGTACAGACCTTTTACCGTCTTATAGGGTATCATGTACAGACCTTTTACCGTCTTATAGGGTATCATGTACAGACCTTTTACCAAATCTTATAGGGTATCATGTACAGACCTTTTACCAAGTCTTATCGGGTATCATGTACAGACCTTTTACCAAGTCTTATCGGGTATCATGTACAGACCTTTTACCGTCTTATAGGGTATCATGCACAGACCTTTTACCGTCTTATAGGGTATCATGCACAGACCTTTTACCGTCTTATAGGGTATCATGTACAGACCTTTTACCGTCTTATAGGGTATCATGTACAGACCTTTTACCAAGTCTTATAGGGTATCATGTACAGACCTTTTACCAAATCTTATAGGGTATCATGTACAGACCTTTTACAAAGTCTTATAGGGTATCATGTACAGACCTTTTACCGTCTTATAGGGTATCATGTACAGAACTTTTACCAAGTCTTATAGGGTATCATGTACAGACCTTTTACCGTCTTATAGGGTATCATGTACAGACCTTTTACCAAGTCTTATATTAGGGAATCATGTACAGACCTTTTACCAAGTCTTATATTAGGGAATCATGTACAGACCTTTTACCAAGTCTTATATTAGGGAATCATGTACAGACCTTTTACCAAGTCTTATATTAGGGAATCATGTACAGACATTTTACCAAGTCTTATATTAGGGAATCATGTACAGACCTTATACCAAGTCTTATATTAGGGTATCATGTAATGAGTACAGAGTATAGAGTTTATAGTACATCATAGATTCCTGTAAGCTATTGATTGCTTGGTGCTGCATCAAACCTGAATAACGAGTTGCACACAGTGCATTTGGCCTCACCAACGTTCTTCTCATCTTTGTCCACTATAATATTAAAACTTGTCCCTGAGGACAGTCCCCTTGTCAGCTTAACTGTAGTCTTTCTTCTTTAACTTCTGTTTTTATCACGTTTCAAGTTAAGACCCAGATGCAGACAATGTCGAATTAACAACAGTTTATTAATCCAACAGGGACAAAAGACAGGTCAAGGGCAGGCAGGAGTCAGTAATCCAGATAGGTGGGGCAAAGGTACAGGACGGCAGGCAGGCTCAGGGTCAGGGCAGGCAGAAAATGTCAAAACAGGATTAACTATAAAACAGGAACAATCGAGAGACAGGAACAGAGGTCAAAACGCTGGTAGGCTTGACTAAATAAAACTGGCAACAGACAAACAGAGAGCACAGGTATAAATACACAGGGGATAATGGGGAAGATGGGAGACACCTGGAGGAGGGTGGAGACCATCACAAAGCCAGGTGAAACAGATCAGGGTGTGACAGTTCTACTTAAATGAAAATTAACTACATCTTCGCAATCAACGTTAGCCTAGGCCAAGGCTCATTTTACTCACTCTCTCTCTCTCTCCTCAGCAGCAGATGCAAATGAGGTGAGCAGCTGGAACCAGTTTCAGCTGGACATAAGCTATACGGTTTTATGGAGTTGCAATTGGCTGACATGGATAAAAAGCTGGCGCAGTTCTCATCACACAAACAGTAAATTAACAGAGGACAGGACCAATCGGGTCCAGTCAGTAAATCAACTTGAATTGCACATACCCGATACCTGTGGCAATTATATCAGAACCGATCTTGATCCAGGACAAAATTCAGAATTTAGGACCCAGACCAAGATCCAGAATTTCGGATCTGTTGGACCCATGAAGACCTCTAAGAGAGAGTAGAGAGTAAAGGGAGTAGATAGTAGAGGGATAAGCGAGTAGAGGAAGTAGAGGAAGTAGTGGGAGTAGGGATAAGCGAGTAGAGAGAGTAGAGAGAAGAGAGGGAGTAGAGGGAGTAGAGAGAGTAGAGGAAAGAGGGAGTAGAGAGAATAGAGGGAAGAGGGAGTAGAGAGAATAGAGGGAAGAGGGAGTAGAGAGAGTAGAGAGAGTAGAGAGTAGAGGGAGTAGAGAGACCAGAGTGTAAAAGGTGTAGAGAGAGTATTGAGTATAGAGAGTAGAGAGAGTAGAGAGAGTAGAGAGACCAGAGTGTAGATGTTGTAGAGAGAGTATTGAGTATAGAGAGTATAGAGAGTAGAGAGAGTAGAGAGAGTAGAGAGAGTAGAGGGAGTAGAGACCAGAGTGTAGAAGGTGTAGAGAGAGTATTGAGTATATAGAGAGTAGAGAGAGTAGAGAGAGTAGAGAGAGTAGAGAGACCAGAGTGTAGAAGGTGTAGAGAGAGTATTGAGTATAGAGAGTAGAGAGTAGAGGGAGTAGAAAGTCGAGAGTGGGGTAAGGAGAGGGTGGTGACTATGGACTTATTAGCCACATCCTGTCCATTATTCAGAGTGAATCTGTCGTGTTGTGCAGTGAGAGATGAGCAACCAGGCATCACCAATAGCACAACTGCCTGAGAGGGAGCCCAGCCTAGATAAGCAAGAGAGAGAGAGACTGAGAAAGACGGAGCTGCACTTCCTGCCAAATGTACAGGAAGACCACATTACAAATACATATTTCCCACAGACTCACAACGAATTTGAAAAAAAAATCTAACATTGATAAACTCCCATATCTGTTAGGCGAAATACCTCAATGTGACATCACAGCAGCAATATTTGTGGCCTGTTGCCATGAGAAGAGAGCAACCAGTGGAGCACAAACATTGTAAATACCACCAATATGTATATTTTTATTTATCTTCCCCTACTTTTCTTACTATAACTATTTGTACTAAATCACTGTACATGGCTGATAATATAGTATAACACTTTAATTAAATGTCTATCATTTTGAAATGTGAGATGTTTACTGTTAATTTCTAATAGTGTTTTTGTTGATGTTGTTTTGTGTCTTGCCACTTTAGTTTATTGTTTATTTCACTTGCTTTGGCATGCACCGATATGGTATTTTTGGCTGATACCGATATCCAATATTTTCCTTGACAAAAATAAAATAATACAGATAACGATATTTTTAAAATTTGCGGCCTTTTAAGCATTCTGGTACAGTTAAATAGTTTAAACACACGCACACACACACTGACCAAAAAGTTATTTTGTTGACATTTACGTATGTATATTTTACCAGTAAAATTTTACCAGTAAAACATAATCAAAACCTATTTCTTTCACTTACTTGCTGTGCTGTTTCGTTGTTCATTTGTTCAGTCTCAACCAGGTCTTCATCATACATGTCAAGCAGTGATGTTTCAGCTCGGTCTGTCTGTGGCCTCTCTTCCTCGGTGCGCACTGTCACTGTGTCCGTTTCTATCTTGTACAGCTGTGTCTGTCACATTTCACGTAAACCGTGTTTCTTGTCTGCATCGAAGTAGTGGTTCTTGTACCTAGCGTTGAGCATGGTGGCGACACAGTAGAGGCTCAGAGAGGACTCTAGTAGAGTACCTTTCCAAGTTAACCCGACGGTCTGTGTCAGCAGTTTTGTTGAGCAGGCATCTCAATGTCACGTTTGCTGCAGACGCAGTTGAGCTTATTTCTCGAGTCAGCTGCTTGAATGGCTCTAGGAGTGTTCATGTTTCCAAGTTTCAAACACGTTCTCTAATGCCATTGAAATGGCAGCAGCGGTATGAGAGCCAGTACATTCTTGAGCAATACGCCTTTCCTCAGTACAAAATCCTCGTCGACCCACTGTGTTGTCAGACTCATAATGCTCATGGGGCTGACATCGCTGGTTCGAAATGGCAGTCATGAAGCTAATAGCAGTGACGCTCATGGATTTGAGTTTCAACAATGCTGTGTAACTCCGGTAGGGCAACATACGAAAAATAACGCCTACTGGGTGGTGTGTACCAGTGCTCGACAAGTCAACATCATCCACGACATAGAATGGTTGATTGTCAAGGGCAATGAATTCCATTATCTTAGAGTTAATGGATTTCGCCTTTGAGTTGTCTCACTAAAATGTTCTTACTCTTTCAAATGGCTGCTTGACTTGTTGATTGCTAGCTCCACACAGCAGACATTGTGGGCCAGATTTGGAATGCTGTGTTGCACGTGTATCGCTATATTTTTCGTGGCATCATTATGTCATCTACCTACGTTATATAGGTATGCTTTGACATGGGTTTTGCACAACGCCGTTAAACTAAACATCGGGCCAATGCCGATGTTGAATTTTAGCACATTTTGGCCGATTCCGATATGCTTACTGATATATTGTGTATCCCTACTTACAAGCCCTTAACCAACAATGCAGTTCAAGAAATAGAGTCAATGTAGATAGCCCGGGTGGCCATTTGATTAGTTGTTCATCAAGCTTATGTCTTGGGGGTAGAAGCTCTTAAGGAGCCTTTTGGTCCTAGACTTGGCTGGCGGTAGCAGAGAGAACAGTCTATAACTTGGGTGACTTTTATAATTTTGGGGGGCCTTCCTCTGACACTGCCTAGTATATAAGTCCTGGATGTCAGGAACCAAGTGATGTACTGGGCTACTCACTACCCTCTACAGCACCTAGCGATCAGATGCCGAGCAGTTGCCATACCAGGCGGTGATGCAACCGGTCAGGATGCTCTCGATGGTGCAGCTGTAGAACTTTGAGGATCATGCCAAATCTTTTCAGTCTCCTGAGGGGAAAAGGGTGTTGTTGTGCCCTCTTCACAACTGGTGTATTTGGACCATGATAGTTTGTTGGTGATGTGGACTCCAAGGAACTTGAAACTCTCGACCCGCTCCACTTCAGTCCAGTAGATGTTAATAGGAGCCTGTTCGGCCCCGGCCACTAGGAGTGCCGCTTCTGGATGAGCATTTTCTTGTTTGCTTATGGCCTTATACAGCTCATTGAGTGCGGTCTTAGTGCCAGCCTCGGTTTGTGGTGGTAAATAGACAGCTACAAACAATATAGATGAGAAGTCTCTTCACGGAGACATGGCTAGCTGGGGACATCCTGTATGAGTCCAGACAGCCAATGGGATTTTCAGTGCATCGCACCGACATGGACAAACATCTCTCGGGTAAGAAGAAGGGCGGGGGTGTATGTTTCATGATTAACCACTCATTGTGTAATGGTAGCAACATACAATAACTCAAGTCCTTTTGTTCACCTGACCTAGAATTCCTCACAATCAAATGCAGACCTTATTGTCTCCCAAGAGAACATTCCTTGGTTATCGTCACAGCCGTGTATATCCCCCCGCAAGCAAATACCAAGATGGCCATCAAGGAACTTCACTTGACTTTATGCAAACTGGAAACCATGTTTCCTGAGGCCGCATATATTGTAGCTGGGGATTTTAATCTGAGAACAAGGCTACCTACAGTAAATTCTTTCAGCGTATCGATTGCAGTACATGAGCGAATAACACACTCGACCACTGCTACTCTAAATTATACAAGACCCTTCCCCACTCTCCTTTTGGAAAATCTGACCATGAGTCCATTTTGTTGCTCCCCTCCTATAGGCAGAACCTAAAACAGGAAGTGCCCGTGCTTAGGTCTATCCAACGCTGCTCTAACTAACCGGATTCCACACTTCAATACTGCTTCGATCACGTAGACTGGGATATGTTCCGGATAGCCTCAGACAGTAACATTGACGTATACGCTGACTCGGTGAGCGAGTTTATACAGATGTGTATTGGAGATGTTGTACCCACTGTGACTATTAAAACCTTCCCTAACCAGAAACCGTGGACTGATGGCAGCATTTGCGCAAGAATGAAAGCACGTACCACCGCATTTAATCATGGCAATGCGACTGGAAACATGACCGAATACAAACAGTGTAGTTATTCCCTCCATAAGGCAATCAAACAAGCAAGTGTCAGTATAGAGACAAAGTGGAGTTGCAGTTTAACGGCTCAAACACGAGACGTATGTGGCAGGGTCTACAGACAATCACGGATTACAAAAAGGAAACCGGTCATCAACGTCTTGCTCCCAGACAAATTAAACATCGTCTTTGCGCGCTTTGAGGACAATAGTGCCACCACTGTCTTTATTCAATAAATCCCTATCCCAATCTGATGTCCCCACATGCTTCAAGATGGCCACCATTGTTCCTGTTTCTAAGAAACCTAAAGTAACTGAACTAAATGACTATCGACCTTAGCACTCACTTCTGTCATCATGAAGTGCTTTGAGAGACAAGTCAAGGATCATATCACCTCCACCTTACCTGTTACCCTAGACACAGTCCAATTTGCTTACCGCGCCAATAGGTCCACAGACGATGCAATCACCATCACCCTGCACACTGCCCTATCCCATCTGGTCAAGAGGAATATCTATGTTAGAATGCTGTTCATTGACTACAGCTCAGCATTCAACACCATAGTACCATCCAAACTCATAATCAAGCTTGAGACCCTGGGTCTTGATCCCACCCTGTGCAACTGGGTCCTGGACTTCCTGACAGGCCGCCCCCAGGTGTAGAGAGTAGGAAACAACATCTCCACTTTGCTGACCCCAAACACTGGGGCCCCACAAGGGGGCGTACTCAGCCCCCTCCTATACTCCCTGTCCACCCACGACTGCGTGGCCATGCACGCCTCCAACTCAATCATCAAGTTTGCAGACGACACTACAGTGGTAGGCTTGATTACCAGCAATGATGAGACAGCCTACAGGGAGGAGGTGAGGGCCCTCGGAGTGTGGTGTCAGGAATACAACCTCTCACTCAATGTTAGAAAAACAAAGGAGATGATCGTGGACTTCAGGTACAAATCACCGACAAACTGAAATGGTCCACCCACACAGATAGTGTGGTAAAGAAGGTGCAACAGCACCTCTTCAACCCTCACTAACTTTTACAGATGCACAATTGAGTTTATCCTGTCGGCCTGTATTGCCTTGTACAGCAACTGCACTGCCCATAACCGCAAGGCTCTCCCGAGGGTGGAGCAGTCCGCACAGCGCATCACCGGGGGCATTCTACCTGCTCTCCAGGACACCTGCAAAACCCAATGTCACAGAAAGCCAAAAAAGATCATCAAGGACAATAACCACCCGCGCCACTGCCTGTTCACCCCGCTCCCATACAGATGGCGAGGTCAGTACAGGTGCATCAAAGCTGGGACAGAGCGATTGAAGCTGTTTTTCAATCGCAAGGCCATCAGATTGTTCAACAGCCACCACTAAAACAGAGAGGTGGCTGCCTACCAACAGACTTGATATTATTGGCCACTTTAATAAATTGGACATGAGTCACTTTAATAATGCCACTTTAAGAATGTTTACATATCTCGCATTACTCATCTCATATGTACGTATATACTGTATACCGTATCCTTCACTATCTATCCTGTACTATCTATTGCATCTTAGCCGCTCAGTCACTGCTCATCCATATATTTTATACTTACAGTGCCTTGCAAAAGTATTCGGTCCCCTTGAACTTTGCGACCTTTTGCCACATTTCAGGCTTCAAACATAAAGATATAAAACTGTATTTTTTTGTGAAGAATCAACAACAAGTGGGACACAATCATGAAGTGGAACGACATTTATTGGATATTTCAAACTTTTTTAACAAATCAAAAACTGAAAAATTGGGCGTGCAAAATTATTCAGCCCCTTTACTTTCAGTGCAGCAAACTCTCTCCAGATGTTCATTGAGGATCTCTGAATGATCCAATGTTGACCTAACTGACTAATGATGATAAATACAATCCACCTGTGTGTAATCATGTCTCCGTATAAATGCACCTGCACTGTGATAGTCTCAGAGGTCCGTTAAAAGCGCAGAGAGCATCATAAAGAACAAGGAACACACCAGGCAGGTCCGAGATACTGTTGTGAAGAAGTTTAAAGCCGGATTTGGATACAAAAAGATTTCCCAAGATTTCCCAAGCTAAACATCCCAAGGAGCACTGTGCAAGCGATAATATTGAAATGGAAGGAGTATCAGACCACTGCAAATCTACCAAGACCTGGCCGTCCCTCTAAACTGTCGGCTCATACAAGGAGAAGACTGATCAGAGATGCAGCCAAGAGGCCCATGATCACTCTGGATGAACTGCAGAGATCTACTGCTGAGGTGGGAGACTCTGTCCATAGGACAACAATCAGCCGAATATTGCACAAATCTGGCCGTTATGGAAGAGTGGCAAGAAGAAAGCCATTTCTTAAAGATATCCATAAAAAGTGTTGTTTAAAGTTTGCCACAAGCCACCTGGGAGACACACCAAACATGTGGAAGAAGGTGCTCTGGTCAGATGAAACCAAAATGGAACTTTTTTATGTTTGGCGTAAAAACAACACAGCTCATCACCCTGACCACACCATCCCCACTGTCAAACATGGTGGTGGCAGCATCATGGTTTGGGCCTGCTTTTCTTCAGCAGGGACAGGGAAGATGGTTAAAATTGATTGGAAGATGGATGGAGCCAAATACAGGACCATTCTGGAAGAAAACCTGATGGAGTCTGCAAAAGACCTGAGACTGGGACGGAGATTTGTCTTCCAACAAGACAATGATCCAAAACATAAAGCAACATCTACAATGGAATGGTTCAAAAATAAACATATCCAGGTGTTAGAATGGCCAAGTCAAAGTCCAGACCTGAATCCAATCGAGAATCTGTGGAAAGAACTGAAAACTGCTGTTCACAAATGCTCTCCATGCAACCTCACTGAGCTCGAGCTGTTTTGCAAGGAGGAATGGGAAAAAAATTCAGTCTCTTGATGTGCAAAACTGATAGAGACATACCCCAAGCGACTTACAGCTGTAATCGCAGCAAAAGGTGGCACTACAAAGTATTAACTTAAGGGGGCTGAATAATTTTGCACGCCCAATTTTTCAGTTTTTGATTTGTTAAAAAATTTTGAAATATCCAATAAATGTCGTTCCACTTCATGATTGTGTCCCACTTGTTGTTGATTCTTCACAAAAAAATACAGTTTTATATCTTTATGTTTGAAGCCTGAAATGTGGCAAAAGGTTGCAAAGTTCAAGGGGGCCGAATACTTTCGCAAGGCACTGTATATATTCTCATCCCATTCCTTTACTAGATTGTGTGTATTATGTTTTGTTGTGGATTTGTTAAATATGTTTTGTTGTGGAATTGTTAGATATTACCTGTTAGAGACTACTGCATTGTCGGATCTAAAAGCATATGCATTTCACTACACTCACAATAACGTCTGTTAACCATGTGTATGTGACCAATACAATTTGATTTGGTAGATAGTGTGGTCTACAGCTTATCATGAGGTATTCTACCTCAGGTGAGCAATACCTTGAGACTTCTTTATTAGACATCGCACCCCAGCAGTTGAAAGTGAAAGTTTAGTGTCCCATTGGTAGGAATGTATACAGGAATGTATACAGGGAGTATACAGTGCACTTTTTCCACATTTTGTTCTGTTACAAATTGGGATTACAATGGATTTAATTGTCTCTTTTTTTCAACGATCTATTCAAAATATTCTGTAATGTCAAAGTGGAAGAAAATGTTAATTATTTTTAAAGATTAATAAAAATAAATCTATAAATATTTTGATTATATACATATTACACCCCTGAGTCAATACATGTTAGAATCACATTTGGCAGCGGTATCTTTTGGGGTAAGTCTCCAAGAGCTTTGCACACCTGGATTTTATAAAATCTGCCCATTATTCTTTTTTATACTCTTCAAGCTCTGTCAAGTTGATTGTTGATCATTGCTATACAGCCATTTTCAGCGATTTTCAAGCCAATTTAAGCCAAAACTGTAACTGGATGTCAGAAGGTGAATTCACCAATTTGTAAGTCGCTCTGGATAAGAGCGTCTGCTAAATGACTTAAATGTAAATGTAAATGTAGGTCACTCAGTAACATTCAATGTTGTCTTGGTAAGCAACTCCAGTGTATATTTAAGCAATAAGGCACGAGGGTATATTAGACCGTATACCATGGGTATGACAAAAAAAAACGTTTAATGTTCTAATTACGTTGGTAACCAGTTTATAATTGCGATAAGGCACCTCGGGGTTCTGTAGTATATGGCCAATATACCACAGCTAAGGGCTGTTTTTAAACACGATGCAACGCGAAATACCCAGATTATAATTGGCCTTTAGTTTTAGGTTGTTGTCTTGATGAAAGGTGCGTTTGTCTCCATGGGTCTATTTGAAAGCAGAACTGAACCAGGTTCTTCTAGGATTTTGCCTGTGCTTAGATCTATTCTGTTTTTTTATCCTAAAAAACTCCATGGTGCTTGCCGATGACGAGCATACCCATAACACGATGCAGCCACCACCATGCTTGAAAATATGTTCTACTCTTATGTGTTGTGTTGGATTTTCCCCAAACATAATGCTTTTTTTTCAGGACAAAAAGTTAATTTCTTTGCAACAATTTTGCAGAATGTGTGTTGCAAACAGGATGCATGTTTTGGAATATTTGTATTCTGTTCAGACTCATTTAGGGTAGTATTGAAGAGTAACTACAATGTTGTTGATCCATCATCTGTTTTCTTCTCTGACAGTCATTAAACTCTGTAACTGTTTTCAAATCACCATTGGCCTCATGGTGAAATCCCTGAGTTGTTTCCTTCCTCTCCGGCAACTGAGTTAAGATTCAGTGTCAGATTTTTAAAAGTTTACCCATCTACCAATACGTGCCCTTATTTGCGAGGCATTATAAAACCTCCCTGGTCTTTGTGGTTGAATCTGTGCTTGAAATTCACTTAAAATGAGGGACCTTACAAATGATTGTATGTGTGCGGTACAGAGATGGGGTAATCATTCATAGTTCATGTTTACCACTATTATTGCACATAGAGTCCATGCAACGTATTATGTGACTAAGATACCTATTACTTCTGAACGTATTTAGGCTTGCCATAACAAAGGGGTTGAATACTTACTTATTGACTCAAGACATTTCAGCTTTACATTTTTTATTCAATTTAAAAAATATATACAAACATTTTAAAAATCCACTTTAACATTGTGGGGTATTTTGTGTAGATCAGTGGCAAAAAATCAAAATGTAATAAATGTTATATTCAAGCTCTAACACAACAAAATCTGGAAAAGTTCAGGGTGTGTGAATAGTTTCTCTGTTTTCTGATAACTAGCGATAGTTAGTGTGTGTGGGGGTGGGGGCACTAATGTGTGTGTGTGGTCATGTCTAACAAACTATTTCCTTTGCAAGGTCTTGTTGATTGAATGTGTTTGAATGGGTGAAGGTTGGTTGCCTTTACAATGAAGGCTTCTTGGTTACTGAGGAACCTTGAAAGTGCTGATACAAAAATACCACACAGCTTCAACTGAATTATAGCATGAAAAACAATACACTAGGGGGAATTAGCTTTAGAGCAATCCCTATACATAACAAACCAATCTTTTCACTATAGCAACTAGACCTGACATGTATAGTACCACACATTCATTCAATACTTCAATTCAAACTGTATTGTCCAGAATGGAAATAAATTCTGCAGCCATGCTCTAATATGCATAATTAATTCGGCAATCTATAAGCAGCTAATTTTTATTGCTTGAAGAAAGTGGTATAAATGATAAAGTGTATCTGACATCGTCTGCTCACCTTGTCCTTTCAGCCCCTGTGTGTGTGTGTTTGTGTGTGTGTGCGTACATGTGCGTATTCATCGCTGGCTGGCAGGGTGGCCCTGAGTCGTCCCTCGGCCTTGGCCCAAATTGGCCATGTCACCATTACAAATCAATCCATTTCAATCAAATTTATTTATAAAGCCCTTACATCAGCTGATGTCACAAAGTGCTGTACAGTAACCCAGCCTAAAACCCCAAACAGCAAGCAATGCAGGTGTAGAAGCACGGTGATGAGGGGCCTCTAACATGGACAGAGTGGTCAACACATTCAACAGACATAAACAATACAGAGCCCGACATAAACAATATAAACCAAACCAGAGATCAGTATAAACCAAACCAGAGATCAATATAACCCAGACCAGAGATCAGTATAAACCAAACCAGAGATCAGTATAAACCAAACCAGAGATCAGTATAACCCAGACCAGAGATCAGTATAAATCAAACCAGAGATCAGTATAACTCAGACCAGAGATCAGTATAACTCAGACCAGAGATCAGTATAAACCAAACCAGAGATCAGTATAAACCAAACAAGAGATCAGTATAAACCAAACCAGAGATCAGTATAAACCAAACCAGAGACCTGTGTAAACCATCAAGACAGCCAACGGACGTCTGATTGGAGAGAAACTGAGATTCACTGCAATATACCGTTTCGCCACTCAGGAGCCAAAACCGTTAGAGGTCTTTCACTTTGTCAAAACGCTACTCAGACTGGCTGGCATGCATGCACACACACACACACACACACACACACACACACACACACACACACACACACACACACACACACACACACACACACACACACACACACACACACACAGTGACTAGTAAAGTCAGTGTTGATACACTAGTAAAGCCAGTGTTGATACTAGTAAAGTCAGTGTTGATACACTAGTAAGGCCAGTGTTAATACACGAGTAAAGTCAGTGTTGATACACTAGTAAAGCCAGTGTTAATACACTAGTAAAGCCAGTGTTAATACACTAGTAAAGCCAGTGTTAATACACTAGTAAAGCCAGTGTTAATACACTAGTAAAGCCAGTGTTAATACACTAGTAAAGTCAGTGTTAATACACTAGTAAAGCCAGTGTTAATACAATAGTAAAGCCAGTGTTGATACACTAGTAAAGCCAGTGTTAATACACTAGTAAAGTCAGTGTTAATACACTAGTAAAGCCAGTGTTAAAACACTAGTAAAGTCAGTGTTAATACACTAGTAAAGCCAGTGTTAAAACACTAGTAAAGCCAGTGTTAATACACTAGTAGTAAAGTAAAGCCAGTGTTAATACACTAGTAAAGCCAGTGTTAATACACTAGTAAAGCCAGTGTTAAGTGTTGACACTAGTAAAGTCAGTGTTAATACACTAGTAAAGCCAGTGTTAAAACATACACTAGTAAAGCCAGTGTTAATACACTAGTAAAGCCAGTGTTAATACACTAGTAAAGCCAGTGTTAATACACTAGTAAAGCCAGTGTTAATACACTAGTAAAGCCAGTGATAATACACTAGTAGTGTTAATACACTAGTAAAGTCAGTGTTAATACACTAGTAAAGCCAGTGTTAATACAATAGTAAAGCCAGTGTTGATACACTAGTAAAGCCAGTGTTAAAACACTAGTAAAGTCAGTGTTAATACACTAGTAAAGCCAGTGTTAAAACACTAGTAAAGTCAGTGTTAATACACTAGTAAAGCCAGTGTTAAAACACTAGTAAAGTCAGTGTTAATACACTAGTAAAGCCAGTGTTAAAACACTAGTAAAGCCAGTGTTAATACACTAGTAAAGCCAGTGGTAATACAATAGTAAAGCCAGTGTTGATACACTAGTAAAGCCAGTGTTGATACTAGTAAAGTCAGTGTTGATACACTAGTAAGGCCAGTGTTAATACACGAGTAAAGTCAGTGTTGATACACTAGTAAAGCCAGTGTTAATACACTAGTAAAGCCAGTGTTAATACAATAGTAAAGCCAGTGTTGATACACTAGTAAAGCCAGTGTTAATACACTAGTAAAGCCAGTGATAATACACTAGTAAAGCCAGTGTTAAAACACTAGTAAAGCCAGTGTTAATACAATAGTAAAGCCAGTGTTGATACACTAGTAAAGCCAGTGTTAATACACTAGTAAAGCCAGTGTTAATACACTAGTAAAGCCAGTGTTAATACACTAGTAAAGCCAGTGTTAATACACTAGTAAAGCCAGTGTTAATACACTAGTAAAGCCAGTGTTAATACACTAGTAAAGCCAGTGTTAAAACACTAGTAAAGCCAGTGTTAATACACTAGTAAAGCCAGTGTTAATACAATAGTAAAGCCAGTGTTGATACACTAGTAAATCCAGTGTTAATACACTAGTAAAGCCAGTGTTAAAACACTAGTAAAGCCAGTGATGATACACTAGTAAAGCCAGTGTTAATACACTAGTAAAGCCAGTGTTAAACACTAGTAAAGCCAGTATTAATACAATAGTAAAGCCAGTGTTAATACACTAGTAAAGCCAGTGTTAATACAATAGTAAAGCCAGTGTTAAAACACGAGTAAAGCCAGTGGTAATACAATAGTAAAGACAGTGTTGATACACTAGTAAAGCCAGTGTTAATACAATAGTAAAGCCAGTGGTAATACAATAGTAAAGCCAGTGTTGATACACTAGTAAAGCCAGTGTTAATACAATAGTAAAGCCAGTGGTAATATAATAGTTAAGCCAGTGTTAATACACTAGTAAATCCAGTGTTAATACACTAGTAAAGCCAGTGTTAAAACACTAGTAAAGCCAGTGATGATACACTAGTAAAGCCAGTGTTAATACACTAGTAAAGCCAGTGTTAATACACTAGTAAATCCAGTGTTAATACATTAGTAAAGCCAGTGTTAATACACTAGTAAAGCCAGTGTTAATACACTAGTAAAGCCAGGGTTAATACACTAGTAAAGCCAGTGTTAATACAATAGTAAAGCCAGTGTTAATATACTAGTGTTAATACAAGTAAAGCCAGTGTTAATACACTAGTAAAGCCAGTGTAATAATAAAGCCAGTGTTAAAACTAGTAAAGCCAGTGTTGATACACTAGTGTTAGTGTTGATACACTAGTAAAGCCAGTGTTGATACACTAGTAAAGCCAGTGTTAATACACTAGTAAAGTCAGTGTTAATACACTAGTAAAGCCAGTGTTAATACACTAGTAAAGTCAGTGTTAATACACTAGTAAAGCCAGTGTTAATACACTAGTAAAGCCAGTGTTGATAAGTAAAGTCAGTGTTAATACACTAGTAAAGCCAGTGTTAATACACTAGTAAAGCCAGTGTTAATACACTAGTAAAGCCAGTGTTGATACACTAGTAAAGTCACTAGTAAAGCCAGTGTTAATACACTAGTAAAGCCAGTGTTAATACACTAGTAAAGTCAGTGTTAATACACTAGTAAAGCCAGTGTTAATACACTAGTAAAGCCAGTGTTAATACACTAGTAAAGCCAGTGTTGATACACTAGTAAAGTCAGTGTTAATACACTAGTAAAGCCAGTGTTAATACACTAGTAAAGTCAGTGTTAATACACTAGTAAAGTCAGTGTTAATACACTAGTAAAGTCAGTGTTAATACACTAGTAAAGCCAGTGTTAATACAATAGTAAAGCCAGTGTTAATACACTAGTAAAGCCAGTGTTAATACACTAGTAAAGTCAGTGTTAATACACTAGTAAAGCCAGTGTTGATACACTAGTAAAGCCAGTGTTAATACACTAGTAAAGCCAGTGTTAATACACTAGTAAAGCCAGTGTTGATACACTAGTAAAGTCAGTGTTTATACACTAGTAAAGCCAGTGTTAATACACTAGTAAAGCCAGTGTTAATACACTAGTAAAGCCAGTGTTGATACACTAGTAAAGCCAGTGTTAATACACTAGTAAAGCCAGTGTTAATACACTAGTAAAGTCAGTGTTAATACACTAGTAAAGTCAGTGTTAATACACTAGTAAAGTCAGTGTTAATACACTAGTAAAGCCAGTGTTGATACAATAGTAAAGCCAGTGTTAATACACTAGTAAAGCCAGTGTTAATACACTAGTAAAGCCAGTGTTAATACACTAGTAAAGCCAGTGTTGATACACTAGTAAAGTCAGTGTTAATACACTAGTAAAGCCAGTGTTAATACAATAGTAAAGCCAGTGTTAAAACTCTAGTAAAGTCAGTGTTAAAACACTAATAAAGCCAGTGTTAATACACTAGTAAAGCCAGTGTTAATACACTAGTAAAGCCAGTGTTAATACACTAGTAAAGCCAGTGTTAATACACTAGTAAAGCCAGCGTTGATACAATAGTAAAGCCAGGGTTAATACACTAGTAAAGCCAGTGTTAATATACTAGTAAAGCCAGTGTTAATACACTAGTAAAGCCAGTGTTAATACAATAGTAAAGCCAGTGTTAATATACTAGTAAAGCCAGTGTTAATACACTAGTAAAGTCAGTGTTAATACACTAGTAAAGCCAGTGTTAATACAATAGTAAAGCCAGTGTTAAAACTCTAGTAAAGCCAGTGTTGATACACTAGTAAAGCCAGTGTTGATACACTAGTAAAGCCAGTGTTGATACACTAGTAAAGCCAGTGTTAATACACTAGTAAAGTCAGTGTTAATACACTAGTAAAGTCAGTGTTAATACACTAGTAAAGTCAGTGTTAATACACTAGTAAAGCCAGTGTTAATACACTAGTAGAGCCAGTGTTGATACACTAGTAAAGTCAGTGTTAATACACTAGTAAAGCCAGTGTTAATACACTAGTAAAGCCAGTGTTAATACACTAGTAAAGCCAGTGTTGATACACTAGTAAAGTCAGTGTTAATACACTAGTAAAGCCAGTGTTAATACACTAGTAAAGTCAGTGTTAATACACTAGTAAAGCCAGTGTTAATACACTAGTAAAGCCAGTGTTAATACAAGTAAAGCCAGTGTTGATACACTAGTAAAGTCAGTGTTAATACACTAGTAAAGCCAGTGTTAATACACTAGTAAAGTCAGTGTTAATACACTAGTAAAGTCAGTGTTAATACACTAGTAAAGTCAGTGTTAATACACTAGTAAAGCCAGTGTTGATACAATAGTAAAGCCAGTGTTAATACACTAGTAAAGTCAGTGTTAATACACTAGTAAAGTCAGTGTTAATACACTAGTAAAGCCAGTGTTGATACAATAGTAAAGTCAGTGTTAATACACTAGTAAAGCCAGTGTTAATACACTAGTAAAGCCAGTGTTGATACACTAGTAAAGTCAGTGTTTATACACTAGTAAAGCCAGTGTTAATACACTAGTAAAGCCAGTGTTAATACACTAGTAAAGCCAGTGTTGATACACTAGTAAAGTCAGTGTTAATACACTAGTAAAGCCAGTGTTAATACACTAGTAAAGTCAGTGTTAATACACTAGTAAAGTCAGTGTTAATACACTAGTAAAGTCAGTGTTAATACACTAGTAAAGCCAGTGTTGATACAATAGTAAAGCCAGTGTTAATACACTAGTAAAGTCAGTGTTAATACACTAGTAAAGCCAGTGTTAATACACTAGTAAAGCCAGTGTTGATACACTAGTAAAGTCAGTGTTAATACACTAGTAAAGCCAGTGTTAATACAATAGTAAAGCCAGTGTTAAAACTCTAGTAAAGTCAGTGTTAAAACACTAATAAAGCCAGTGTTAATACACTAGTAGTTAATACACTAGTAAAGCCAGTGTTAATACACTAGTAAAGTCAGTGTTAATACACTAGTAAAGCCAGTGTTAATATACTAGTAAAGCCAGTGTTAATACACTAGTAAAGCCAGTGTTAATACAATAGTAAAGCCAGTGTTAAAACACTAGTAAAGCCAGTGTTAATACAATAGTAAAGCCAGTGTTAATACACTAGTAAAGCCAGTGTTAATACACTAGTAAAGCCAGTGTTAAAACACTAGTAAAGCCAGTGTTAATACACTAGTAAAGCCAGTGTTAATACAATAGTAAAGCCAGTGTTGATACACTAGTAAATCCAGTGTTAATACACTAGTAAAGCCAGTGTTAAAACACTAGTAAAGCCAGTGATGATACACTAGTAAAGTCAGTGTTAAAACACTAGTAAAGCCAGTGTTAAACACTAGTAAAGCCAGTATTAATACAATAGTAAAGCCAGTGTTAATACAATAGTAAAGCCAGTGTTAATACAATAGTAAAGCCAGTGTTAAAACACGAGTAAAGCCAGTGGTAATACAATAGTAAAGACAGTGTTGATACACTAGTAAAGCCAGTCTTAATACAATAGTAAAGCCAGTGGTAATACAATAGTAAAGCCAGTGTTGATACACTAGTAAAGCCAGTGTTAATACAATAGTAAAGCCAGTGGTAATATAATAGTTAAGCCAGTGTTAATACACTAGTAAATCCAGTGTTAATACACTAGTAAAGCCAGTGTTAAAACACTAGTAAAGCCAGTGATGATACACTAGTAAAGCCAGTGTTAATACACTAATAAAGCCAGTGTTAATACACTAGTAAATCCAGTGTTAATACACTAGTAAAGCCAGTGTTAATACACTAGTAAAGCCAGCGTTGATACAATAGTAAAGCCAGTGTTAATACACTAGTAAAGCCAGTGTTAATATACTAGTAAAGCCAGTGTTAATACACTAGTAAAGCCAGTGTTAATACAATAGTAAAGCCAGTGTTAATATACTTGTAAAGCTAGTGTTAATACACTAGTAAAGTCAGTGTTAATACACTAGTAAAGCCAGTGTTAATACAATAGTAAAGCCAGTGTTAAAACTCTAGTAAAGCCAGTGTTGATACACTAGTAAAGCCAGTGTTGATACACTAGTAAAGCCAGTGTTGATACACTAGTAAAGCCAGTGTTAATACACTAGTAAAGTCAGTGTTAATACACTAGTAAAGTCAGTGTTAATACACTAGTAAAGTCAGTGTTAATACACTAGTAAAGCCAGTGTTAATACACTAGTAAAGCCAGTGTTGATACACTAGTAAAGTCAGTGTTAATACACTAGTAAAGCCAGTGTTAATACACTAGTAAAGCCAGTGTTGATACACTAGTAAAGCCAGTGTTGATACACTAGTAAAGTCAGTGTTAATACACTAGTAAAGCCAGTGTTAATACACTAGTAAAGTCAGTGTTAATACACTAGTAAAGTCAGTGTTAATACACTAGTAAAGCCAGTGTAGATACAATAGTAAAGCCAGTGTTAATACACTAGTAAAGTCAGTGTTAATACACTAGTAAAGCCAGTGTTAATACACTAGTAAAGCCAGTGTTGATACACTAGTAAAGTCAGTGTTAATACACTAGTAAAGCCAGTGTTAATACAATAGTAAAGCCAGTGTTAAAACTCTAGTGAAGTCAGTGTTAAAACACTAATAAAGCCAGTGTTAATACACTAGTAAAGCCAGTGTTAATACACTAGTAAAGCCAGTGTTAATACACTAGTAAAGTCAGTGTTAATACACTAGTAAAGCCAGTGTTAATACACTAGTAAAGCCAGTGTTAATACACTAGTAAAGCCAGTGTTAATACACTAGTAAAGCCAGTGTTAATACACTAGTAAAGCCAGTGTTAATACACTAGTAAAGCCAGTGTTAAAACACTAGTAAAGCCAGTGTTGATACACTAGTAAAGCCAGTGTTAATACACTAGTAAAGCCAGTGTTAATACACTAGTAAAGCCAGTGTTAATACACTAGTAAAGCCAGTGTTAATACACTAGTAAAGCCAGTGTTAATACACTAGTAAAGTCAGTGTTAATACACTAGTAAAGCCAGTGTTAAAACACTAGTAAAGCCAGTGTTAATACACTAGTAAAGCCAGTGTTAATACACTAGTAAAGCCAGTGTTAAAACACTAGTAAAGCCAGTGTTAATACAATAGTAAAGTCAGTGTTAATAAACTAGTAAAGTTGTGAATGTGAATGTCTCCATCTTTTCTGTGTCATCTCTGCATTGCTAAAAAGCGTACCACCACTGTCACCATAGCAACTGTCTGTCACTCTGCCATGCTTGAAAACACAGCTGTCTACTCTGAGGAAGGTGTGCGTGTGTGCGTGTGTGTGTGTGTGCGTGTGCGTCTGTCTGTCTGTCTGTCTGTCTGTCTAGGTATGTGTCTGTCTATGTGTCTGTTAGTCCTCGCTTTTTGCCTATAATATTGAAGAGGAGTATGGGTGGCTCTGGTTATCTTTGTTCCAGTTTAGATTCTGCCAGGAACCTTTTCTATATGTCTTAGATGTCTACCTCTAGCAGTCACATTGATTCTGTAAAACTCATGATCTGTTTCTCAAAATCTGTTTTGAAGTGACAGACGTGTGCCAACATCACACTCACACACTCCTTGCAGGTGATGATCAGACCTTCACAGAGAACTGACTGACTGACTGATAAGATAGGAGGATGATAACATGGACCCAGATCTGTTTCTGCTGCCTTGCCAAATCCAATACAAATAGATATCAGGCTAGAGAGATTTTCCATTTTAGCCTGTTAGGAGCCAGTGTTGTTTTGGCCGTGAAGTCTGGCAGGTGTAAACCTTAGCTGGCCAAACACGAGGATCATCACGTTTGCTCATCCATTTTCGGTCTCTAAGTACCCAAGCTGAACTGTATGATTCTGTAGGAGGATCAAATCAAATCAATGGTAGATTTGGTAGATTTGGCGTGTTTGTAGCCAGTGTGGGTTTGGCTGTGATGGACAGAGTTAGACAGAGCAGAAGAGCTCAGTAGGTGGCCTGGCAGTTAAAACCATCACTGTTGGTCACCCATTTTTGGTCTAAAAGCAAATGTTGGCACATCTGCCAAGCATCAACACTCATCCATTTCCCAGTGTTTCAGCACTGGACAGCTCCACTGTATATGTCATGCACGGTGAGTGAATTCACAGGCATTTTTGGCCCATGTCAAGAAGGAGATGATATCACTCCTGATATCAGTTGTGCATCACATAAAAACTAGTTTTAGCTCATACTTCAGATCAGCCTTGGAGCAGAAGCATCACTGCCTGTCACTCTTCCTGTTCCCTCCGGGCTTTCATCCATCCTGTCTCTGGCCGCTGGAGGAGGAGCTGGAGGAGGAGCTGGAGGAGGAGCTGGATGTACACACACACACAAGGTTCTAACTATGTCCTCCTCACGTCAGTCTCCTCCAGATCCTCTGTGGAGGGAGTGACGACCAGAGGACCAGACCCTCAATAGAGGGAGTGACCACCAGAGGACCAGGCCATCAGCGGAGGGAGTGACGACCAGAGGACCAGACCCTCAGTGGAGGGAGCAACCACCAGAGGACCAGACCCTCAGCGAAGGGAGTGACGACCAGAGGACCAGACCCCCAGCGGAGGGAGTGACGACCAGAGGACCAGACCCTCAGCGGAGGGAGTGACGATCAGAGGACCAGACCCAAAGTGGAGGGAGTGACGACCAGAGGACCAGACCCTCAGCGGAGGGAGTGATGACCAGAGGACCAGACCCTCAATGGAGGGAGTGACCACCAGAGGACCAGACCCTCAGTTGAGGGAGTGACCACCGGAGGACCAGACCCTCAGTGGAGGGAGTGACCACCAGATGACAGGACCAGACAGGCCGGCAGTTCGTGAATTATATAAATCTAGACCTCTGGAATCTCCTCATCTCGCCAGGCATGAATAATTGAAGAGAAAGGAGATGAGGTGGGATGGGATTGGTTCAGGAGATGGAGGTGAATGGTTCATGCAGTGTCTTTCTGTCCAGTTGAACGCACTGATTAGTTACATACTGACTGACTGATACTGTGGTGGGGTTTATCAGAGAGGGAGAAGGAGAGGGTGGGGGAGAGAGATTGAGGGAAGTCGAGAAGAGAGAGATTTTTTTATTTGATTTATTAGGATCCCCATCAGCCGACGCCAGTGGTGACAGCTAGTCTTACTGGGATCCGACACATAACGAAAAAGACTTTACAGACAAAACACTTCACATTTGACATACATTTAAAAACATTAACATGTAGTGTGTGTGTGCATCTATCAGTTACACATACATGTCAGTACATACACACAAGTAGATCACATGGTGGATAGCCGTGAGGTGTTGCTTTATTTGTTTTTTGAAACCAGGTTTGCTGTTCACTTGAGCTTTATAAGATGGAAGAGAGTTCCATGCACTCTTGGCTCTGAATTTGTTCTGGACCTGGGTACGGTGAAAAGACCCCTGGAGAGAGAAGAGAAAGGGAGGGAGTGGGAGAGTGAGAAAGAGAGACTGGAGGGTGTATGTGTGTGAGAGAGTCCTATACAGATTATTTGATGATCACAGCTGTGTTCTATCTCTGTAGGCTTCGGGGCGATTTGGCCACAGCTGTATAAACAATGCCCCAGTCTTGGCTCGTATTTGGTCTTCGTGGCTGGTTTGTGTGTTTGTGCGTTCATGCCTGTGTTTATGAACTTGTGTGTGTTTGTGTGTGAGTGCATGTGTGTGTGTGTGTGCGTACCTGTGTTTATGCATTTGTGTGTGTTTGTGTGTGCATTTGTGTGCGTGTGTGTATATGCATGTGTGTGTTTAGAAGTGTATTTGTATTTATTATGGATCCCCATTAATTCCTGCCAAGGCAGCAGCTACTCTTCCTGGGGTCCAGCAAAATTAAGGCAGTTTATACAATTTTACAACCATTACAATACATTCACAGACTGTGTGCCCTCAGGCCCCTACTCCACAACTACCACATATATATATATATAGTACAAAATCCATGTATACGTGTGTGTATAGTATGTATATATATATATATAGTACAAAATCCATGTATACGTGTGTGTATGTATGTATGTGTGTGTGTGTGTGTGTGTGTGTGTGTGTGTGTGTGTGTGTGTGTGTGTGTGTGTGTGTGTGTGTGTGTGTGTGTGTGTGTGTGTGTGTCTGTGTATCTGTGTCTGTGTGTGTGTGTCTGTGTGTGTGTGTCTGTGTGTGTGTGTCTGTGCCTATGTTTTTGTCACTTTGAGTGTTGTTTCAGCCATCACACTGTGGGAAATGTGGAAGACAAGTTCTCCTCCCATCTCCATGGTAACCCCATCTCTTTCAGGCAGGGAGGGAGGGAGGGAAGGGGGGAGAGAGATGGAGAGAGAGAGGGAGGAGAGAGATATGTCGGAAATGCTACATTCACAATCAGCAGGCTATATTACATCACATTATTTTCCACTCAACAGTGTTACACAGTATCACTCTGATGTCACCAATTGCATGCCTTCAAGCAAACCTGGATGACAAATCAAAATGTTATGCCATTTGCGATGAATCATCATTTTAAAATGAGATGTTCAAACACAGAGGAGTTTGCAAAAATGTTGAGTCGTGCTGCTGGCAGTTTTCTGTACAGTGAGCTCTCAGAAGGGTTGTTGTCTGGTGAAGAAAATAGATGTATAGTTCCTCTAGCTAAAGCCAGTGCTACATATCACTATCACGGTCAATTCAGCTGTTTGGGTTGGACATGCAGCCATAGACCAGCACAGCTTGACTGCCTTCAGAACCTTCTAAGGTTTCTAAACAATACAACTAACAATACAATATCTCTAGTTTATGTCAGCTGGTAAAAGAAAGGGAAGAGAAGAGAAGAGAAGAGAGAGGACATAATGAGAGGGGGAAAGAGACAGTTCAAAGAAGCACATTGAGAGAAAGAGAGAGAGAATGCTTACACATGTACGCTCGTGTGTGTGTGAGAGAGAGAGACTGTCAAACTTGCTTTTCACAAATAGCTCCACATAGCTACCTCCTGTCGAGCATCAAGGTGGTTGTCATGGTATCCCAGCGTTTGAGAGCGTGGCATGAGGTACCTGTGGCAGACATGGCTGTCCCTGCCTCAGGGAAGGAGTAAAGGGGAGGTCGGGGGAAAAATACCTTTAGATGTCAAACTTTGTATCTTGTATTTTATTCTACCCTTTAGTCAGCCTCATTTACTCTTTTTTTGAAGGCTACATTTTGAGAGAGAGAGAGAGAGAGAGAGAGAGAGAGAGAGAGAGAGAGAGAGAGAGAGAGAGAGAGAGAGAGAGAGAGAGAGGACCCTTTGCCTGATGCTTCTATTTATAGGACTGCCCTGGGCATGGTCCTGCCGTGTGTGTGTGTGCGTGTGTGTGTGTGTGACAGGCATGCAGTCCGTGAATGATATGAATATAGACCTCTGCTGAGTCTGGAATCTCCTCATCTCGCCAGGCATGAATTATTGAGGAGAAAGGAGATGAGGTGGGATGGGATTGGTTCAGGCAGTGTCTTTCTGTCCAGTTGAGCACACTTATTAGTGACATACTGACTGACTGACTGATACTGTGCTGGGTCTGTCAGAGAGGGAGAAGGAGAGGGTGGCGGAGAAAGATGGAGGAAAGAGAAGGAGGGAGAAAGACTGAGGGAAAGAGAGAAGAGAGAGATTTTTGTGTTTGATTTATTAGGATCCCCATTAGCCGATGCCAGTGGTGACAGCTAGTCTTACTGGGATCCGACACATAACGAAAAAGACATTACAGACAAAATACTTTACAAAAACATTAACATGTAGTGTGTGTGCATTTAACAGTTACACATGCATGTTATATAGTGAGTAAGTGAGATAGTGAAAGTGAGGGAGAGAGAGTGAGTAAGTGAGATAGTGAAAGTGAGGGAGAGAGTGAGTAAGTGAAATAGTGAAAGTGAGGGAGAGAGGGTGAGTAAATGAGATAATGAAAGTGAGGGAGAGAGAGTGAGTAAATGAGATAGTGAAAGTGAGGGAGAGAGAGTGAGGGAGAGAGATAGTGAAAGTGAGGGAGAGAGAGTGAGTAAGTGAGATAGTGAAAGTGAGGGAAAGAGTGAGTAAGTGAACTAGTGAAAGTGAGGGAGAGAGGGTGAGTAAATGAGATAATGAAAGTGAGGGAGAGAGGGTGAGTAAATGAGATAATGAAAGTGAGGGAGAGAGAGTGAGTAAATGAGATAGTGAAAGTGAGGGAGAGAGAGTGAGGGAAAGAGATAGTGAAAGTGAGGGAGAGAGAGTGAGGGAGAGAGATGGACACAATATGAGCTATATCCCTATGGAGTGTCATGGCTTCCTGGACCTACCAGGTACTGAGTTCTATGACAATGGTGGAGGAGGAATTCTCAGGAACAGTCTGGTTAGGGGACACACACACACACACACACGCACACGCACACACACACACACACACACACACACACACACACACACACACACACACACACACACACACACACACACACAGAGTTGGGCCTGGTAATGAGATGGATGCCAGCTTTGAGGTCCTCAAGTTCCTTCTTGTTGCCCTGCCCTCTGGGATAACAAAGCACTTTCCAGGATGTGCACTGCACACGCCCTGATCAGAGCACACACACACAGTGGAGCGAAGGACTCATAGTTACTGAGACACACACACACACAATCACACACACACACACACACACAGAGTTGGGCCTGGTAATGAGATGGATGCCAGCTTTGAGGTCCTCAAGTTCCTTACCATCTGTAGGAGATAAACAGAGAGATAGTATAAATAGGTGATAAACAGAGAGGATGGTATACAGTCTGTAGGAGATAACCAGAGAGGATATTATACAGTCTGTAGGATATAAACAGCGAGGAGAGTATACAGTCTGTAGGATTAAACAGAGAGGATAGTTGCCCTGCCCTCTGGGATAACAAAGCACTTTCCAGGATGTGCAATCCGCTGCGTAAGACCCCTGCCCTGATCAGAGCTGTAGCTTACTAACACACAGTGGAGCGAAGGACTCATAGTTACTGAGACTCAGCTCTATGTAGGGTATCTCCTTAGAGGATAGTATACAGTCTGTAGGAGATGAACAGAGAGGGTATTATACAGTCTGTAGGAGACAAACAGAGAGGATAGTATACAATCTGTAGGAGATAAACAGAGAGGATAGTATACAGTCTGTAGGAGATAAACAGAGAGGTTAGTATACAGTCTATAGGAGATAAACAGAGAGGATGGTATACAGTCTGTAGGATATAAACAGAGAGGATGGTATACAGTCTGTAGGAGATAAAAAGAGAGGATGGTATACAGTCTGTAGGATATAAACAGAGAGGAGAGTATACCATCTATAGGAGATAACCAGAGAGGATAGTATACAGTCTGTAGGAGATAAACAGAGAGGATAGTATACCATCTGTAGGAGATAAACAGAGAGGATAGTATACAGTCTATAGGAGATAAACAGAGAGGATGGTATACAGTCTGTAGGATATAAACAGCGAGGAGAGTATACAGTCTGTAGGATATAAACAGAGAGGATGGTATACAGTCTGTAGGAGACAAACAGAGAGGGTGGTATACAGTCTGTAGGATATAAACAGAGAGGATAGTATACAGTCTATAGGATATAAACAGAGAGGATAGTATACAGTCTGTAGGATATAAACAGAGAGGATAGTATACAGTCTGTAGGAGATAAACAGAGAGGATAGTATACAGTCTGTAGGAGATAAACAGAGAGGATGGTATACAGTCTGTAGGAGATAAACAGAGAGGATAGTATACAGTCTGTAGGAGATAAACAGAGAGGATAGTATACAGTCTGTAGGATATAAACAGAGAGGAGTATACAGTCTGTAGGATATAAACAGAGAGGATAGTATACCATCTGTAGGAGATAAACAGAGAGGATAGTATAAAGTCTGTAGGTGATAAACAGAGAGGATGGTATACAGTCTGTAGGAGATAAA